>NC_081159.1:29616506-30216506 GCF_012432095.1 Onychostoma macrolepis | reverse complement strand
TGCCCCCAAAGGACACAGGTGTAAACAGGAAAAACAGGTCTTATGATTGAAAGGTCTATGTTTGTTTATTTGTTTGTTTGTGTGTGTGAGGCGTGTCTGTGTGTCTGTGTGTGTGAGGCGTGTCTGTGTGTCTGTGTGTGTGCGGCGTGTCTGTGTGTGTGTCTGTGTGTGTGTGTGTGTGTGTGTGTGAGATAGATCTCAGATAGAGAGATAGATGAGTTTGAATGGGTTAGAAATAGTACATAGAAGGAAGTCTGATAGAGAGATAGATAGATAGAGAGATAGATGAGTTTGATTGGGTTAGAAATAGTACATAGAAGGGAAGTCTGATTGAGTCTAATGGGCTTCAGTGTGTTTAGATTTAAATTTTGACAGTTGGAGTTTGACGGAATGTTCAGATGAGCCAATGTAAGTCTATGGGATTTTTTATGATTTTTAATCTTAATTTTTATGAAAACCGTAAGTCGGATCAGTTAGAAAAGATATAGCACGCTAAGTCAGATCAGTCTCAAGACTTGGGCTGAGTTTGGAGTTTGTAGAGTTAAAGCTCTAGGAGGAGTAGCAGTCAGAAATTTTAGTCTCAGAAAAAGAATAATAATAACTAGAATGTACATTTGCTGAAGAAAATGTGAGTGGTGCTTGCAGTGGCAAATCTCGGCGCTGGGCTGATACTACAGTGTTCCGCGCGATTGTAGAGAGCCAACTCCCATGTCTGTATGATGTTGTGGAGCTGAGATATGACTTCTTTATGTTGATATACGGTTGCTAGGATTCTCTATGTGGTTGCTAGGGTGTAGCTGCACAGTCGCCATGGTGATACTTACAGACTGGTTTTTCAGCCTCAACAAAAGAGGCCACCCCCATATCTATACAATTTTCTGGTGCTGAGAAATTGCTTATTCATGTGTTTGTTCAGTTGCTAAGGTACTCTAATGGGTTGCTATGGTGTGACTATACAGTTTATGGAATGGTATTTAAAGACTATTGGACAGTCTGAATCAACAGAGCCCAACCCCATGTTTCTACAATGTTTTGGTGCTGAAAATTTGTTTTTTAATGTCCTTTTACGGTTGCTAGGGTGCTGTAAGTGGTTGCTAGGGCATAGCTATGAAGTTGTCATGTCAGTACTTATTGGCTGCTTGATAGGCCGAGTCAAATGAGCCCTCCCCCAAGTCTCTGTGACCTTCTGATCCAAAGATATAATCTCACTCATTTTGTGCCAATGTTAAGTCTATGGGACTTTTTCGCCCACATTTTTTCGCCCACCAGACGAACATCGTACAATCAATTACTTATAAAAGATATAGCACACCTCTACTCAATATGCTGCACGATTTGACATCTCATTCATGGGACTACGACAAAAGGTGCAGGAGGAGTAGGGCGCCGAAGTTTTGTCGTGGCGAATAGTAATAACAATACTAGAATGTACATTTCCTGAAGAAAATGTGAGTGGTGCTTGCAGTGGCAAAACTCGGCGCTGGGCAGATACTACAGTGTTCCGCGCGATTGTAGAGTCACCTTTATTTATATAGCGCTTTTACAATACAGATTGTGTCAAAGCACTTAACAGTATCAAATTGGAGGATAGAGTGTCAGTAATGTATAATGATAAGATTAAACACTCAATTTTCAGTTAAAGGCATTTCATTAGAGAGCCAACTCCCATGTCTGTATGATGTTGTGGAGCTGAGATATGACTTCTTTATGTTGATATACGGTTGCTAGGATTCTCTATGTGGTTGCTAGGGTGTAGCTGCACAGTCACCATGGTGATACTTACAGACTGGTTTTTCAGCTCGAACAAAAGAGGCCACGACGATATCTATACCACTTTCTGGTGCTGAGAAATTGCTTATTCATGAGTTTGTTCAGTTGCTAAGGTACTCTGAATGGTTGCTATGGTGTGACTATACAATTTATGGCATGATATTTAAAGACTATTTGACAGTCTGAATCCACTGAGCCCAACGCCATGTTTCTACAATGTTTTGGTGCAGGAAAATTGTTTGTTAATGTCCTTTTACGGTTGCTAGGGTGCTGTAAGTGGTTGCTAGGGCATAGGTATGAAGTTGTCATGTCAGTACTTATTGGCTGCTTGATAGGCCGAGTCAAAAGAGCCCTCCCCCAAGTCTCTGTGACCTCCTGATCCAAAGATATAATCTCACTAATTTTGTGCCAATGTTAAGTCTATGGGACTTTTTCGCCCAAATTTTTTCATCCATCAGACGAACATCGTACACTCAATTACTTATAAAACATATAGCACACCTTTATAACTGGGAGGTTACTAAGCGTATTGCTAACCGGTTGGTAGTTATCACACATCATTACTATGTAGATTTATAGAGTTATTCGTATGTTCTTAGTCTGATTTAACACTTAGCTAATCACTATTAGCATGTAGCTATTCACTGCTAGTATGTGTAGCATGCATGAGGGAAGTCCTGTTTGCGATCACGAGTCAAAAGAGCAAAACCTGCATGTTTATATGACACTTTTATCCAAAGATATCCCTTTTGATCTGTTTTCAATGGAGGTCTATGGGGTGGTTGCTAGGGTGCTGTAAGTGGTTGCTAGGGTGTGGCTATGAAGGTCATAGGTCATTACTTATTGGTTACTTAAAAGAGGAGTCAAATGAGTGTGTGTGAGTTACAGAGAGAGAGAGAGAAGGGGCTCTAAGGGCCTGCATGTGTGTGTGTGAGAAAGTGACAGTTGAGATTCAAATTCACGAACATTCCGCCAATGTAAGTCAATGGGACTTTTTTGCCCGCTTTTTCGTCCGCTGTGCAAACATCATAGGGCCGATCGCTTAGAAAAGATATAGCCCACATCTCCTCAATGAGCCGGTCGATTTGACACCTCATTCATGGGTCTGTGACAAACGGTGCAGGAGGAGTAGCGAACCGAAGTTTTGTCCAGAAGAAGAATAAGAAGAAGAAGCAGAATAATAATAATAAGTATGCAAGAGAATAATAGTGATGCCTTGCCTTTGGCAAGCACCACTAATAACTAGAATGTACATTTCCTGAAGAAAATGTGAGTGGTGCTTGCAGTGGCAAAACTCGGCACTAGGCCATCAGTAGAGCCTTCAGCACGATTGTGGAGAGCCGACTCTCATGTCTGTATGATGTTGTGGAGCTGAGATATGGCTTCTTTACATTGCTATACGGTTGCTAGGGTTCTCTATGTGGTTGCTAGGGTGTAGCTGCACAGTCGCCATGGTGATACTTACAGACTGGTTTTTCAGCCCGAACAAAAGAGGCCACGCCGATATCTATACCACTTTCTGGTGCTGAGAAATTGCTTATTCATGTGTTTATTCAGTTGCTAAGGTACTCTAAATGGTTGCTATGGTGTGGCCATACAGTTTATGGCATGATATTTAAAGACTATTTGACAGTCTGAATCAACAGAGCCCAACCCCATGTTTCTACATTGTTTTGGTGCTTAAAAATTGTTTGTTAATGTCTTTTTACGGTTGCTAGGGTGCTGTAAGTGGTTGCTAGGACATAGTTATGAAGTTGTCATGTCAGTACTTATTGGCTGCTTGATAGGCCGAGTCAAAAGAGCCCTCCCCCAAGTCTCTGTGACCTCCTGATCCAAAGATATAATCTCACTAATTTTGTGCCAATGTTAAGTCTATGGTACTTTTTCGCCCAAATTTTTTCATCCACCAGACGAACATCGTACACTCAATTACTTATAAAAGATATAGCACACCTCTATAACTGTGAGGTTACTAAGCGTATTGCTAAGCGGCTGGTAGTTGTCACACATCATTACTATGTAGATTTATAGAGTTATTCGTATGTTCTTTGTCTGATTAACACTTAGCTAATCACTATTAGCATGCAGCTATTCACTGCTAGCATGTGTAGCATGCATGTGGAAAGTCCTGTTTGCGATCACGAGTCAAAAGTGCAAAACCTGCATGTTTATATGACACTTTTATCCAAAGATATCCTTTTTGATCTGTTTTCAATGGAGGTCTATGGGGTGGTTGCTAGGGTGCTGTAAGTGGTTGCTAGGGTGTGGCTATGAAGGTCATAGGTCATTACTTATTGGTTACTTAAAAGATGAGTCAAATGAGTGTGTGTGAGTTACAGAGAGAGAGAGAGAGAGAGAGAGAGGGGTTCTAAGGGCCTGCTTGTGTGTGTGTGTGAGAAAGTGACAGTTGAGATTCAAATTCACGAACATTCCACCATTGTAAATCAATGGGATTTCTTGCCCGCTTTTTCGTCCGCTGTGCGATCTTCGTAGGTCCGATCGCTTAAAAAAGATATAGCCCACATCTCCTCAATGAGGCGGTCGATTTGACACCTCTTTCATGGGTCTGTGACAAACGGTGCAGGAGGAGTAGCGAATCTAAATTTTTGTCCAGAAGAAGAAGCAGAATAATAATAAGTATGCAAGATAACAATAGTGATGCCTTGCCTTTGGCAAGCACCACTAATAATAATAATAATAAGCTTAAGTAGCAGATCAGTAGGTTGGCTCTCTCAAGCCAACCTAATTAGATAGGAAAGTTTGTCGAGACAAACTTTAAGTTGGCTTGAGAAAGACGGACCAGAAAGTTTTAAAAGTTTTAAAAGTTTTAAAAGTTTTAAAAGTTTTAAAAGTTTTAAAAGTTTAAAAAAAGTTTAAGAAGTTTAAAAAGTTTAAGTTTGAAAAATGTTAAAAGTTTTAAGTTTGATGGGTTTCAGTCTGAAATAGTTTGAAGTTTAAAGTAGTTTTAAAAGCTTAAAGTTTGACACATAGATAGATAGATAGATAGATAGATAGATAGATAGATAAAGTCAGATTATAGATAGATAGATAGATAGATAGATAGATAAGAAACATTAGATAGATGAGTTTGAATGGATTAGAAATAGTATTGGGGTCAGTATGACCCCAATCAACTTTCTTTAGTTAAAAAATGTTTCCCTTCATCTCAGTGGAATAAGATTTTGTGACTTTTCAACATTTTCTATCTGTATTCACATAATAAAAAAAAATAAAATAAAAAAAAGGGCTTGATTCGGTTGTTCTGAAGGTATGTAATTTTTTTTTTTACTAATATGGTCTTTGGGTCAATATGACCCCAATTGAAAATGAATGGGAAATACGAAAAAATCTCTATATATTTTTTTTAATTTGTCAAAAAATAATAATAAATCCAGCATAGGTCTGAAAATTTTCACACAGAAATGAAGGCCTGGTACTAGATCACAAATGAAAGACGCGCGCACACACACACATACAAAAACACACATGTGTGACTGCAACAAAGAGCATTTTTATAGAAATTGGCAAATAAAATCAATAAATTCTGCATAAATCTGAAAATGTCCACACAACAAAATTAAAGCCTGATACTAGAGCACAAATGCAATGTGGAACGAGCATACTCACTCACGTACGTACACATGCACACACACACACTCTCTTACACACATACACACCATTCATATCTGCTTATTGCAGTTGTTTTTTAGTTTAGTTTTTTTTTTTTCGTTTCGATTTTATTTACATTTATGTCAAAAAAAAATTAATAATTTATTTTACTTTTTAGATTGAAATAAATATGTACCTGCAATCAAGTTTTAGTGACAACTTGTGTGGCATTTCTGCAAATTTATGTGGCATTATTGCAAAAGCGAGCACTTATACAGTTTTTAATGTATTTTATAATGTTTAAATATATAATTACAAAATATATATCATAAAAGTTGTGTATTTTATAATGTTTCAATATATAATTACAAAATATATATCATAAAAGTTGTGAGAGGAGCAGTTGACCACTTCCAGAAAAATGAATGGCTCTCTATGGGCCTCTGCTGGATATATATGGTCATTACACTATTCTTTCAAAAACTGATTTCTACAAGTTTTTCTCTAACCACCAGATGGCAGTATTGTACACCTAACACCTAGATCAATATCCAGAAACAGTTTAAATTAAATTTAGATCATCATTTAAGAGATGTATTCATAAAAATGTAATATTTCACATGCAAGCTAATGGTGTAGTTGAGGATTTTTGTGGTAAACAGGTACAAAAGTACTTCATATCTCCCAAAACACAGAATTAATGTATAGATGAGAAGTAAACAAAAAAATGCTATATTATTTGTATGATTAAAAATTTATAAATGTTTTACAATTACTCTTTCAATTTTGGGGTCATATTGACCCCAAAGGACACAGGTGTAAACAGGAAAAACAGGTCTTATGAGGGTTAAGAAATAATGCTAATGCAAATGTGAATAAATGCAGTGTATATATTAAAGCTTCACATTTTCTGTCTATTTCTTGTGTGCATGTGTATGTTAAATAGGGAAGGTATGTTTGTTTGTGTGTGTGTGTGTGTGTGTGTGTGTGTGTGTGTGTGTGTGTGTGTGTGTGTGTTAGATAAAGAATGAATGGAGAGTGAATGTCCTTTAGATAGATAGATAGATAGATGAGTTTGATTGGGTTAGAAATAGTACATAGAAGGGAAGTCTGATAGATAGATAGATAGATAGATAGATAGATAGATAGATAGACAGATAGAGTCAGATTATAGATAGATAGATAGATAGATAGATAGACAGAAAGACAGATAGACTTTAAATAGATAGATAGACAGATAGATAAAGTCAGATTATATATAGATAGATAAGAAACATTAGATAGATGAGTTTGATTGGGTTAGAAATAGTGCATAGAAGGGATGTCTGATAGATAGATAGATAGATAGATAGATAGATAGATAGATAGATAGATAGATTTGAATGAGTTTAAATGAGTTAGAAATAGTACATAGAAGGGAAGTCTGATTGAATCTAATGGGCTTCAGTGTGTTTAGATTTAAATTTTGACAGTTGGAGTTTGACGGAATGTTCAGATGAGCCAAGACTATTCAATGTAAGTCTATGGGATTTTTTATGATTTTTAATCTTCATTTTTATGAAAACCGTAAGTCGGATCAGTTAGAAAAGATATAGCACACCCGGCGAGATCAGTCTGAAGATCTGGGCTGAGTTTGGAGTCTGTAGAGTTAAAGCTCTAGGAGGAGTAGCAGTCAGAAATTTTAGTCTCAGAAAAAGAATAATAACTAGAATGTACATTTCCTGAAGAAAATGTGAGTGGTGCTTGCCATGGCAAAACTCGCCACTCGGTTGCTGTGTGGTTGCTAAGGTACCCGGGGTGGTTGCTAGTGTGTTTCTATGTGGTTGCTAGGGTACCCAGGATGGTTGCTAGGGCCGTTGCTATGGTACCCAGGGTGGTTGCTAAGGTAAATGGAGTGGTTGCTAGGGTGTTGCTATGCAGTTGCTATGGTACTTGGGGTGGTTGCTAGGGTACCTGGTGTGGTTGCTATGGTGTTGCTAGGCAGTTACTAGTTGTCACAGATCGCTACTATGGAGTTTTATAGAGTTCTTAGTTTGAATAAGCACTTAGCTAATCACTATTAGCATGTAGCTATTCACTGCTAGCATGAGTAGCATGTTTGGAAGTCCTTTTTGTTAGCATGAGTCAAAAGAACCAACTCCCAAGTCTATACGACATTCTGATGCAAAGATATAGGTCTTGATAAATGCTTGCTAGGGTACTCTGTTTGGTTGCTAGGAAGTGGCTTGGCAGCTGCCAATGATGATGCTCCAAAGGCTGTTTGCCAGTATGAATAATATAAACCAACCCCCATGTCTCTATGACATTCAGATTTGAAGATATGCCTGTTTGGGTTTGGGTTGCTAGGGTACTCGACATTGGTTGCTACGGAGTGGCTAGGAAGTGTCTATGGTGATTCACGATTGGCTGTTTGCTGCCCCGAGTCAAACGAGCCCACCCCTATGTCTCTGTGACATTCAGATTTGAATATATGCCTGTTTGGGTTTGGGTTGCTAGGGTGCTCGACATTGGTTGCTAGGGAGTGCCTAGGAAGTGTCTATGGTGATTCATGATTGGCTGTTTGCTGCCCCGAGTCAAACAAGCCCACCCCCATGTCTCTATGATATTCAGATTGAAAGATACGGCTGTTTGGGTTGCTAGGGTGCTTGATAATGGTTGCTAGGGCGTGGCTAGGAAGGGTCTATGGTGATTCATGATTGGCTGTTTGCTGCCCCGAGTCAAATGAGCCCACCCCCATGTCTCTATGACACTGTGATCCGAAGATATCCATCTGGGCTTTTAACATGGCAGTCTATGGGATCAGTTGCTAGGGTGCTATAAATGGTTGCTAGGGCGTGGCTTGATAGCTTCATAATGATACTGAGAGTCTGATTGGTTGGCTGAGTAAAATGAGCCCACCCCCATGTCTCTATGATATTGTGATGCAGAGTTATGTTTAATGCAAAATTCCTATGTAAATTACCATAGTAGGAAAAACGTGTGCTGTTTCATGGGCCGTCCCTCACCATAGTATGTCAATGGGGCAATTTTGGGACGCTCTTGTGCCCCAGGGGTACAACTTATACCCCATTGCGGGGTATGTTCTCGCCCACTACTTGATAGCCTCTCTAAATGTGGTGATTCATGCGTTTCTACGAAATTCTCGCTCTGAGCTACGACTCGTCAAAGTTGGCTGCAATGTTAAGTCTATGGGATTTTTGTCCAGAAGAAGAAGAAGAAGAAGAAGAAGAAGCAGAATAATAATAAGTATGCAAGATAACAATAGTGATGCCTTGCCTTTGGCAAGCACCACTAATAATAAGTTTAAATAGGATTTCAGTAAGTTGGCTTTCTCAAGCCAACTTAATAACTAGAATGTACATTTCCTGAAGAAAATGTGAGTGGTGCTTGCCGTGGCAAAACTCGGCGCTGGGCAGATACTACAGTGTTCTGCGCGATAGTAGAGAGCCAACTCTCATGTCTGTATGATGTTGTGGAGCTGAGATATGGCTTCTTTATGTTGCTATACGGTTCTCTATGTGATTGCTAGGGTGTAGCTGCACAGTCGCCATGGTGATACTTACAGACTGGTTTTTCAGCCCAAACAAAAGAGGGCAACCCCATATCTATTGCTTATTCATGAGTTTGTTCAGTTGCTAAGGTACTCTAAATGGTTGCTATGGTGTGGCCATACAGTTTATGGGATGATATTTAAAGACTATTTGACAGTCTGAATCAACATAGCCGAATCCCATGTTTCTACAATGTTTTGGTGCTGAAAAATAGTTTGTTAATGTCTTTTTACGGTTGGTAGGGTGCTGTAAGTGGTTGCTAGGGCATAGCTATGTAGTTGTCATGTCGGTACTTATTGGCTGCTGATCCAAAGATATAATCTCACTTATTTTGTGCCAATGTTAAGTCTATGGGACTTTTTCGCCCAAATTTTTTAATCCACCAGACGAACATTGTACACTCAATTACTTATAAAAGATATAGCACACCTCTGTAACTGGGAGGTTACTATCTTGTTGCTAAGCGGTTGGTAGTTGTCACATATCATTACTATGTAGTTTTATAGAGTTATTTGTATGTTCTTAGCCTGATTTAACACTTAGCTAATCACTATTAGCATGTAGCTATTCACTGCTAGTATGTGTAGCATTTGATCACGAGTCAAAAGAGCAAAACCTGCACGTTTATATGACACTTTTATCCAAAGATATCCTTTTTGATCCTGTTTTCAATGGAGGTCTATGGGGTGGTTGCTAGGGTGCTGTAAGTGGTTGCTAGGGTGTGGCTATGAAGGTCATAGGTCATTACTTATTGGTTACTTAAAAGAGGAGTCAAATGAGTGTGTGTTGAGTTACAGAGAGAGAGAGAGAAGGGGTTCTTAAGGGCCTGCTTGTGTGTGTGTGTGTGTGAGAAAGTGACAGTTGAGATTCAAATTCATGAACATTCCGCCATTGTAAGTCAATGGGACTTTTTTGCCCGTTTTTTCATCCTCTGTGCGAACATCGTAGGTCCGATCGCTTAGAAAAGATATAGCACACCTCTCCTCAATGAGCCGGTCGATTTGACACCTCTTTCATGGGTCTGTGACAAACGGTGCAGGAGGAGTAGCGAACCGAAGTTTTGTCCAGAAGAAGAATAAGAAGCAGAATAATAATAACTAGAATGTACATTTCCTGAAGAAAATGTGAGTGGTGCTTGCAGTGGCAAAACTCGGCACTGGGCAGATACTACAGTGTTCTGCGCGATTGTAGAGAGCCAACTCCCATGTCTGTATGATGTTGTGGAGCTGAGATATTTACATTTACATTTACATTTAGTCATTTAGCAGACGCTTTTATCCAAAGCGACTTACAATTGGGGAATACATAGAGCGATTAATCTTGAAGAGGCAATCAGACATACGAAGTGCTTGCAACACCAAGTCTCAGGCATTGTTCAAATAAATACAAACTACCAAAGGAAGGAATAAGTAAAGATAATTTTTTTTTTTTTTTTTTTAAGTTTAGGATGAAGTCAAGTGCTGTCGAAAGAGATGAGTTTTCAGTTGTTGCTTGAAGATTGACAGGGATCCAGCATTCCGGATAGAGGTGGGAAGATCATTCCACCAGCCAGGAATGGTGAATGAGAATGATCTAGAGAGTGATTTTGCGCCTCTGTGATGGTATCACGAGGCGCCGCTCACTAGCAGATCTCAGATTTCTGGAGGGATGTAGTTTGTTAATAGAGAGTGCAAGTAAACGGGTGCTGAGCCAGTGGTTGTTCTATATGCAAGCATCAGTGTCTTGAACTTGATGCGAGCCGTGATTGGTAGCCAGTGCAGGAGATAAAGAGAGGTGTAACATGGGCTCTTTTGGGCTCGTTGAAGACCAGTCGTGCCGCTGCATTCTGAATCATTTGTAAAGGTTTGACTGTATTAGTCGGAAGTCCAGCCAGAAGAGCATTGCAATAGTCCAGCCTAGAAATGACAAGGGCCTGGACAAGAAGTTGTGCAGCATGCTCTGTCAGAAAGGGCTTGATCTTTCTGATGTTATATAGTGCAAACCTGCAAGATCGAGCAGTTTTGTAATGTGGTCTTTGAAGGTCAGCTGATCATCAAAGATTACACCAAGATTTCTGACCGAAGTTGATGGGGTTATTGTTGATGAACCTAACTGGATCGTGAAGTCATGCTGTAGAGTCGGAGTGGCAGGGAGGACAAGAAGCTCAGTCTTTGCCAGGTTGAGCTGCAGGTGATGTTCTTTCATCCATGCCGAGATGTCCGCCAGGCAACCTGAGATCCTTGCAGCTACCGTTGGATCATCTGGTTGAAAAGAGAGGTAGAGCTGTGTGTCATCAGCGTAGCAATGGTATGAGAATCCATGTGCCTGTATGATGGGACCCAGTGATGTAGTGTATGTGGAGAAGAGGAGGGTCCAAGAACTGATCCCTGAGGAACCCCAGTGACCAGTGTATGTGCTTTGGATACCTCACCTCCCAGGCCACCCTGAAAGACCTACCAGTGAGATAGGATTCAAACCAGCGAAGTGGAATGCCAGAGATGCCCAGTGATGAGAGGGTGGACAGGAGTATCTGATGATTGACAGTGTCAAAAGCGGCAGATAGGTCCAGCAGAATGAGGACTGATGATTTGGAATGGGCTTTTGGTCGCAGGGCTTCAGTGACCGAGAGAAGCGCAGTCTCAGTTGAATGGCCCTCCTGAAACCTGACTGTTTAGCATCCAGTTTGTCGTTCTGTGAAAGAAACAGTGAGACTTGGTTGAAGACAACTCGTTCAAGTGTTTTCGCTATGAGCGGAAGGAGAGAGACAGGTCTGTAGTTTTCTATAAGAGAAGTGTTTAATGTAGGTTTTTGAGCAGTGGGGATACCCGAGCCTGCTTGACGCAATGGGAAGTTACCTGTGAGTAGGGATGTGTTGATGATGTGTGAGTGCAGGTAAGAGTGTGGGTGAGATTGCTTGGAGAAGGTGTGAGGGGATTGGGTCAAGAGGACATGTTGTAGGATGGTTGGAGAGGAGAAGCTTGGATACTTCAGCTTCAGTGAGTGGACAGAAAGAAAAGATGGGAGTGTTAGCAGTGGATGTGGTAGGGTGAGGGTCCTGTGTGCGTGGAGGTGAAAACTGACCACTGATTGATCTAGTTTTGTCTGTAAAGAAAGTGGCAAAGTCATCAGCTGTAATAGAGGTGGAGGGAGGAGGTGGAGGGGACAGAGGAGGGAATTAAATGTTCTGAAGAGATGTCGATCTTGTTGCGGAAATGTGAGGATTTGGCAGTGTGGACTTTAGCAGAGAAGGATGTGAGCATAGACTGGTACCTACTGAGGTCCGACAGATCGTTTGATTTGCGCCATTTTCTCTGCCGCTCTGAGCTACGACTCGTCAAAGTTGGCTGCAATGTTAAGTCTATGGGATTTTTGTCCGAGAAGAAGAAGAAGAAGAAGCAGAATAATAATAAGTATGCAAGATAACAATAGTGATGCCTTGCCTTTGGCAAGCACCACTAATAATAAATTTAAATAGACAGAAGTTGAATAAGAGAATAACAGAATAATACATTTCCTGAAGAAAATGTGAGTGGTGCTTGCCTGGCAAAACTCACTACAGATACTAGGTTCTTAGAAAGCCAACTCTCATGTCTGTATGATGTTGTGGAGCTGAGATATAAATTTATGTTGCTATAGGTTCTCTATGTGATTGCTAGGGTGTAGCTGCACAGTGCATGGTGATAAAGACTGGTTTTCAGCCCAAACAAAAGAATATCTATTGCTTATTCATGAGTTTGTTCAGTTGCTAAGGTACTCTAAATGGTTGCTATGGTGTGCCATACAGTTTATGGATGATATTTAAAGACTATTTGACAGTCTGAATCAACATAGCATCCCATGTTTCTACAATGTTTTGGTGCTGAAAAATAGTTTGTTAATGTCTTTTGCGGTTGGTAGGGTGCTGTAAGTGGTTGCTAGGGCATAGCTATGTAGTTGTCATGTCAGGTACTTATTGGCTGCTGATCCAGATTAATCACTTATTGTGCCAATGTTAAGTCTATGGGACTTTTTGCAAATTTTTTAATCCAAGGCAGACATTGTACACTCAATTACTTATAAGATATAGCACCTCTGTAACTGGGAGGTTATCTTGTTGCTAAGCGGTTGGTAGTTGTCACATATCATTACTATGTAGTTTTATAGAGTTATTTGTATGTTCTTAGCCTGATTTAAGCAGCTAATCACTATTAGCATGTAGCTATTCACTGCTAGTATGTGTAGAGCATTTGATCACGAGTCAAAAGAGCAAAACCTGGTTTATGACACTTTTATCCAAAGATATCCTGATCCTGTTTTCAATGGAGGTCTATGTGGTTGCTAGTGCTGTAAGTGGTTGCTAGGGTGGCTATGAAGGTCATAGGTCACTTATTGGTTACTTAAAAGAGGAGTCAAATGAGTGTGTGTTGAGTTACAGAGAGAGAGAAGGGGTTCTTAAGGCCTGCTTGTGTGTGTGTATGTGAGAAAGTGACAGTTGAGATTCAAATTCATGAACATTCCGCCATTGTAAGTCAATGGGATTTTGCCCGTTTTTCATCCTCTGTGAACATCGTAGGTCCGATCGCTTAGAAAAGATATAGCACATCTCCTCAATGAGCGGTCGATTTGACACCTCTTTCATGGGTCTGTGACAAAGCGGTGCAGGAGGAGTAGCGAAATTTTGTCCAGAAGAAGAATAGAAAGAATAATAATAACTAGAATGTACATTTCCTGAAGAAAATGTAAGTGGTGCTTGCAGTGGCAACTCGGCACTGGGCAGATACTACAGTGTTCTGATTGTAGAGAGCCAACTCCCATGTCTGTATGATGTTGTGGAGCTGAGATATTTCATTTACATTTAGTCATTTAGTTTTATCCAAAGACTTACAATTGAATACATGTGATTAATCTTGAAGAGGCAATCAGACATTAAGTGCTTGCAACACCAAGTCTCAGCATTGTTCAAATAAATACAAACTACAAGGAAGGAATAGTAAAGATAATAGTTTATGAAGTCAATGTGAAGATGAGTTTTCAGTTGTTGCTTGAAGATTGACAGATAGCATTGATAGGGTAAGATCATTACCAGCCAGAATGGTGAATGAGAATGATCTAGAGTGATTTTTGCCTCTGATGGTATCACAGTGTCACTAGAAGATCTCAGATTTCTAATGTAGTTTGTTAATAGAAATGCAAACGGGTGCTGAGCCAGTGGTTTATTCTGTAAAAACATCAGTGTCTTGAACTTGATGCGAGCCGTGATTGTAGTGCAAGATAAAGAGATGTATGGGCTCTTTTCTCGTTGAAGACCAGTGTGGTGCATTCTGAATCATTTGTAAAGGTTTGACTGTATTGTCAGTCCAGTGAAAGAGCATTGCAATAGTCCAGTAGAAATGACAACCTGGACAAAGTTGTGCACATGCTCTGTCAGAAACTTGATCTTTCTGATGTTATATAGTGCAAATGCAAGATCGAGCAGTTTTGTAATGTGGTCTTTGAAGGTCAGCTGATCATCAAAGATTACACCAAGATTCTGACAAGTTGATGGGGTTGTGTTGATGAACCTAACTGGATCGTGAAGTCATGCTGTGAGTCGGAGTGGCAGGGAGGACAAGAAGCTCAGTCTTTGCCAGGTTGAGCTGCAGGTGATGTTCTTTCATCCATGCCATGTACAAGAGATCCTTGCAGCTTAGTTGGATCATCTGGTTGAAAAGAGATATGTGTGTCATCAGCGTAGCAATGGTATGAGAATATGTGCCTGTATGATGGGACCCAGTGATGTAGTGTATGTGGAGAAGAATCAAGAACTGATCTGAGGAAAGTGACCAGTGTATGTGCTTTGGATAATCACTAAACATGAAAGACCTACCAGTGAGATAGGATTCAAACCAGCGAGTGGAATGCCAGAGATGCCCAGTGATGAGAGGGTGGACAGGAGTATCTGATGATTGACAGTGTCAGCGGCAGAATTAGCAGAATGAGGACTGATGATTTGAATGGGTTTAAATGTTCAGTGACAAAGCGCGTCTCAGTTGAATGGTCTGAAATGACTGTTTAGCATAGTTTGTTAGTTCTGTGAAAGAAACTGAGACTTGGTTGAAGATTTGTTCAATGTTTTCGCTATGACGGAAGGAGAGACAGGTCTGTAGTTTTCTATAGAAGTGTTTAATGTAGGTTTTTGAGCAGTGATAGAAAATGCTTGAGCATAATGGGGAAGTTATGTGATAGATGTTTGATGATGTGTGAGTGCAGGTAAGATGTGGGTGAGATTGCTTAGAAGGTGTGAATTGGGTCAGAGGACATGTTGTAGGATGGTTAGACTTGATACTTCAGCTTCAGTGGTGGACAGAAAGAAAAGATGGATGTTAGCAGTGGATGTGGTTGAGTTGTGTGTGTATGATAAACTGACCATGATTGATCTAGTTTTGTCTGTAAAGAAAGTGGCAAAGTCATCAGCTGTAATAGAGGTGGAGGAGGAGGTGGAGGGGACAGAGGAGGGAATTAAATGTTCTGAAGAGATGTCGATCTTGTTTGAAATGTGAGGTTGGCAGTGTGGACTTTGTAGAAGGATGTGAGCATAGACTGGTACCTACTGATCGACAGATGTTGATTTCATTTTCTCTGCCGCTTTGTAGTCCGATGTTCACGAAGAACCTCGGATAACCAGGGGTTGGAAGGAGCAGCCGTCGGCCTAGAGGAGAGAGGACAAATGTCTAGACAGATTGGGTAGAGCATAAAGTCTCAGTAGCTGCGTTTACAGCAGAGATGAAATTTAAGGAAGAGGAGGATACTACAGAGGAGAGATAAGGAGAAACGCAGGTTTGTCTAAAAGTAACTGGTATTGGTGGCACAGGAGAAGCAAAGTGTAATGTAAATGTAATGAAGAAATGGTCAGTATGTAGCGGTTGTACCAGAATGTTATCTGCAGTACAATTGTGTAAATTAAGTCAAGTTGGTTGCCTGATTTGTGCGTGCTAGTAGTGGTAGCGTTGGATCAACGAGCTAAAGTGCATGGAGTCTGTCATAAGGCTTGTCTATGAATGAAATCACCAAAGACTTGAGTGCCATCCTCCACGAAGAGGACAGCAACCGTCAGGTCCTCTAGGAAGGTGGCTAAATTTCTAGATGTAAATGACCACAATGTGGAGTTTTATCAGCTGATACAGTAATGGCATGAGATTCAAATGAGTTGTAATTGCATAGGGAAGGCTTGAGTATTTCCAATTGTTAGAAATGAGCAGACCAACTAAGCCAGTATGAAGAAAGAGATTAGTAGAGAGAGCAGCTGGGGTTGCTGAGTCTTCTGGACGAATCCAGGTCTCAGTCAAGCCCAAGATGCTGGCGTGATCAAAGAAAAAGCAGAAATGAAGTCAGCTTTGTTGACAGCTGACTGACAATTCCAGAGACCCACAGAGAAGGAAAGAGGTGTAGTGAAGGAGGTAGAGATAAGGCGCAGGTTAGCAGGATTACGTTGCCGTCTGCGTGGGACGTTAGGCGTGGTTGAGAGAGAACCGGAATAGTTTGGAAACACATGATAGAGGTGGCAGGAAAGAGGATGGAAACGGATGTGTAAGAAGAAAAAGATACTTGTGTGTCGCTGGTGTCGTTGCTGATAAGTCGGCAGGAAAAGTCGATGGTCTTTACCCGTGTCTTCACATGAGGCTGAGCATTGCTGATGCTTGCGTAGCTGATCTGATATACAGCCTAACACACTACCGTGAAAACAGCTGCTTCTGATTGGCCCAGCCAATAGCCTTGTGCAAATAACTCAAGACGAAACTAACACTTCGCTTGCAAGGAGCACTGAAAATGATATTTTTCTTGAGGTGCAAATTATTATAATTAACAGAAAGTGCAATCAAACAAGAAACCTCAACGAAAATGCAGAATAGAAATAGAAGGGAAACGAAAGTAGGGCTGCAACAACGAATCGATTAAATCGATAAAATCGATTACTAAAAGCGTTGGCAACGAATTTCATAATCGATTCGTTGTGTGACAGAGACGTTGATTATTAAAAAAAAAAAACTTTAGTTGAGCGGAGCGGAGTGAACACACTCGGTCTCTCTCGCGCACGGATGGTAGCAGAGTTTGGCGCCTCATAAATAAAAACAAAAAGTAAAAAACAGCAGGTAGAGGAAAGATACATGGCGGAGGCAGAGAAACTGCGGCGACCCAAGTCATCCAAGGTGTGGGAGCAGGGGCGGCGTATGATGGCAGAGTATGGCAGTTGCCATACCCTAGCCCAGTCAGGTGCTGTGAAAAATTATCCAAACTTGAGTCGCTTATAATTCGTTTTATTATTTTAAATCAGAGAGTTTTAAAAATAGTAAACCAATGATAAGCATTAAAATAACTTGTCAGTAAAACTTGAAGCATTGGATCATGAGCTCTCAGCGAGACCTCGTAACTTCACCCCGCCTCCGCTCAGATTGACGCCGCGCACAGCCTGGAGAAGATGAGATCTCTGCTTTTTCGCAATGCAAGGGTGAATAAATAATTGGTGTTTGAATAGTACAGCGTTTTCTTTACTCAAACACTATGTCAGTAAAGGATAATGTTTTTGTGTGTTTGAAGAGTGGAGAAGAATTAGTTATTTGCTGTCTATATACGTTTTAAATATCCTGTGCATTATGTGCATAAGCGCTAATTTGAGATTTTGGCCAAGTGTATTAACGACAAGAAAAAACTAAGCGCCCATATAGCTACAATCAAAGTTATATAACCTGTAAAGTTGATGAAAGCATAATGCACTTAATGCACTTATGCACTGCATAATAATTTTCTAACGACAGACAAAACACTCCATCTCCGTCATTCTCTGGTCAAAACATTATTAACTCCATTTGAGCTTGATTTTCATATAATGTTAAGTGCAGGTGTCTGATACAATACCAACGCTAACGACGCAGTGTTGTTAAATTATTTAATTTTTGCACCCAAAGTCTATATATTTGGCAGATGTAAAGCATACATGTGTATGTTTTTGTGTTAGTCCATTTTATTTTATTTTATTATTATTATAACAGCTCAGGGATGTTCAAGGAGCAACATGTTTGTGCACTTTCTAAAGATTTTAGTTCTGTTTTTGAATAAAGGGTTGAAATGAATGCTAATGATTCATCGATTAATCGAAAAATAATCGACAGATGTCGATTATTAAAATAATCGTTAGTTGCAGCCCTAAACGAAAGTATTCCTTCCCAACAGCAAGTAAATAATTTAAACAACAGATCTATGACTAAGTATCGCAACACTTACGAGCTGCTGTCCGTCTCTTCTGGTGAATATTCGCTTCTCCCGACTTGTAATAGCGAACAGGCAGTTTAAATACTTTTACAGTCGCTGTGGCGGCTTCTGATTGGCCCAGCCAATAGCCTTGTGCAAATAACTCAAGACGAAACTAACACTTCGCTTGCAAGGAGCACTGAAAATGATCCAGGTTCCTTCTTAGCCGAGGTGCAAATTATTATAATTAACAGAAAGTGCAATCAAACAACGAAACCTCAACGAAAATGCAGAATAGAAATAGAAGGGAAACGAAAGTATTCCTTCCCAACAGCAAGTAAATAATTTAAACAACAGATCTATGACTAAGATATGACTTCTTTATGTTGCTATACGGTTGCTAGGATTCTCTATGTGGTTGCTAGGGTGTAGCTGCACAGTCGCCATGGTGATACTTACAGACTGGTTTTTCAGCCTCAACAAAAGAGGCCACCTCCATATCTATACCATTTTCTGGTGCTGAGAAATTGCTTATTCATGTGTTTGTTCAGTTGCTAAGGTACTCTAATTGGTTGCTATGGTGTAACTATACAGTTTATGGAATGGTATTTAAAGACTATTGGACAGTCTGAATCAATAGAGCCCAACCCCATGTTTCTACAATGTTTTGGTGCTGAAAAATTGTTTTTTAATGTCCTTTTACGGTTGCTATGGTGCTGTAAGTGGTTGCTAGGGCATAGCTATGAAGTTGTCATGTCAGTACTTATTGGCTGCTTGATAGGCTGAGTCAAATGAGCCCTCCTCCAAGTCTCTGTGACCTCCTGATCCAAAGATATAATCTCACTAATCTTATGCCAATGTTAAGTCTATGGGACTTTTTCGCCCAAATTTTTTCATCCACCAGACGAACATCGTACACTCAATTACTTATAAAAGATATAGCACACCTCTCCTCAATGTGTCGCATGATTTGACATCTCATTCATGGGTCTACGACAAAAGGTGCAGGAGGAGTAGCGTGCCAAAGTTTTGTCTGGGCGAATAGTAATAACAATACTAGAATGTACATTTCCTGAAGAAAATGTGAGTGGTGCTTGCCGTGGCAAAACGCGGCGCTGGGCAGATACTACAGTGTTCCGCACGATTGTAGAGAGCCAACTCCCATGTCTGTATGATGTTGTGGAGCTGAGATAGGGCTTCTTTATGTTTATTAATGTCCTTTTACGGTTGCTAGGGTGCTGTAAGTGGTTGCTGGGGCATAGCTATGAAGTTACTAGCAGTACTTATTGGCTACTTAATAGGCCGAGTCAAAAGAGCCCTCCCCCAAGTCTCTGTGACCTCCTGATCCAAAGATATAATCTCACTCATTTTGTGCCAATGTTAAGTCTATGGGACTTTTTCGCCCAAATTTTTTCATCCATCAGACGAACATCGTACACTCAATTACTTATAAAAGATATAGCACATCCGGCGAGATCAGTCTGAAGATCTGGGCTGAGTTTGGAGTCTGTAGATTTAAAGCTCTAGGAGGAGTAGCAGTCAGAAATTTTAGTCTCAGAAAAATAATAATAAGTTTAAATAGGATTTCAGTAAGTTGGCTTTCTCAAGCCAACTTAACTAGAATGTACATTTCCTGAAGAAAATGTGAGTGGTGCTTGCAGTGGCAAAATTCGGCGCAGGGCAGATACTACAGTGTTCTGCGCGATTGTAGAGACCCAACTCCCATGTCTGTATGATGTTGTGGAGCTGAGATATGGCTTCTTTATGTTGCTATTCGGTTGCTAGGGTTCTCTATGTGGTTGCTAGGGTGTAGCTGCACAGTCGCCATGGTGATACTTACAGACTGGTTTTTCAGCCCGAACAAAAGAGGCCATGCCGATATCTATACCACTTTCTGGTGCTGAGAAATTGCTTATTCATGAGTTTGTTCAGTTGCTAAGGTACTCTAAATGGTTGCTATGGTGTGGCCATACAGTTTATGGCATGATATTTAAAGACTATTTGACAGTCTGAATCAACAGAGCCCTACCCCTTGTTTCTACAATGTTTTGGTGCTTAACAATAGTTTTTAATGTCCTTTTACAGCTGCTAGGGTGCTTTAAGAGGTTGCTAGGGCATAGCTATGAAGTTGTCATGTCAGTACTTATTGGCTGCTTGATAGGCAGAGTCAAATGAGCCCTCCCCCAAGTCTCTGTGACCTCCTGATCCAAAGATATAATCTCACTAATTTTGTGCCAATGTTAAGTCTATGGGACTATTTCACCCAAATTTTTTCATCCACCAGACGAACATCGTACACTCAATTACTTATAAAAGATATAGCACACCTCTATAACTGGGTGGTTACTATCGTGTTGCTAAGCGGTTGGTAGTTGTCACATATCATTACTGTCTAGTTTTATAGAGTTATTCGTATGTTCTTAGCCTGATTTAACACAGCATGTAGCTATTCACTGCTAGCATTTGTAGCATTCATAAGGAAAGTCCTGTTTGCGATCACGAGTCAAAAGAGCAAAACCTGCATGATTATATGACACTTTTATCCAAAGATATCCTTTTTGATCTGTTTTCAATGGAGGTCTATGGGGTGGTTGCTAGGGTGCTGTAAGTGGTTGCTAGGGTGTGGCTATGAAGATCATAGTTTATTGCTTATTGGTTACTTAAAAGAGGAGTCAAATGAGTGTGTGTGAGTTACAGCGAGAGAGAGAGAGGGGTTCCTAAGGGCCTGCGTGTGTGTGTGTGTGAGAAAGTGACAGTTGAGATTCAAATTCACGAACATTCCACCATTGTAAGTCAATGGGACTTTTTTGCCCGCTTTTTCGTCCGCTGTGCGAACATCGTAGGTCCGATCGCTTAGAAAAGATATAGCCCACATCTCCTCAATGATCTGGTTGATTTGACACCTCATTCATGGGTCTGTGACAAACGGTGCAGGAGGAGTAGCGAACCGAAGTTTTGTCCAGAAGAAGAATAATAACTAGATAGAAAAGTTTGTCAAGACAAACTTTAAGTTGGCTTGAGAAAGACGGACCAGAAAGTTTGAAAAGTTTAAAAAGTTTGAAAAGTTTAAAAAAAGTTTAAATTTGAAAAATGTTAAAAGTTTTAAGTTTGATGGGTTTCAGTCTGAAATATTTTGAAGTTTAAAGTAGTTTTAAAAGCTTAAAGTTTGATAGATAGATAGATAGATAGATAGACAGATAGACTTTAGATAGATAGATAGATAGATAGATAGAAGGACCTCAGAGTGGTTGCTATGATGGTTGCTAGGCTAACTTTGGTGGTTACTAAGGTGTTGCAATGCGGTTGCTAAGGTACCGAGTGTGGTTGCTAAGGTGTTGCTATGCTGTTGCTAAGGTTCCCGGGGCAGTTGCTAAGGTGTTGTTATGCGGTTGCTAAGGTACCGAGTGTGGTTGCTAAGGTGTTGCTATGCTGTTGCTAAGGTTCCCGGGGCAGTTGCTAAGGTGTTGCTATGCGGTTGCTAGGGTACTTGGGGTGGTTGCTAGGGTGTTGCTAGGGTAGCCGGGGCAGTTGCTAGGGTGTTGCTACGCGGTTGCTAAGGTACCTGGGGTGGTTGCTATGCGGTTGCTAGGGTACCCGGGGTGGTTGCTAAGGTGTTGCTATGCGGTTGCTAGGGTACCTGGAGTGGTTGCTAAGGTGTTACTAGAATGTTGTTAGCATGATTAGCAAGTGATTAGCATGTTGCTAGCATGATTAGCAAGTGATTAGCATGTTGCTAGCATGATTAACAAGTTACTAGCATGTTGCTAGCATGTTTCTAGCATGATTAGCATTGTTGCTAACATTATTAGCATGTCGCTAGCATGTTTCTAGCATGATTAGCATGCTACTACTATGTTTTGCTAGCATGATTAACATGTTGCTAGCATGATTAGCAAGTGACTAGCATGTTGATAGCATTATTAGCAAGTTGCTTGCATGTTTCTAGCATGATTAGCATGCCACTAACATGTTGTTAGCATGATTAGCAAGTGACTAGTATGTCGCTAGCATGTTTCTAGCATGATTAGCAAGTTACTAGCATGATTAGCATGTTGCTAGCATGATTAGCAAGTGACTAGCATGTTGATAGCATTATTAGCAAGTTGCTAGCATGTCGCTAGCATGTTTCTAGCATGATTAGCATGCCACTAACATGTTGCTAGCATGATTAGCAAGCGACTAGTATGTCGCTAGCATGTTTCTAGCATGATTAGCATGCCACTAGCATGTTGCTGGCATGTTTCTAGCATGATTAGCATGTTACTAGCATGTTTCTAGCATGATTAGCAAGTGACTAGCTTGTCATTAGCATGATTAGCATTTCGCTAGGATAGATAGATAAATAGAGAAATAGATGAGTTTGAATGGGTTAGAAATAGTACATAGAAGGGAAGTCTGATTGAGTCTAATGGGCTTCAGTGTGTTTAGATTTAAATTTTGACAGTTGGAGTTTGAATAGTCTTGGCTCATCTGAACATTCCGTCAATGTAAATCTATGGGATTTTTTTGATTTTTAATCTTCAGTTTTATGAAAACCATAAGTCGGATCAGTTAGAAAAGATATAGCAACTCGAGTCAGACCAGTCTGAAGATCTGGGCTGAGTTTGGAGTCTGTAGAGTTAAAGCTCTAGGAGGAGTTAGAGTTGTAAATCTAGTCTCAGAAGAATAATAATAAGAAGTTTAAATAGCATTTCAGTAAGTTGGCTTTCTCAAGCCAACTTAATAAGAAGAAGCAGAATAATAAGTATGCACGATAACAATAGTGATGCCTTGCCTTTGGCAAGCACCACTAATAATAAGCTTAAGTAGCAGATCAGTAGGTTGGCTCTCTCAAGCCAACCTAATAAGACAACTGTAGGCAAATTGCTTGGCATGTCTGTGTGTGGTGGCTCTTGATGCCTTGACCCCAGCCTCAGTCCATTCCTTGTGAAGTTCACCCAAATTCTTGAACTGATTTTGCTTTACAATCCTCATAAGGCTGCGGGTCTCTCGGCTGGTTGTGCATCTTTTTCTTCCACACTTTTTCCTTCAACTCAACTTTCTGTTAACATGCTTGGATACAGCACTCTGTGAACAGCCAGCTTCTTAGGTTTAGGCAAAGTGTCTTTTTTAAATGCCTCGTTTGGTTTGGCTTTTGCAATTGGCATGCAATGGCATACAGAGTATTATATGCAATATAATATGCAGTGTTGCTTGGTTGTTGTTTTTTTTGTTGTTTCTTTGTTTCTTTATTTTCTCAGGAGACGTGGCACCTCTGCTAGAGAGACAAAGAAACTGGCCAAAAGAGTTGCGCGTCTGCCAGACAGACAAAAACTTTTGTTCTTAATTAATATGCTGTACTATTTTCAGTTTTGCACTGTTTAATTGTACGAAGCAACACTGCTGTTGTTTTGGCAATACAAATGTAAAAATATTGCAGTAACAACAAAACTGTCCCGAGACTTGATGTAGGCCTAATCATTTTTACTGGACAATTCCAGCATAATGGCCTGACATTTGCAGTCAAGACCTGAAATATAAATTCTCACAGAAGGTATCCATTACCATATATTGAATTCTCTCTTTATATTTTTTCTAAACCCCTGAAAATAGAGTCCAGACATCTGAAAAGTAACCGTCTATGAACGTGTTTTATATTTTATATTTTATATTTGGGAAATCTATGGGTTACGGACATGACAACAAAATACAGAGGTTTTGGGAGACATTTTTTGGGAGGATTTTGTAGACTTTCTGTGATTTACAATGCATAAACAAGCAACAATATCTGCAGAATGGAGAAGGGTTGAAAATTTTCGTTTTTGTGTTTCAGAGGAAAAGCATTATGGATGTGACATTTCTCCGTTATGGACGTGAGCATTCTGAAAGCAGAATTTATCCGATTAGCCTATATGCAAACTTACAAAATGCTTTAAAAACTTTAACAGAGATGTCTAGAGGGTATTTAGGGCTGCCCCATGCGTAATATTTTTCTAGTATTCGGTTTTTTAAATTTTTCTAGTATTTCTAGTATTCTGTATTCGATTGCAGCCATAAATGACCGACTATGTCATTATTCAACTAATCGCATATTTATATTAAATCCATAATGAGTCTTAATATATTCTGCGCTCAAGCACACGCATTAAGTTTGCCACAAATCACAGGCAGAAGTATAATAATTATGAAAAAGGAGACATTTTAATTATTTATTAATAAACTGTTTTCTTGTTGGCTGCAAAATTAATTTCACGGTGCTGGCTCTCATCTCCACAGTAGTTTGGATGCACCTGTAGAGATAAATGTAACCTTCACAGATTACATAATCAGGGAGTATTTGCTTTTGCTTTGAATTGGTTCGTGTAAAAGTAGACATTTCAAGCTTTCTGTAGATATATTTCTCATGTATGTGAGGCACCCCAATTATCAGTTATTTCATTATCAGGAAAAAATTCAAGTGACAGCTCGGGCGCCTCCCTGTCATGTATGTGCATTAATAATTTAACACGAATAGTAGGCTATAAAGCACATTTATTTCAGGTTACAGTATGGGATCCGCATTAAAATAAATTTTCACAAGTCTGCATCCGAGACAGATGCAGTTATTACCTGTAAATTGAAGGCTATTTGATGTTTTAAAATGATCTAACGGCCGATGCCGCTCCAGTTCGTTGATCATTAGTTGTTCTTGATCAAGATTAAACGGATGTATGACTCTCATAAACCTGTTTTAATAAATCACTTTTGCATTAAATAATAAAGATACAAAGCAGGTTAAGTTAAATATTATTGTACAAATAATTATAAAATGCTATAGACTGCGTATTCGCAAGATTTGCACGGCGCATGATGCTGAGTGAGACGCGCAAGAGATGTGCTATGCAAAATGTGAAACTGCAATCTTGCATCGTGTGCACTGTGAACTTGAGTTTAGAGGACGTTATATTAATCTGTCCCTTCTTTTCAGTTTCAATGATTTAGCTAAATCGTGGCATGAAATTATACAGTGTCTCACATTTTGCTAAAATAAAGGAAATAATTCATAAAACACGCAAAAATGTCCTCTGTAAAAATAAAGGACAGGTAACGAATAGCCAAACAAAGTAAGTGCGTGACAAAAATGCATGCTGTTTTATTAAAGGAATTTTAAAATATAAACTAAAAATGTACTTGTGACAAATATTAAGTAATGTGAGAATATTGACATTTTGCAAATAAATCCATGTTTAGCCTATAGCCTAGCCTACTGAAATATAACACATGATTCAAATTATATGAATAATACTGTACACATGTTAAATGTTTCAAATCTAAAATATGGTGTAATACTATATAGCTTAGAGTAAATATAAGCACAGGCTCATAGGCTTGATATTTATCCTGCTTGAATTTGTTCTAAGAAACGCACATAACTTCATCAATACTAAATTTGCATCTTTCATTTTCCACTCTTCACTGCGCTGATGGCACGCATGCTGCTGCTGCTGGACTCTAAACACCGTCGAGCCGCTCTTCGCGGCATGGTCTCATGTTGTTTCCACCATTTTTTTTTTCCAGCACTAATTGATGGATGTCTAAAATATAAAAATAAGGAGAAGCCTAAAACAGGCCCGAGGCCCGGCCCGCATCTGAACTATGACGTGAAAATTGGCCCAAAGCCCGGCCCTAGAGGCGTAAAAAAAAGTCGGGACCCGTCGGGCCAGGGCTGAAATGCAGTGCTCTATTTATGAGTGTATACAAATAAAAGTAGACCCTTTACAGATTCGAATTATGTATTGCTCTTATCTGTAAGATCAAAAATGATGGAATAATTTAAGTTCCTTTAGGGGTTATCAGGAAGAAATGCCACAAAATGCGCCGGTGCGTATGTCGACCCCAGAGGGTTAATTAGGACACCACTGTCATGCTGTCTGAGCGGACCAGAACGTGGTGTCCCCCTAGGTCTGGCAGGAAGGTCTGAAGGGCTTGAGAAACTGCCAGCATTTCCAGGCAGTTCATGTGTAGCCGACCTTCCTCATCTGACCAGGAGCCGAAGGTCGGTCTGCCTTCCGTGTATTGATATGCCACTCCCTTTAAGGCGAATCACAAGAACCGCCTGTGATGGGGGGCTATCTGGAGAGAAGAACCAGTCCCTCGGGCATAATTGCGAGAGGATCTGCTTCAAAGTAGTCATCCTGAACAACCATCTCATGTGGTCATGATTCAGGTGCCTGAGGTCGAGGATAGGTCGGAGGCCGCCCATCCTTCTTGGGGACGAGGAAGTAACGGCTGGAGAAGCCTGACTCGCTCTAAAATGGGGAACCGTCTCTATGGCTCCTTTTGCCAGTAAATTCATCACCTTGGGGCACAAGAGTGAGCTGAGGTGGGAACCACACCGCTGAAGCTTGGGGGTCTTTGAGCGAATTGAAGTGAGTAACCTTGTTTTATTATCCCCAAAAACCATTTTTACACTCCGGGGATAGCCTGCCAGGTCTCGGCCTGTGTGGCAAGCGGTTGAATTGGTTTGAGTGGCAGGTCACTGTGAGGGAACCTGATGCTCATGATAAGTGTGGAAAGAGGAAAATTGCTCTCTTTTTGAGTATGTTTGATACTCAAGACTTAGCCCCTTCCTCTTCCAGTCTACTAAATCAGGACAACTTCTGAGGAACAGGATCCAGTGCTATCTTGGGCTGGGGTCCCTGACGCTTCGGGAAGGGATGTCGCTTTGCAGAGTAGGAGCACTGTCAAGGCTCAGGCTGTGGAGTAGGCTGAGCAATCGAAGGCACAGGCTTCGTTGGCTGCTGAGTCGGCGCAGGCCTGGGGCGACTAGAAGCAGCTGTAAAGCTAGAACACTGGGCAGGAAGTGTCGCATCTCTTGGGATGACTTCTGCGCAGCAGTGAAGTGTTCCGCAAAGCCCTCGATGGCAGGTCCAAAAAGACCAGTAGGGAAACAAGGGAGTCAAGGATTTCGGGAAGTCGTGGACTTCTGGGAAGAATGGAGCAGCTCGCTGGTGAGGGGTCTGACTGCGCCCCAGCAGGAACCATTCATCCAGATGACTGCGAGTGGGTTTCTCCGGGGGAGGCCACTCCAAACCCAGCTCCTCGACTGCTTTGGAGAGGACGCAGAAAAGATCAGCGTCCATCCCAGCTTTAGCGTTGATGGGTTCCAGAGACAGCAAGGGGCGGGGTCACTCGTTGAACCTGTCCAATCCTCCGTGTCTGATGCCGCCAATGACATGCTGTCATCTATGGGATTGTCTACAGATCCCCCGAACGAGACCAAGTCACTCGCGATGGCAGAGGGACATTGGCCTGGAAGGGTGAAAGGAACGGGAGAAGCCTCTCTGTGTGGAGAGAGTGAGGCACGTGGAGCCTGCGTGAGCTCACTTGCATCCGAGCACTCTATTCCTCTACCCCACAGTTTTTTTTCTTCAAGGCTCCTGGGAAGAAGAAAACGGGAGAGTGCAAATCCATCTCCGTGAGCATGTGGGATTTCCCCACACTCACTGTGCCAGTCATCAGCATGCAGGGGTGCCTTGCATAAGCCACAATAGTGGCACAGCATTTGAATCAATGCAGTGGAAATTTGGTCTTAGAAATTTGCTCTCTTAAGCTCACCGGATGGTGGCAGAGGATGCTCTGAAGCGAAGAGAAGATTGTCATCGCTGGAGGAGAATAAATCGGAGGATTCTATGCCAGAATGCCCGCTTATATAGCCAGATGACCCCACCCATTTCGGCAGGTTCTGGCAGGCTTCATCGCCATAGGCTCGTGCTGCACAAAACAATGGCCGTGTTTACAATCACTGTTCAAGTCAAGTCACTATTATTTGTATAGCGCTTTTAACAATGCAAATTGTGCCAAAGCAGCTTTACATCAGCTTGATATAAAGCTGGGTGGCTTTATATCAGCTTTACAGTATTTAGACGGGGAAATAGTTTGTCGAAATAGTGTCATTCTCCTCTGGCCAGACAAAATCAGCAGTTTAAATCTAGGCTAAAGCAGAGTCAGATTGTGCAAAGGACTCATCTGGTTCCTGTGGTCTTGTCCCGATGGCCGTCTAGGAGACAGGGTCTTCACTGGGGATCAGTCTCTGGGGCTTATCTAGTTGTCCTCATCTCCGCTGACGTTCAGGGCTGTGGAGGTCATCTCTATGTGCTGATCCACCATCTGATCTGGATACGGACTGGATCCGGGTGGCTGCAGTGACCATCTGATCTGGATACAGTCTGGATCTGGATGGCTACGGTGACCTCGGAATAAGAAAGAAACAGACTAATATTAGCGTAGATGCCATTCTTCTAACAATGTAACAAGTACATCGGGTGTTTTGGGAAGTGTTCCTGGTTCCAGTTAACCTAATTAATGCAGCCTAACAATCCTTTAACGGATTTGAATATTAGAAATGCAATAGTGTATTATGTGTAAACCAGGTTAAAGAGATGGGTCTTTAATCTAGATTTAAACTGACAGAGTGTGTCTGCTTTCCGAACAGATAGATTGTTCCAGAGTTTGGGTGCTTAATAGGAAAACGATCTCCCACCCACAGTTGATTTTGATATTCTAGGTATTATCAAATGGCCAGAGTTTTGAGATCGCAGCGGACGTGAAGGACTATAATGCGATGAGAGCTCACTCAAATACTGAGGTGCCAAACCATTCAGGGCCTTATAGGTAATTAGCAAGATCTTAAAATGTATACGATGTTTAATAGGGAGCCAGTGCGGTGTTGACAGAACCGGGCTAATGTGGTCATACTTCCTGGTTCTAGTAAGAACTCTAGCTGCTGCATTTTGAACCAGCTGGAGTTTGTTTATTAAACGTGCAGACCAACCACCCAATAAATCATTACAATAATCTAGCCTCGAGGTCATGAACGCATGAATTAATGTTTCTGCATTTGACATTGAGAGCATAGGTCGTAATTTAGATGTATTTTTAAGATGGAAAAATGCAGTTTTACAAATGCTAGAAACATGTTTTTCGAAGGACAGATTGCTATCAAAAAGCAAGCCTAGGTTCCTAGCTGATGATGAAGAATTTACAGAGCAGTCATCAAGTATTAGACAGTGATCTAGGTTATTACATGCAAACGTTTTTGGTCCAGTAATTAACACCTCCGTTTTTTCAGAATTTAGCAGTAAGAAATTGCTAGTCATCCAGTTTTTGATGTCAACTATACATTCTGTTAGTTTTGCAAATTGGTAAGTTTCATCAGGTCGCAAAGAAATATAGAGCTGGGTATCATGAATCCGTGTTTACAGTTACTGTAGTTATAGACTAAATATGAACATTATTTACTCATCTCACTGCACAAAAACAGATTCAGTATTCCTCAAAATGAATAAAAACAGTCAAATGCACACTCAGAATATTATGTAAACCTGCAATAATTAGATATGTTAAATAAGATAAATAATGTTTATGTATTTAATCCCATTTTATTAACCAATGTCTTTGCTACTAACCATCGATGATCCAATTCAACCATACTAATCAAAAATGTCACATTTGTGGTTCATTTTTGTTATTGCTGAATAGTGTTGAACTTTCTTCTCCTGCGTCATATTCTTCATGCAATTTGTTTGAGCTGTGCCCTCTACTGTACGAACGTGAATTTTAATTTCCTTCAGCGTATTCATTTCACTTTTGTTGTGAAAGGGCTTTTACATTTGTAAAAGAAGAACTTTTTATATTAAAACAAACAAGCAAGCCCTGCCCAGATTTAAAAAGTAACTCAAAAGTAACGTAATTAGTTACTTTTTTAGGGAGTAACACAATATTGTAATGCATTACATTTAAAAGTAACTTCTGATTATAAAAATAAAACTATATATATAAACTTAAACCTAATGTTATGTGTGTGTGTGTGTGTGTGTTTGCATTTGTTCTCCATCATGGATGTGTTATGGTGTCACTCCTTCATTTCTGTGTGTGTTCTAGATTTTAGCTCATTTCCTGTGTTGTGGGTCAAAACCCCCAGAACATCCTGAGTGTATTTTTTTATTTTATTTTTTTCACAATTTTTTAACATACAACCAGTTTTTTGTTGATATATTAAGTGTGAGTCATCAAGTCATCAAGTCTAATGCCATTTAAATGAAAATTGTTTTAATTTAAGCAAAGGCAATTTGTGGTTCCGAAATACCCCAAAAACTGCATAAGGGCTAGACCACTTTGTATTTACTAATGAAATAATATATAAAAACTTGGACTATCTTGGAAACAATATAAAAGCAGCCACTTTCACAGGCAGATTTTAGCATTTTCATGAGGGTTATTTCCTAGTTATAGCAATAACAAATTATATAAATAAAGTGTAATTTCTCTTTGTTACTGTAGGGTTCAAGGATGTTTGGAGCGGTTGGGGCATACTCCTGGTCAGGAGGAATAATGCAGGATCTCACTCATCAAATGCTCAATTCATCATTCATTAATGCCACAAATATGGAGGAGGACATTAAAGATTCCTATTTGGGTATGGTGCCATTCTTTATTTGATTTTTTGTTTTTTTAAATCTTTCTTTCTTTTTTTTAAATCATTACTTATGGTGTACATACTGACATTCATTCTAATGTTCAATGTTAAACTTTTGTGGGTAACATGGGCTGCACAGTAATGCTAAGGACATGCATGATACTTCAACTTGTAGAAAACAAACAAAGAAACTGCAGAAAATGTAAGAATCTAGTTGAAAGTTACAGTAGGAGAAAAGAGAATGGAATGGAGTGTAAATATAAGTCAGATAACATTGAATCCACTGTGTATCAGAGTGTGCTAAGCACAAGTCAAAGCTCCACAATATATTTGTGTGTTACTGGAATTTACATTAACAATAGTGCTCTTTAATATGAAACTTCATAACAAAGGTTCTTCACTTAGCCACACTTTTTAGTTTAGTCATTTCAGCATGTGTTTTTGATTATGTATTCATTCTAGTCATTACAAGTCTTATTTCTGTTTAGTGGTCTTTAGTGTTTAGTTGTGGAAACTGTTTGTGGGAAGTCATTTGTTTCTCAGCTAACAGCAGATGTTTCCATATCCTGAAATGCATTTGTGAGCAGTTATATATGTACTGCAGATATCACACGTGCTGTAACCAGTGCTATTCTGTTTCACAGCTTGACAAAACCAGAGATCAGTATGTTGGTATTTGACATATCAATGTGTCCTATGGTGTGACAGCAAAAATGTGAAAAAAACAAACAAACAAACAAACAAACAAACAAAAACATTGAGGATAAACTTTTCTCATGCTATTTGTAACTCTAAGAATGAAGATACATTTTTCTCATGTTGTGTTTTTTTTTTTTCATGTCACACCATAGGACACAGTCCAATTTTTATTTGTCAACTACCCATGTGTGGATCATGGGGCTAGGCAATATAGCAAAAAAAAAAAACTATTTTTTTATGATTTTTTAACTAGTCAACTTGAAAATGTAACTACAACATGAGTAACTTTTTGTTTATTAACCCTCTAGTTAAAGAAAATTATATTCCAAGTGCACCGCACATGAAGTTGTCAACATGATGCAAGCACCACACATGAAGTTGTCAACATGATGTAAATGTTAAACAAATCACTCGTTAAATATCTTTGCAGAAAAGATGTATGAACTACAACTACATCTTGTACAAACTTGTCTTATACATATTATATGTTCAGAAATAATATGAGGAAAATGCTTTTAAAAAAATCTAATTCCAATTCAAAATGACTGACAGTATAACACCAGTAGACTATTATTAACTATACATGTTCTGTAAAAACAACAACAGCTTTCAGCCTGTCACCATGATGCAAACATGAAATATCAGACATACAGTAAGGTTTTATTCGATTGCGCTGCTTTTCCATAGTTTTTTTCTGTTGCGCTGGAGTCTCTTGTAGCGTCTCATGCATGAAACGGCATTCTAAAAACGCGGCGCTCAAGTTAAAAGAAATTCAACTCCCATCTTCTTGCATGTTTTTCCTATTCCACTGCCCGCGTCGCATCTTCGTCAACACAAAAGCGCATTCTGTGTGAATAGCACTTAGCAATATGAGCGAGTCACGTGTGAGCGGTTAATCACGTGCGCCGACATGCGGTTGGGTCGTTCTTTTCTCTTTACTGTTACCACTGGCATATTGTGTCTAATTCTAACGTTTGGTAATATTTCTATTCAAAATCGCGATTCCTCGATCTCTAAAAAAAAAAAAATAAAATAAAATCGTGACACATTAAATTGGAATTAATCGATAAAATCGTAAAAATCGCCCAGCCCTAGCGGATAATAATAGAATAATAGATTAAATTACAGAAAACAATTCTGATCTGCTAGATGTGACTATAAGGCATAAAGATAATAAGATATTAGGCTATAAATATTGACATAATCTAAATCTGCTAAATGCAACAATAAGACAAGAATATATTAAGATATTAGCATCATGATTTTCTGCAAATCTGCTTTGAAACAATGTGTATTGTGAAAAGTACTTAAAAAAGTATACATTTTTGTAATGGCTGAAACCAAATAACACAGGCCCTGGTCAGCAGAGCATCCTTACTGTTGAACCCTGAATATATTGCAACATGCTACAAACACTAAAAAAAGAAGAAGAAAAAAGAAAAGAAAAGAGACTGAGAGGAAAGAAAAGAGAAAGTATTTTTTAATACTACTACTACTACTACTACTAATAATAATATATATATATATATATATATATATATATATATATATATATATATATTTTTTTTTTTTTTTTTTATAAGTTGTTATGGTAAAGTAATTATACTGTGTGCTGCAGGTTACTCAGTTGCTGTGGCGCCAGTAAATGGTCATGTTGTGTACTTTGCGGGAGCACCAAGGCATAGACACACAGGGCTGGTGCTGGGGTTTACACAGAACAAACGGAACCACAGTTGGACCATCAGTCATAGGATATACGGATCACAGGTGTAAAGTTAATTATACACAATACATAATATACAGTATACACATTATATATAACATACATTAATTAGGGCTGACACAGTGTGTGTGTGTGTGTGTGTGTGTGTGACACTCCTTCAAATACTTTTATTTATACAGTATATCTGCCCCCTCTCATGCCTATCTCTCCCCCATCTTTAAAATCTTTCATACTTGCTTTCTTTCATCTTTTCTTTTTTTCATCTATTCTTTTTCCTAATTTGTTTGACTCTTTGTAGCTGGGCTCGTATTTTGGGGCAGAATTATGTGTGGTTGGTGTTTCTGAGTTGTTAGCAGTCGGAGCTCCGTTATATCACGCTCATGGAGTGGGAGGAGAGGTCCGGATATGCTCACTAAACACTACAGTAAGATCAAAGCACACACAATACAGTCATGGCCAAAAATATCAGCACCCTTGGTAAATATGATCAAAGAAGGCTATGAAAATTAATCTGCATTGTTAATCCTGTTGATCTTTTATTTTAAAAATTCACAAAAAATCGAACCTTTCATTGGATAATAAGAATTTAAAATGGGGGGAAATATCATTGTGAAATAAATGTTTTTCTCAATTATTGGCACCCCTAGAAATTCTTATGAGTAAAATATCTCTGAAATATATTCCCATTCATATTCACAATTTTGAGCACTCCAGGGTGATTATGAACATGAAATTATCCAGCCATGGCTTCCTGTTTCACAGAAATATAAATAGGAAGGAAAACAAAGCCCAAATTCCCTTAATCATCCATCACAATGAGAAAAACCAAAGAATATATTTCTGATGTGCAGCAAAAGATAATTGAGCTTCACAAATGAGTGAAGTGGCTTTAAGAAAAGAGCTAGAGCAGTGAAAATTCCCATTCCCACCATCAGGGCAATAATTACGAATTTCCAATCAACATAAAATGTTACGAAACTGCCCGGAAGAGGACCTGTGGTCTATATCGTCCTAATGCACGGTGAGAAGGAGAGTTTGAGTGGTCACAGCTGGAGAATTGCAGATAATAGTTGAGTCTCGGGGTCAGAAAACCTTAAAAAAAAAATTGGCAAACAGCACCTACATCACCACATTATCAGGGTTCTGGACTCTTTGTTCTTTGTTTTTCCCCTGTCCTTCCTGAGTTTCCTTATTTGGTTATTTTCCTGTTCTTGTTAAGTTGATTGATTATTCCTAACACCTGTTTTAGTTCTCCTTGTTTACATTGTATGTGTTTATAAGTCCTGAGTTCTCCCTGAGTCTTGGTCTGTTCACTCGCCAATTTACGTTGCTATTTGATGTTATTGTATTTTCATTTATTAAAATGAAGAAGTTTTACTCACCTCAAGTCTCCTGAGTCCTTCCCGCAACACAACCCGTGACAGATGAACGGACCCCTTCACAGAAGGATGACGGCAGCTGAGAACGCGCTGTGGGGTTTGCTGGTTGGAGGTTGGAACGGTATTTGGAGGATTTTATCAAGCATATTGACCTTATCCTTTTTCATCCCACTCCCGCTGGAAGGCACCACATCTTCCCAGCTCACCCCATGCCGAGAACCTTCACATACCAACCCAACGGCTTGGACCGCCTGCCCAACTCCAAACACCCCCTTCTCCTCAGAAGCTTCACCAGTGTCCTCAGCCCCGAGTAGCCGTTCGCAGCTCATTCAAGCCCGCCGTTTGTGGGGAAGTCAAGCCCGCCGTTCACGGGGAATTCCAGCCGGCCGTCCATGGCTCACCCAAGCCCGCCATCCGCGAGGAGATCCAGGCCGTCATTCGCAGCAAACGCAAGACCGCTGCCAGCCGCGGCGAAGTCAAGCCCGCCGACGGACGCACATGTGCCCCTGGGATTACTGGTGGCATATGATGGTATGAGTTGGAGCCCAGCTCCAGAGTCCGCTCCTCGACAGCGCCCTCCAGAGCCCACTTCTCGACAGCGTCCTCCAGTGCCCGCACCTCCAGAGCGCCCTCAAGTGCCCACTCCTCCTGGGCCCGTTCTAGTGCCCGCACCTCCAGAGCGCCCTCAAGTGCCCACTCCTCCTGGGCCCGTTCTAGTGCCCGCTCCTCCAGGGCCCGTTCCAGTGCCCGCGCTTCCAGAGCGCCCTCAAGTGCCCGCTCCTCCAGAGCACCTTTCAGAGCCTGCTCCTCCAGAGTGTCCCCCAGACTTCAGTGTTTTACCCAAGAAAATTTGGGGGTGGGGGCCATATGTCCGTGGCCAAGATGTTTAAGGCCACGGAGGATCCGCCATGGCCTCCCGAGTCCCCGGATCCGTTTCTCCATCCTGGACCAGCCTCCACCACCCCTCCCAGGGGGCTATGTCACGGCACAGGACACACCTATCAGGAGGAGGGAGGATAATGTCAAGGTTCTGGACTCTTTGTTCTTTGTTTTCCCCTGTCCTTCCTGAGTTTCCTTATTTGATTATTTTCCTGTTCTTGTTAAGTTGATTGATTATTCCTAGCACCTGTTTTAGTTCTCCTTGATTACGTTGTATGTGTTTATAAGTCCTGAGTTCTCCCTGAGTCTTGGTCCATTCACTCGTCAATTTATATTGTGTTCTCCCATTTGATGTTATTGTATTTTCATTTATGAAAATGAAGAAGTTTTACTCACCTCAAGTCTCCTGCGTCCTCACCGCAGCACAACCCGTGACCCACATGTGGTTTGGGAAGGTTTCAAGAAAAATTATCCTAGCTCATCCAAAAACAAACTGCAGCATATTCAGTTATCAGACACGACTGGAACTTCAAATGGGACTAGCTTCAATGGTCAGATGAAAGTAAAAAATTTGCTTTTTAGCAGCAAACACTCAAGATGGGTTTGGTGAACACAGGCATAAAAAGTACCCCATGTGTACAATGAAATATATATGCTGTATTTTTGATGGTGTGGGCCTATATTTCTGCTGGAGGTCCTAGACATCTTGTTTAGACACATGGCATCATGGATTCTATCAAATACCAACAGATAAAAAAATCAATAAGTGACTGACTCTGTTAGAAATCTTATAATGGGCCATGTTTGGATCTTCCAACCGTACAATAATCCAAACAGAAACCACAAAAACAACACAAAAATGGGTCACTGAGCTCAAAACCAAGCTTCTGCTATGACCATTCCAGTCCTCTGGCCTGAACCCTATAGAAAATGAGTGGGGTGAATTGAAGAGAAGAAGCACCAACATGGAGCTGTAAATCTAAAGGGTCTGGAGTGATTCTGGATGAAGGAATGGTCTCTGATCTCTTGTCAGGTGTTCTCTAACCTCATCAGGGATTATAGGAGAAAATGCAGAGCTGTTAAACTGGCAAATGGAGGTTTCAAAAAGTATTGAATAAAAGGGTGCTGTTAATTGTGGCCAATGTGTATTAGAGAAAAACCACTAGTTACTGTGTGGCGCACATTACAAAAAACATAGCTAATGCAATTTTTTTTTTTTTACATGCGCTTTAGCACATTTAACCTCATAATCAGAACTAATAGCTTTTAACTTATTTAATATGATTACATAAAACTCCCCAGATCCAAGAACTCAACTGCTCAGCGATTTTGCGTGGGGTGAAGGGGAATGAGTTTGGCCGGTTTGGTACTTCTCTGGCAGCCATACAGGACCTGAATGGAGATGGCTTTAAAGAGTTGGCGGTGGGGGCACCTCAAGAAGAGAAGGGCAAGGGTGCCATTTACATATTTTTGGGACAACCAGGTGGTATCAGAACAGAATACAGTCAGGTAAGAGACAGTTTTAAATCATTTGTAGTTATGCAACCTCTGCTGAAATAGCATCTTAAGCTGTATTGCTGATATTCCAAAATGGTGTGCACATTCAAACCAGGTTGAATAAGATGTCTACAAATCCATACATGTCCCCACTAACAATTGGTCAACTATCTAGACCAGAACGGACCAGATATCTGTCTACTACTTGTACATTGACAAACATAAAAAAAAAAAAAAATTGTACAGACGAAACATATAAATACATTCCATGGGAACGGCCCCTTTGTGGATCACAGACGACAAATAGACCATATAAACCATGAAAAATAGCAACTTACCCATGTTTTATAAAGATTTCTTGATTGCACATGTTTTTTACATTACATGCACTTATATGTAGTGCACTTAACTAAAAAAGGACTGGGTAATATAAGGTATCTACATAGGTTAAGGTTAGGTTTAGGGTTAGTACCTAGTTATTACCCAGTTGTTGTAATTACTATAATAAGTGCATACAGTATTATGTACTTGCAGAGCAGGGAAATCTATATTTTATCTAGATTATCCAGCAGTTATTGATGATTATGACCATATAGCAGAGCACACTTCTCTTTCACACCTGAACTCTCATTCATATTTAGAGAGTGAGTGGAGCAGCTGTGGGAAGTGGGCTGCAGTATTTTGGAGTCGCTCTCCACTCTGCGGGAGATCTGACCTCAGACGCTCTTACTGATGTAGTGGTGGGCTCTAGAGGTGCAGTTACAGTACTAAGGCAAGTGTGTGTGCTTTAATGTGTCTGTGTATTTTTCAGCTTATTCTTGCCAACTTAGTCAACAAAAGGCCATACTAACATGTCCAGTCACAGTTTATTTTGGTTTTAAGTGATGTTCAGTGGTGGGTAAGTAGAGGATGTCACTATTAGTCTTTTTGGCTAACTGAGAAAAACCTCTTATCATTGACTTCCAAAACATGCATCAGACAGTCTGATTGGAGCTTGTGATATTGTCAAGCACCTCCCTCCCATTTCTGTGAACATCATGCATCAGACAGTGGGTGTTTCAGTGGGTGTCTCAATATGAAGGATGCTGGGAAGGCAGCCTTCATATTGTGTACTTTATTTGGCATAGTTTGAAAGAAGCATCCAGTGAAACATTTACATCCTACAATCACCCACAATCCTTTGTACACATTCCAAGTCACGAAAAATAATTTGCAGAAAGTGAGTCAATTGCCGTGTCCAAAATTGCTCACTCGTTCACTCATTCACTAATTCCTATATAGTGAATAACATTTGAGTGCACTATATCAGAAAGGAGTGAACGAAATGAAAGTGAGCCAGTTCAGATGCTGACATATACTGTGTGTTGGAGAGCTGGAGCTGTCACACAAACTGAACATGAAAGCATACTGCTTATATACAATAACATGCTTGAAATAATCCCTATAAGGCAGAAGAGAGATGAAAAATAAAAAATAAAAAAATAACCCAGAACACGCAGATCTATTGCCAAGACTTATGTACTGCTGCTGCTCCAAACAGCCATGAGACAGAGTGTTTGCTATGTGAGCCTGGGCCGAATGGCTTAACGCTAGTGGACTATTGCTGTGTGTACCTGATCAGTTGACCAGATAGCTTAAACTAAGTGGCTAACCAATGTGAACCTGGGTGCTGTACCCTTAGGTTTATTTAACTAATGACCTAAATAACTATGTGTATCTGAGACAATAGCTCAAACTTACCTAGGTAGAAACACACACTATGTGTGTCATTAACAAACAGGAATCATGTTGTAGTCAAGTCAAGTCACCTTTATTTATATAGTGCTTTTAACAATACAGATTGTGTCAAAGCAACTTTACAATATCAAAATAGGGAAATAGTGTCTCAATAATGTAAAATGACAAGATTAAGCACTCAATTTTCAGTTAAAGGCATTTCATTATTGAATTCAGTGATGTCATCGTCCAGCTCAGTTCAGTTTAAATTGTACCAAGTCGACGATATCGCTGGAAATGAAGTGTCCCCAACTAAGCAAGCCAGAGGTGACAGCGGCAAGGAACCAAAACTCCATCGGTGACAGAATGGAGAAAAAAACCTTGGGAGAAACCAGGATCAGTCGGGGGGGGCCAGTTCTCCTCTGGCCAGATGAATCAGCAGTTCAATTTCAACTGCAGCAAAGTCAGATTGTGTAAAGGACTCATCTGGTTCTCGTGGTCTTGTCCCGATGGCCGTCTAAGTGACGAGGTCTTCACTGGGGATCTGTCTCTGGGGCTCATCTAGGTGTCCTGGTCTCCGCTGACGTTCAGGGCTGTAGAGGCCATCTCTAGGTGCTGATCCACCATCTGATCTGGATACGGACTGGACCGGGTGGCTATGGTGACCTTGGAATAAGAAAGAAACAAGTACATCGGGTATTATGGGAAGTGTTCCCGGTTCCGGTTGACCTAATTAATGCAGTCTAACAATCCTTTAACGGATTTAAGTATTTGAAGCATATTAGTGTGTTATGTGGTCAAGTTTGGGCGCTAACCGCCTGCAGTTGATTTTGATATTCTAGGTATTATCAAGTGGCCAGAGTTTTGAGAACGCAGCAGACGGGGGAGGACTATAATGCGATAAGAGCTCGCTCAAATACTGAGGTGCTAAACCATTAAGGGTTTTATAAGTTATTAACAAGATTTTAAAATCTATAAGATGTTTAATAGGGAGTCAGTGCAGTGTTGACAGAACTGGGCTAATGTGGTCATACTTCCTGGTTCTAGTAAGAACTCTAGCTGCTGCATTTTGAATCATCTGGAATTTGTTTATTAAGCATGCAGAACAGCCACCCAATAAAGCATTACAATAATCTAACCTTGAGGTCATAAACGCATGAATTAACATTTCTGCATTTGCCATTGAGAGCAAAGGTAGGAGAAATATAGAGCTGAGTATCATCAGCATAACAATGAAAGCTAACACCGTGTTTCCTGATGATATTTCCCAAGGGTAACGCGTGAAAAGTAACGGCCCTGGTACTGAGCCTTGAGGTACTCCGTACTGCACTTGTGATCGATATGATACCTCTTCATTCACTGCTATAAACTGATGGCGGTCAGATAAGTGGTCTCAGTACTATGAAACGGTTGAAATCCTGTCTGGAAATCCTCACAGATATATTTTTTTCTCTAAGAAGGAATATAATTGTGATGATACTACCTTTTTTAGTATCTTTGACAGAAAAGGGAGATTCGAGATCTGTCCGTAAGTAACTAGATCTTTGGGCTCAAGTTGTGTTTTTTTTTAATGAGAGGCTTATTAATTGCCAATTTGAAGGTTTTGAAGGCATATCCTAATGACAATGATGAATTAATAATAGCCAAAATAGGGTCTATGACTTCTGGAAGCACCTCTTTTAGTAGTTTAGATGGAATAGGGTCTAACATACATGTTGTTGGTTTAGATGATTTAACAAGTTTATACAATTCTTCCTCTCTTATAGTAGAGAATGAGTGGAATTGTTTCTCAGGGGATCTATAGTGCACCATTTGATGCAATACTGTAGCTGATGGCTGCATGGTTACAATTTTATCTCTAATAGTATCGATCTCGGAAGTAAAATAGTTCATAAAGTCATTACTGCTGTGCTGTTGGGAAATGTTGATGCTTTATTTTTTGTTAATTTAGCCACTGTATTGAATAAATACCTGGGGTTATGTTTGTTTTCTTCTAAAAGAGATGAAAGGTAATCAGATCTAGAAGTTTTTAATGCTTTTCTGTAGGATACCCAGACAGCAAGGAGTGTCGGCCCAGATCCGGCCCACAACTGGCCCGCATGGATTTCACACGGGCCAGATGTGGGCTGGATCTGGGCCAGAACTATGTTGCTGTCTGGGTAGTGTCACGGTCCTGCTGGTGTGCCCTGGTTGGCCACCAGATGTCACTGTGTGTTTAAGCACATGGCTTGTTTTTTGTTGTTGGTGCCATGTGCTCTCCTGTCTTTTGTCTGACCCCGCCCTCCTTGCTATCTCATTATTGTTTCAGTTACTTCACCTGTGTCCTCCTCGTTTGGCTCCCCATATAGTCTCCTGGTGTCTGCAGTCCTGTGCTGTTTCGTTGTTTAATGTCAGATGTCTGATGTCGTGTATGGGTTTGTTTGCATGTACTGCAGTTCTCTGCCTACCTGCCTGTTTTTGCTAATTTTTGTTTCTCTTTATTATTAAAAAGACCCACTTTCTCCTGCACTTGAGTCCTCGCCTCATCTCAATGAGGACTCAGCGGAGAATGGGCTCACACCATCCACCAGCCTCTAACGTCAGCAGCCCCCTCTACCAACGCATCCTCCAGTTTCAGGCCCTGAGCTCCCTCCATCAGGAGGGCACTGACGTGAGGAAGTTTGCCCTGAGGTTCTGTGGTGCAGCAGAGGGTTTGGGGTACAATGATGCGGCCCTCAAGGACCTTTTCAATAGTGCCCTTGAGGAGCCCCTCAAATGGTGGAGGATGAGGGGGCTGGACCACCTGACGTTTGAGGAATTTGTGGAGTTCCTGGCACGTTCCCCAGCTAGGGTGACTGGAGTGCCTCAGGCAGTGCTCACCGAAGCTGCAGCAGCCCCAGTGGTGGCCGACAAGGCTGCAGAAGCCGCAGTGCCCCCAGTGATGGCCGACGAAGCTGCAGCATCCCCAGCGGTGGCCGACGAAGCTGCAGCATCCCGCTTTCGGAGACCCTTCAAGGCCTGGAGGCTGTTCCAGAGCCCGCTACAGTCCATGAGCCTACAGAGCCCGCTCACGTTCCTCCCGAGGCGGCGGTGCCCATTCACAAAGCCCTCGAAGTGGCGGCGCCCGTTCACAAAGCTCCCGAAGCGGCAGCGCCCGCTCACAAAGCTCCTGAAGCGGCGGTGTCCGCTGAGTTTTTCTCAGAGGGGGCGGGGATCATCTCAGGGCCTTTCTGAGGTGGCGGTGCCCACTCACGATCCTCCCGAGGTGGCGGCGCCCGGTCACAAAGCTCCCGAAGCAGCGGTGTCCGCTGAGTTTTTCTCCGAGGGGGCGGGGCTCATCTCAGGCCTTTCCGAGGTGACGGTGCCCGCTCACGATCCTCCCGAGGTGACGGTGCCCGCTCACGATCCTCCCGAGGCGGCGGTGCCCGCTCACGAATTCCCCAAGAGGCGGCGGTGTCCGCTCAAGTTCCTCACGAGGCGGCGGTGTCCGCTGGGGTTTCCTCCGAGGGGGTGGGGCCCGTTTCAGGCCTTCCCGAGGCAGCAGTGTCCACACACAAGGCTCCCGAGGCGGCGGGGCCTGCTCACGAATTCCCAGAGGCGGCGGTGTCCGCTCAAATTCCTCCCGAGGCGGCGGTGCCCGGTCACGATCCTCCTGCTCTGCCGGCACCACCCTGGCACCCTGGTCTACCTCTGGCTCCAGGCCCTCTACCGCTACATGGGCCTGGCCCACCATCTCTCCCCCTGATCCGCCTCCGGCCTACCTCTCTCCTAGACATTTTCAGTTTTAGTGTGTGGAGCGTCTGGAATCCGCTCCTTAAAGGGGGGGTTGTGTCACGGCCCTGCTGGTGTGCCCTGGTTGGCCACCAGATGTCACTGTGTGTTTAAGCACATGGCTTGTTGTTTGTTGTTGGTGCCATGTGCTCTCCTGTCTATTGTCTGACCCTGCCCTCCTTGTTATCTCATTATTGTTTCAGTTACTTCACCTGTGTCCTCCTCGTTTGGCTCCCCATATAGTCTCCTGGTGTCTGCAGTCCTGTGCTGTTTCGTTGTTTAATGTCAGATGTTTGATGTCGTGTGTGGGTTTGTTTGCATGTACTGCAGTTCTCTGCCTACCTGCCTGTTTTTCCCCCTCGGGGTGGTTTTTGTTCATTTTTGTTTCTCTTTATTATTAAAAAGACCCACTTTCTCCTGCACTTGTGTCCTCGCCTCATCTCTCGCCCCTTCCCGTGACAGATAGGGTACTTTTCCACCAAGCAATACGAAATACCTCTAGTTTGGTTTTCCTGAGCTCCATTTTCAGGGCTGCTCTCTTTAGGGCATGAGTGTGCTCATTATACCACGGTGTTGGACTCTTTCCCTTAATCTTCCTTAAGCGTAAAGGAGCAACTGTATCTAAAGTGCTAGAAAAGAGAGTCCATAGTTTCTGTTACATCATCAAGTTTTTTCTGCGCTGTTGGATACGCTGAGGAATTTAGGTAAATCAGGAAGATGACCTACAAAGCAGTCTTTTGTGGTAGAAGTGATGGTTCTACCATACTTGTAACAAGGAGTAGAATTTACAGTTTTAGCTATATGGAGTTTACACAAGACTTGATAATGATCTGAGATATCATCGCTTTGCTGCAGAATTCCAGCACCATTAACATCAATTGCATGTGACAGTATTAAATCTAGAGTATGATTTCGACAATGTAGGTCCTGACACGTCTATGAATGCTGATCCTAATGCATCTTTTCCATTATCAACGTGGATATTAAAATCACCAACAATTAAGACTTTATCTGCAGCCAGCACTAACTCTGATAGAAAATCAACAAATTCTTTAATAAAGTCTGTATGATGCCCTGGTGGCCTGTATACAGTAGCCAGTACAAACATCACAGGAGATTTATCATTAACACTTATTTCTCTAGGTAATGTTATATGAAGCACCATTACTTCAAAGGAGTTATACTTAAAGCCTGTCTTCTGAGAAATACTGAGAATATTGCTATAAATTTTATCAACACCTCCCCCTTTTCTCATTTTTATAACAGTAATCTTGGGGGGTAGACTCGTTTAAAATAATGTATTCATCTGGTTTTAGCCAGGTTTCTGTCAAACAGAGCACATCTAGGTTATGATCAGTGATCATATCATTTACAAAAAGCGCTTTCGTAGAAAGGGACCTGATATTCAGTAAGCCAAGCTTTATCATTTGTTTCTCTGTATTATATACATTTTTTATTTGTTGAACATCAATTAAATAGTTACTCTTAAATTGGTTTGGACATTTTTGTATTTTCTAGTTTGGGGAACAGACACAGTCTCTATAGTGTGATATCTAGGTGAAATAGTCTCTATGTGCTGAGAATTAACTGACTTCTGTGACGTGAGGCGGCAAGCAGACGGTCGGTTTAACCAGTCTGTCTGCTTCCTCACCTGGGCCCCAGTTAGTCAAGTACAAACTCTAAGACTATGTGCCATATTTCGGTAACACTTTATTTCGATAGTCCACAATTGACATACTAACAGTAAGTAACTTTGCAACTACATGTCAACTAGCAGTCATTAGAGTATTAGTAGACTAATACTCTCACTTTATTTTTGAACAAAAGTATTAATCGTATAAGCATAAATCGCTGTACAACCTGTAGTTGTGGTGTCACATGCCCAGAACTAATTTTGCATAAAAAACAGCTGCTCACCTATTTTGATCATCTAAAATATTTGTATGCATATTAAGACAATAATGTTTGCATTGTATGATAAAATAAGTAAGGCTGAAGACAGTATGAAAGACAGTTATACGGGTTCACCTTGACATAAAACTGTGAACAACTATGAAACGCCAACTGCAAACCGATCCCACCAGTGAAGCGTGCATCTGAAGCGATCCGTACGCACTTAATGTAGATATGAAAGCCCATAGAAGATATTGAAAGCATTGAAGGTTTTGATGCAAATAAGGTAATCCCCAATTCACTTTACTGTTCTAAGAACTGCGACGCTTGACGTTGTATTCTCACATACATAGAAAAAACGCTTGCTGCTGCTGTTATACGATCATGACCTGCTTAGTAATTACTCCTCTCGCGAATAACCTGCGCATAGTTTTACAACTTGAATGTTTTCTTGAATGTTTATGCCAATAATGCACTGAAATCAGAGTGAAGACTGTTTACTTATCTAGCTGTTGAGTTTCAGAGGAACTCTGAAAGCACGCTGCAAAATGCTCAAGTGGATGCTAACCAGCCATTTAAATGCAAAGCAGCAAGAACTAAACAGCTTGTGCCAAGTTGTTTAATGCTGTGAATATCATCAGTTTCGTTAATACCCGTCAGCCTGCGCCATCTAGAGTTTCATGACTGAAGTATACATTTATCTTACAAGTACCTTACTTTAGAAACTAATATTAATAAGTCCTGGCCTTAACCGGCATGTTAGCTCATCCTAACTCACCCGCCTCGACAGGGCAGCTAAGAGGTATACAGAGATCCCCCCAGTGGAGCGGTCAGTAGCGATGCAGTTTTGTCCTAATACCACCTCCACCTGGCAGGGCAAACTGTCCCTCCCCTCCCAGGCCTGTAGGTACTTATCTGGTCTGACCGGCAGTGCCTATGCGCCCTGTGGAGAAGCTGCTTCTGCCTTACACCATGTCTACACCGGACGCGACAAAGCAACCGTTGAAAATCATTTTAAATTTGTGTCAATACGTCATAAATAGAATGCGGCAGCAGTTTACTGTCTGGGATTTTCATGTCACGGCGCACCACACCGCATCCAGTGTAGACAGCATCACTGATTATAATGAGTTCTGTAGTATATTTTAGACACGGTGTTACACACTACAGCATTACTCAAGGTCCATCAGGCAAAGGCACTGAAAGACCTGCACGAAGGTGGCTCTCCGAGTGACGAAGGTCACCGCGAGTTCTCTGGGTCCTGCGATGTCCACGCTCGTGGTCCAGGAGTGCCATCTCTGGCTGTGTCTGGCTGACATGAGTGGACGCTGAGAAAGTTCGATTCCTTAATGTCCCTGTGTCCCAGACCGGCCATTTCAGTGATGCAGTTGAGAAATTTGCCCAGCATTTCTTGGCTGTACAGTAGCAGACTGAGGCGATTCGTCACATCCTACCCCAGCGGGAAGCTGCTGCCTCCACCCACTCGCCAGCCACAGACCCTCAGCCTGCTCGTCGCAGAGAGCGGCCCCCTGCGTCTGCCCCCCCGATCCTGCGCCACAGCAACATCAGCTTCCAGCAAAGCAGCGTGTTGCACCGCACACTCAGACCCCGTATCGGGCCACCCACAAGCCGCCTGAGGCAGGTCCCTGGGTTCCACCACGCTGCCCCACTGCAAGTACATAGGTCATTCTGCTGGTCCTGCTTGCACAGTATCTGGGAGCCTGGCTAGCGCTGCCCAGTCTGTCTCGCTGGCTCCTTCGGACCATCAGACTCAGCTATGTGATTCAGTTTGCTCCGCGTCCCCCCAAGTTCAGCGGCATCCACTTCACATTAGTGAAGGCAGCTGATGCTCATGTCTTGCGTGCACAGATCACACTCCTACTGGCGAAGCACGCAACAGGTCCCTCCAGTCGATATGAAGATGGGGTTTTACAACCCCTACTTCACTGTACCCAAGAAAGGCAGTGGGTTACGGTCAATCTTGGACCTGTGTGCCTTGAACCGCGCCCTTGACAGGATACCGTTCAAGATGCTGATGCAGAAACGCATCTTCGGATGCATCCGTCCCCAAGATTGGTTTGCAGCAATCGACCTGAAGGATGCATACATTCATGTCTCGATCCTTCCGTGCAACAGACCATTTCTGTGATTTGTGTTCCAAGGACGTGCATATCCTGCCCTTTGGGCTGACCCTGTCTCCCCGTGTCTTCACAAAAGTTGCAGAGGGGGCTCTTATTCCCCTGAGAGAGCAAGGTGCTCACATCCTCAACTATCTCAATGACTGGCTGCTCAGACACCTCAGCCAGTTGGGTCTTCGGGTCAACTGGGAAAAGAGCAAACTCTCCCCGATTCAGAGGATCTCTTTTCTTGATATGGAGTTGGGCCCCCAACTGCAGTGGCATAAAAATTGCCTAGAGTTGTTAGCAGTGCTCCTTGCCTTGAACCATCTCAAGCAAGCACGTACTGGTCCGTATGGACAACACTGCAACCGTCGCATGTCTCAACTCGCTCCGCCACCTCCTCTTCTGGAGTCAGAAGCATCTGAGGTTGCTTTGTGCTATTCATGTTCTGGGTCTGCTCAACCATGCAGCCGATGAGCTGCCACGAGCTGTGTTCCCCGGAGAGTGGAGACTCCATCCCCAGATGGTCCAGCTGATTTGGAGACATTTCGTGGCAGCTCAGGTAGAACTGTTCGCCTCTCCAGAAACATCCCATTCCCAGCTGTTCTACTCCCTGACCGAGGCGTTTCCCCCAGTGAGCCTTCTCGCACAGACACTGTGCAAAGCTAGGGAGGACGAGGAGCAGGTCTTGCTCGTTGTGCCCTTTTGGCCCAACCGGACCTAGTTCCCAGAACTTATGTTCCTCGCGACAGCCCCTCCCTGGAAGATTCCTCTGAGGAAGGATCTACTGACTCAGAGACAGGGTATCCTGTGGCACCCGCGTCCGGACCTCTGGAAACTCCATGTCTGGCCCCTGGATGGGATGCGGATGTTCTAGTTGACCTACCCGAAGAGGTAGCGGACACCATCACTTTGGCGCGGGCACCGTCTACGAGACATGCTTAAGCCTTGAAGTGGAACCTGTTCCTGTTCTCACCGGAGATGGTCGATCAGAGTTGTGCTTTCCTTTCTGCAGCAAGGGATGGAGCAAAGGCTGTCTCCCTCCACAATTAAAGTCTACGTTGCTGCTATTTCAGCGAATCATGACCCCATGGAGGGGAAGACGGTTGGGTAGCACGACCTGGTCATCAGGTTCCTTAGGGGGCCTAGAAGGTTGAATCCTCCTCTATACCCTCTTGGGACCTGACTCTGGTGCTCAGAGCACTACAACAGGGCCCATTTGAGCCTTTGCAGTCAGTCGAGCTGAAGTTTCAATGAAAACCCTGCTCCCGGTTGCACTGGCCTCCATCAAGAGGGTAGGGGACCTGCACGCATTTTCGGTCAATGAATCGTGCCTAGAGTTTGGGCCAGTTGACTTCCAGGTAACCCTGAGGCCCCAGCACGGGTATGTGCCCAAGGTTCCTACTACCCCCTTCAGGGATCAGGTAGTGAACCTGCAAGTGCTGCCCCTGGAGGAGGCAGACCCAGCCCTGTATTTGATCTGTCCTGTCCATGCCTTAAGATAGTACATTGTACGGAGCTTCAGGACCTCAGAACAGCTCTTTGTCTGTTATGGAGGGCGGCAGAAGGGGAATGTCGTGTCCAAGCAGAGGATGGCCCACTGGATAATGGATGCCATCAGGCTTATCAGGCACAGGGTGTGCCCTGCCCACTCAGGTTGCGAGCTCATTCTACCAGAAGTGTTGCATCCTCCTGGGCGCTGGCTCGTGGTTCCTCGCTGACAGATATTTGTAGAGCTGTGGGCTGGGCGACCCCCAACACGTTTGCTAGATTCTATAGCCTTCATGTTGAGCCGGTATCCTCCTGTGTTTTCACCTCAAATGGGTAGAAGCACAGAGAGGCCCCAGCTAGTGTCAGCTTGCTAAACTGCTCCAGAGTGTCCGTACTGTAGGCCCTGTCGAGCTCCTCCATCCTCTCGGCAGCCAGACGTGGCGGAGCGTCTGGTGTCAGGCCCTTACTCGATGAATCCGTGAGAACTGGTAGAGGGCTGGGTGCCATATGTAGTGACCTAAGTGGATCCCATATGTGTATTCTCCATGGTATAGCTTGAAGCCTGTGTTTCTTTGCTGCCTATTTATACTCGCGCTGCAATCAGTGGCAGCTGGATGCAATCATCGCATGCCAACGTGCATTGGGTCGGGTAACAAAAAATACATTCTGATTAACTGAAAGTGTGTCGCGGGTGGATGAGATAAATAATTAATGATGCTAATATTAACTACATTCTCTAAAATATGAACACGTTTTAAATGCATTTTTTTCATCAGGCAGGAAGACACACACACAAATTTAATTTTTGTATGTTTTTCCTGTTTGGGAATTTGCGGTGACAGAAACAGTGACCTTCCAGATAAAGTAAAGATCGCTTTCTGTTCCTGTCTGCCATGCTGAGTGGTTTGCGTTAGTAGCTCTGTGTAGCTTTATTTTTTCTGTTGGAATCTCTATCCTACTAATACTCTATCTTACTGTTGTTTAAACTAAAGTTTAATTTATTTTAAAAATTTAAATGATGCTAAAGTATAATTTAATTTTCACCATATTTCTGATTTTATCTACCAAACTAATTTGACATCTTTCACCTTTAATCTTTTAATCTAAACCGTTAGCCTGTTAGCTTGTCATTCGCATCTCCATTCGTGTTTCCTACCACTTTTTTCTCTGTCTCGCTCTGTTTCTTTTCTCTCTCACTCCATTTTTTACGAGTCCATCAAACAACTGTGGTGAGTTGGAATTATTCTACAATCACAGTGAGTAATAGCTTCTCCTTGCATTGTCACCTGCACTGCTTGACACGTTTAACGTATCTGTCTCTGTCAGCAGCGAGGGATTCACAAGTGATAAATGCAGGGAAATAGTTAGGCTGACAGAGAAGATCTTATAACTAGAGACGCGCATCCAAACTTTAATTGAAGACAGTAAGAATGTGAGGGCCCTAGATACGGCTATGGATGCGACTAGCATAGTGAATCATGTACAGTGCCGTGAAAAGGTTTTTGTCCCCTTCATTTTTTTTTCATTTGTGCATATTTATAAGATTCAGATCATCAAACAAATTTGAATATTACACAAAGATAACCCGAGTAAATACAAAATGCAGTTTTGAAAAGATGATTTCATTTATTAAGGGAAAAAAGCTGTCCAAACCTTTCTGGCACTACGTAAAAAAGTAATCTAATAACTGGTTGTGCCACCCTTTGCAGCAACAACTGCAATCAAGCGTTTGCGATAACTGGCAATGAGTCCTTCACATCACTGTAAAGGAATTTTGACCCACTCTTCTTTGCAGAATTGTTTTAATTCAGCCACATTGGAGGGTCATGCCACAGCATCTCAATCGGATTTAAGTCCGGACTTGATTTGGCTACTCCAAAACCTTAATTTTGTTTTTCTTGAGCCATTCAGAGGTGGACTTACTGTTGTGTTTGGGATCATTGTCCTGCTGCATAACCCAAGTGCACTTGAGCTTGAGGTTACAAACTGATGGCCGAACATTCTCCTTCAGGATTTTCTAATAGTAATTATTGTCGGAGTAGTGCAGGTTTTTTTTTAAATGTAAGCTGTTCTTGCAGCTCGCTGTTCTAAATTATGATGATTGGTAATATTTATATGTTAATGATATTAGTTAGGAGTCGTTTACAAGGCAGAGAGCTGAAACCATTCAAGTTGAAGATCATTTGCGATTCATAGATTTCACATGTGAAAGAGACGCGTACGCGCGTTTTCTGTTTGTGCGTTCATTCTATGAATCAAACTTAGCATATTTGAGAAATTATCGTAAGATCAAATTTAGTATGGTTTCTGTGCAACATTTTATAAATGAGGCCCCTGGTCTTGAAGCTACAAAGCAGCCCCAGACCATCACACTAGCACCACCATGTTTGACTGTATGATGTTCTTTTTATGAAATGCTGTGTTGGTTTTACGCCAGATGTAAATGTGAGACGAGCCTTTGTGTTCTTTTTGGTCAGCAATGGCTTTTGCCTTGGAACTCTCCCATGGATGCCGTTTTTTCCCAGTATCTTTCTTATTGTTGAATCATGAACACCAATCTTAATTGAGGCAAGTGAGGCCTGCAGTTCTTTAGATGTGGTTCTCTGTTCTTTTATGACCTCCAGGATCAGTCGTCGTTGTGCTCTTGGAGTAATTTTGGTTGGCCAGCCACTCCTGGGAAGGTTCACTGTTACAAGTTTTCTCCATTTGTGGATAATGGCTCTGACCGTGGTTCGCTGGAGTCCCAAAGCCTTAGAAATGGCTTTATAACCCTTTCCAGACTGATACATGTCAACTATTTTGTTTCTGCGGGTGCGGGTCGGGGCGGATATCTGAATCAGAGAAAAATATAGGTGCGGGTGGATGGCGGTTTGGATTATTTATTTAAAGCAGCGGATTTGGGTGGTGTTTGAGGTCATTCGCACATCTCTATAGTCTATATGTCGCAATAAATATCAATGAATTTCAAGATGCAACAACATTGCGCAGCATCTGGTTGCAAAAACCATCTGAATTTAAATTCCAGAAGAAACTGGATAACATTTCAAATGTAAGATTGTGTTGGTTTATGTTTTTAATATTTATTAACTCAGTATTACAGGTTTTAAAACTAAAGTACCTTTTAAATGCCAAATTAGCTAACGACTTCTTCTTGTATTGTGTTAGCTTAGCATCTTCTGAAGTCTAAAAGCACCTTCTGAAGTCTACTGAAGATTTAAATATGCATACATGCATATAACTACAGTTGCAGTGCAGAAGCACCAGCAACTTGCTCTCGAGTGTTCACAATCATCAAATATGGCGCATGGCTTACGTATAACGGCCCATAGAAACAGCCACTAATAGGGCATCTAGCTATACATATCTATGGCTGAAACACCAGTTCAGTGTGCATGCTCACTGATGGAATTATACACTCTCATGAGGTCTCACATCATAAACAACAAAATGCAGATGTACCCATGATATAATAAGAGATTAATTTCACAGTGTAGACACTATAATTATTAAGTTTTCATTAAATTGTGATCACGTTAATTACAAATTCAGTCGTTTTAAAAATATTTTGATATAACACCCATATCTGGTAGGCACCTTGCCTAAAAAGATGAGTTTAGGATGTTAGATTGCACTAACCTGCACAAAGCCTGCAATGTGGACGCACAATCCATTCTCACTCCCAAGGCGTCAAAAACTGAAGCATGGTCAAACGCCTTTTGCGTCATTATGAATACGCCAAAAGTGCCCCTAGGCGTCAGTATATGACAAAATAGGAACGCCATTGCTTTCAATTGCTTGCTTTATGCGTCAGGTCAAGACGCTTATGGAAAATGACACGGCCTCCGTTGTTTTCAGTTGTTTGTCTTAGTTTAATGGTTTGCATGCATTTGTAAAAAATTTAAATAATTTTATATAAATTTATACTTATATTGGAGCACCTAACCCCACCCCTACCCTCAGTGGCGGTTTTAGGCATGGGCGAACTGGGCAGCCGCCCGGGGCGGCATTTTTTCAAGACACATGGGGGGCGGCACAAGCACTTGGAAAAAAATAAAATAAAATCATCTGCGCCGCTAAGCGGTTTTCAATTATCTATCATATTATCTATCATATAACTGTGTGGGGAATTGGCAAATTGGCGCCCCTGCTTGTTGAGAAGGTACCGTGCACAGAAGCTGTGTGAGAAGTGGAAAGGGGAGGGGGGCGCGGCCGCGGGGGACAGTTCACCTCTCCCAGTGGGACAAGTGGGCTAAAGTCAGTCACACCCAGGGGCGCGGGAGCACCCCCTGTTTTTTTCTGTGGGCAACTGTTTAATTGTTGGGAATATAAAAAAAAATAAAAATCGGAGTGTCTATTTAAGTGCAAATAGCTATGTTGCTGGCAGAGGCTATTTAAACTAACTCCACCCACAATCGTATGATTGGGATAGTCAAATTTGCAAAAGACGGTTGCTAAGTGTCAGATTCAGTGGCGCAGATGGAAAAGTTTGCGTTACACTTCTTTGTCTTTGTCACGTCTGACTATCTTAAACACATCTGATTGAATTGAATTGAATTCCGGTCAAGATGGCGCCTATGAAGGTAAAATGACGTCAAAAAGATTTGCATGCGCAGGGTAAGATTTGTGAAAGTGTACATAAGATAGCAAGCGTAAATTAATTTTGCATTCGCAAGAAAAGAGTTGTAAAAGTGCAAATTGCATTTCAAGCGTAAGAAAAAAAGATTTGCAGCCTTTTACTGTTTTTTGTAAGTGTATATCAAGTATTGTGAAACTGAAACTTCATGCTAAGGCAAAATAAATATGATCTGTATTCTTCTGACTTTCATTTTCCGCTTACACTTTTGGCGCTGTTGTTTCGCCCAAATACAGCCAAAAGTATTGCAAGCCTGTGCCCAGTGTTTTGCAATTGAAAACAACCTTATAAAGAACTGTAAAACGGATTGACTGCGTAAAACCAATATGTGTGTGTAGAAAAAAAAAATCGTTGCAACTGTCTAAATGACTTCTTGCGTGCATAGAGCAAAATGTTCGCCAAATAACCCGCTGTGTACGTCTGCGTCTTTGCGCTTGCAGTTTTGGCATGATTCTCTCACTGATTTCAGATTTGCAAGCGCGTGTGGAAGGCGGGACCTTCTTCTTTCAGCCAATCAGATGAAGCTCTTGCTGACTCTCGATTTACTCTTATCTGATTGGTTCAATAAAAACTCCAGACGTGAGAACACATCTTTATTTTAATTTGACTCAGCGTCATTCTTATTGTGGGGATGGTATTTTTAATGCACACACATATATATATATTAAAAAGTAAATAAATACAATAAAATAAAATAATAAAACAAAAAGCATGATCCTTAGAAGCTGTGTACAATTAGGCTGACTACCATGTGCTTATATACTGATCTTCAAGCTAGAGTGAACATTATTGGATTGGTTCGACATTGCATTGAAATTTAATATTTTAGATAATCTGCCTACACCACTGAAATGATGTGACACTTTACAATCAAAATGTTTAATAGCGATTTGTCTCCAGATTTGACTGTAATGCAAAAACTGACACTTCAAACCAAATCAACATTTAAAAAACTACAACTACTTTGACAAAATATAGTCTTTAATAATGTCTAAATATATGCATCTAAATGAAAAACCAAATGCAAAATAACTATGTCTGAATCAAATATTCCCAGAAACCATGAAATACACAGTAATGTTGACATTTTTATATGGTTATACATCCATCTAGTGGTTTCACATGGCATTACAGATGGTAAATGCATAATTTAGGGGTAAATATTTAGTACAGTAAAATCTCCTTTAAATACACGTTAAAGGAAAAACAAAAATCTGGCATCAACCCTGATCAGGAGACATGGTGTAATTATGCATAGTAGTGCAGATACTTTCAGTAGCATCAAGATTACAAACTAATATCATATGGTCTGCTGAAGAGGAGGAGGATGATTAGGATAAATAGAGTGAATACACAGAAATGTCATTTCCTAATATTAGCTCGAAATTCAGAATGAACACATGGTAGTCAGTCTAATGGTAGCCTACACAGCTTATAAAGGATCATGCTTTTTTGTTTTATTATTTTATTTTATTGTATTATTAATTATTTATTGAATTTTTTTTATATGTATCTGTGCATTAAAAATACCATCCCCGAAATAAGAATGACGCTGAGTCAAATTAAAATAAAGATGTGTTCTCACGTCTGGAGTTTTTATTGAACCAATCAGATAAGAGTAAATCGAGAGTCAGCAAGAGCTTCATCTGATTGGCTGAAAGAAGAAGGTCCCGCCTTCCACACGCGCTTGCAAATCTGAAATCAGTGGGAGAATCGTGCCAAAACTGCAAGCACAAAGACGCAGACGTACACAGCGGGTTATTTGGCGAACATTTTGCTCTATGCACGCAAGAAGTCATTTAGACAGTTGCAACGATTTTTTTTTCTACACACACATATTGGTTTTACGCAGTCAATCCGTTTTTCAGTTCTTGATAAGGTTATTTTCAATTGCAAAACACTGGGCACAGGCTTGCAATACTTTTGGCTGTATTTGGGCAAAACAACAGCGCCAAAAGTGTAAGCGCGGAAAAATGAAAGTCAGAAGAATACAGATCATATTTATTTTGCCTTAGCATGAAGTTGCAGTTTCACAATACTTGATATACACTTACAAATAACAGTAAAAGGCTGCAAATCTTTTTTTATTACGCTTGAAATGCAATTTGCACTTTTACAACTCTTTTCTTGAGAATGCAAAATTAATTTACGCTTGCGATCTTATGTACACTTTCACAAATCTTACCCTGCGCATGCAAATCTTTTTGACGTCATTTTACCTTCATAGGCGCCAGCGTGTTTGCCGGCATGCCGTCAGGCTTTGGAATTTCTTTGCCTGTTTATGTCTATCATGTACTTGTTCAACTCTCGTGCTTTCGGCGGCTCTCTGCCAAGTGGTAAAACCATATTGTGCTACGATCGTCAATCTCTTATAAGCATTCAGACGTCTATGTTGGCGTTTGGATCCCGAGACTCTCGTTACCGTAGTTTCGTTCATCCCGCGGCTTTACTTTCGGTTCCTGCGGAGCTTCTTCGGCGACGATGTTCCCAGCAAAGGAAGAAAGGTCGAAAAAAACGTGGAAAACGAGGAGGATTTCTGATTAAATATAAAAAATCTTGGGCTTCCCAAAGGAATTATTTGGTGGCGCATATGGACTATTCAATCTTTGGGGAGTTAAGACGCTCATGGTTGGTTCCCGTTGAGCCTAACGGGGTGCTTCCAGCTCATTGGCGTGGCCAACGGCTTTCGCGTCATCGGAACGGAGGAGTAAATGTCAGCAATCGATCGCTCAAACAAGATAAGTGCATGCATCTTCCACAAGTTGATAACACCATTTCAGTTAAGATGGCGTTAATAAATGCAAGATCCATGGTGAATAAAACTTTCATTTTAAATGATTATTGTTCATCAAATAATTTGGACTTCCTTTTTGTGACTGAAACTTGGCTTGATGCGTTGGACTTAAGTCCTTTGTCTGAACTTTGTCCTTTTAATTATTTATTTTTCAATTCACCTAGAACTTCTGGAAGGGGTGGAGGTATTGCAACAGTGTACAAAAATCATTTTAAATGTAGTCAACTGCCGTCCAGGAAATATACTAGTTTTGAAATGCAATTATTTAGGGTTGATTCTGTCTCTTCTCTGCTATGTGCACTTATTTATAGGCCTCCAAGGCAGGGCCGGATTATCCATAGACGGGATTGGGCGAGTGCCCTGGGGCACCAGCCAATAGGGGGGCACCAAGTGATTACGATAATGACAAGACCTTTAAAATATTTTTTCATGTTTTGTATATATTATTTTGCTGGAAGAGATACAGATGCATAGAAAATGAACAGTTAATGATACAATATACAGAGAGAATATCAAATATATGCACGCATATAAAGAATTGCGATTGGGTCAGGTCCCAGTGTATTTGCCCCCTCCCCCCAGTCAGAGTCGAGCATATTTATTCACAAATGGATAGGCAGCATCGACTTGGCGGTTGTGCGAAACGTAAATTTAAAAAAGAAGAGAAAATATCATGACACATTGCCAGGGCTATACAGGGCGACTGAAAAGTAGCTACTGTGTGCGACTATCAAAACATATTTAGGAGCACCTGTGCGACTAACCCGATCAGCCAACCCATTCTCACTCCCAAGGCGTCAAAACTGAAGCATGGTCAAACGCCTTCGGCGTCACTATGAAGACGCCAAAAGTGCCCCTAGGCGTCATTATATGACAAAATAGGAACTCCATTGCTTTCAATTGCTTGCTTTATGCGTCAGGTCAAGACGCTTATGGAAAATGACAATCGTTCTCCGCCGTTGTTTTCAGTTGTTTGTCTTAGTTTAATGGTTTGCATGCATTTGTAAAAATATAAATAATTTTATATACATTTATACTTTTATTGGAGCACCTTACCCACCCCTACCCTAAACCTACCCACTTCTGAACAACATAAAACACGTAACAGTTAACAGGCAAATGTAAGTTAAGTCACCGGTGTTTATTGCAAAACTGCCCATAAACAAGCAGTATAAAAGCATTACAAACAAGTCGTGCTGCATTCCAAGTCTTCTGAAGCCATACGAAGTCTTTATGAGAAGAAGAGAGCAAAACATAAGGTTTTAATCGCTGAAAATGACCCCGCTCCGTTAACGCTCACATCTCATTCAAAAGATACTCAAGTCCCGTAGCATGACGCAATTGGTCACGAGACACAGAAGAGCCAATAGCCTGTCAGAACAGCAAAACGCAATCGGTCACGAGACACACAAGAGCCAATAGCATTTCACAACCAAGGCTTCTTCTGGCGGCATTTTTGAATTCGCACAGACTGCATACGGGATGAGCTTAACGCGTCTACTCCTCTCACAAATCAAATGTTTTGCCTCGGAAGACTTGGAATATTAATATTTTTTGAATAAATTATGACAGTAGTTGTATCTGCCTGTTATATCTTGTGTTTTATTGACAAATTTAGGGGCAGGGGTTGGGTTATGTGCTCATAATGTGTAAATAATGTAATATAAATAAAACTGTTGTGGCTGTTTACATTGAAAAATCACACCCCAACATATATGCAATAATGGCAATGTTATTACACAATATATAATTTAATTATGACGATAAAATTCCCAGTATGGCGTCGGCATATTGACGCTAAGGGTTTCCTATTTAAAGCAACGGAGGACCCTGCAAGTCGAAAAATGACGCTAAGGGGTACCTTGAGCGTCAAAAGCGACGCCAAGTGGTCCTGACCAAGCTTCAATATGTGACGAGTTGGGTGTGAGAATGGGTTGGATCAGCATAGGCTATTTGTGTTTGCGCTGAGAGGAGCTTCAAAGATTTCTACTTGCGTGTTTGTGCAGCGTTGAGTAATGTATCGCAGACATATGTTGATTCCTTGAATGCAATGTTAATCAGAATCCACTCACTGCTCAAAATACTTTTGTTCATTGCTGAGTTATGCACGCTCACAAATGCTCTCGTTATAACAAACAAAGTGTAGATGGTGTAAATAAGAGATTCGTTGTGCAGTGTAGAGAGCTTCATTGATTATAATGGAGTTTTGTGAGATTGCTGAAGTGAGTAACAGCTTTTAAAGATTATTAAAGGTGTTTGTAAATGTGATATTAAATTAATACAACAGCTCAATAAACAATAAGTTATATAAAGTGATGTACATTGTATGACTTTTAACAATATTGCCTGATTTTGCTCTATTTAGTCAAGGAACATAGTTTCAAACAGTCACAGCCGAGCCGCTGCGCGTCTCCATTCAAACATAGCGGTGTTTCATTTATGAATGAACCTGCGTTTTTAAATGAGTCTAGTGAGTCAGTGATTCAATTACCCACTCATAAAGTGAGTCACTTGCTTCGTTCCTGAATGAATCAGCTGTTCAAACGAATCAGTGATTTACCGCCACCTGTTGGCAGTTTTATTTTTATGTTTAAAGTGTCCTTTCAGTTATTTAAATAATTTCAATCAAACAATAGTTCTATATTCAAAATGTTATATTTAAAACATTAATCTCACAACATTGTTATGAATTTAAAACATCCATGCCACCTCTGAGCCTCTCTAAATGTCTGTAAATTTACCTACATGCCACTTTTGTGTTCTTCTGTGCCACCTTTGTAGTGGAAACTAATTTTGTTAAATGATTTCTTTTGATTAGTAACTTATTCTTCTTATTCTACCTGTTCTTATGGAATTTTTTTTTTTTTTATTAAAAAAACGGGGGGGGGCACTTCAAATGTGGTCACCCTAGGGCACTACACTGTGTTAATCCGGGCCTGCTCCAAGGTATAATAAGGATTTCATTGATGAATTTTCTGAGTTTTTGTCTATCACAGTTCCCACTTGTGATAATTTTCTTATTCTTGGTGATTTTAATATACATGTGTGCTGTCCCTCTAAGCCATTGGCTAGTGAATTTTTGCAGTTGATCGATTCATTTAATTTTACTCAGTTTGTGTCAGGATCTACCCATAGCTGGCCATACTCTCGATCTTGTATTGTCCTTGGGTCTCTCTGTTACTAATGTTGTGGTAAATGATGCTTGTTTTTCTGATCATTTCTTTGTTTGTTTTGATGCTTTATTTCCTTCGCTGAATTCAGTAAGCAATAGGTCTGGCCACTCTACTCGTTTTATAAATACTTCAACTGTTGATAAATTTTCAGAGGCCTTTTTAGCCTCTTCATTTTGCCATGATTTAGAGTTTTCTACTCAGAACCATAGTGTGGAAGGGTATTTTAATTATTTTAATTCGGTTTGTACAGAAATTTTAGATGAGATAGCACCCTTAAAATATAGGGAATCAAATGAACAATCACAGCCGTGGATGAATGATGAAATTCGTACCTCAAGGAAAATTTGCAGAAGGGCTGAACGAAAATGGAAGAAAGATAGGTTGCAAGTTTCATTTGATATATTAAGAGAAGCCTTGGCAAATTTTCAATCTATTGTGAAGGCTGCAAAAGCAAAATATTTTTCAAATATAATTAATAAGAACTCAAACAAGCCTAATGTCTTATTTAGAACAATTAATAAAGTTATTTTTCCTGCACCTACTAATTGTCTAGAGCCTACTCAAAAGATGTGTGAGGATTTTCTGCAATTCTTTGTAAACAAAGTTGATAATCTTCGGTTAAAGATTATCTCAGTAACGATCTTTCATGCTGAGTTAAATGATCAGAGTTCATTTTGTAGTTTTGAACCTATTTCTTTACCTCAGTTAGAGCATATATTAAGGCACACTAAGCCGGCTGCACATCCGTTTGATCCTCTTCCTCCTCGGCTGTTGTTAAATTTGTTTGATCTTTTAGGTAAAACTATTCAATCTCTTCTTAATAGTAGTTTAATTAATGGAAATGTCCCTGTTTGTTTTAAACATGCAGTAGTCCAGCCACTTCTTAAGAAACCGAATTTAGATTGTACTGTTTTAAGTAATTACCGACCTATATCGAAACTTCCTTTCTTATCGAAAATTTTAGAGAAGGTTGTTCTGTCCCAGCTTGCGTCATATTTAGATACGAATGCTGTTATAGATATGTTCCAGTCAGGTTTTAGGTCTCTTCATAGTACAGAATCCGCCCTTCTTAAGGTTTTTAATGATATTTTTTTGGCAGTTGATTCAGGAAAGGTAGTTATTCTTATTTTACTTGATCTCACAGCTGCTTTTGATACAGTTGATTATGGTATTTTATTGCAGCGTTTGGAAGATGTTGGTGTTAGGGGTACTGCCTTAGATTGGTTCAAATCATACTTAAATGATAGATCTTTCTCGGTTTGCCTTGGAGATTTGTGTTCGACATCAGCTAAATTACGTAGTGGTGTGCCTCAGGGGTCTATTCTTGGGCCTATTTTATTTTCATTATATATGGGCCCTTTGGGTTAAATTTTTCGTAAATATAATATTATGTATCATTTATATGCAGATGATACTCCGTTATATATCCCAGTAGATCCAAGTGCATCTCAATCTTTTGAGGAACTTGTTCAGTGTTTAGGTGAGATAAGAGCCTGGTTGGCAAGCAATTTTCTTCATCTTAATACTAAGACTGAGTGTGTTGTTTTTGGACCGTCCTCTGCTTCCAAGGAAATTATAAGTAGGTTGGCCTCTATGAAGATAAGTGTTTCAGATCATGTTAAGAATTTGGGTGTTACAATGGATTCAGCTTTAGTTTTAGATAAACAGGTTTCTAGTGTTGTGAAGGCTGCCTTTTATCAACTTAGAATTATTTCTAAACTGAAATCTATTCTTCCTTTTAAGGATCTGGAGACTCTTATTCATGCTTTTGTGTCATCACGCATCGATTACTGTAATTCTGTATATATAGGTATCTCACAGGGTCAGTTATCTCGTCTTCAATTAGTACAAAATGCTGCTGCCAGACTTTTGACGCATACAAAGAAGAGAGAGAGAATTACTCCAGTTTTGGTTTCTTTACACTGGTTGCCTGTAGAATTTAGAATTGAATTCAAGGTTTTGTTGATGGTTTTTAAAGCGTTGCATGGCATTTCTCCAAAATATATCGCTGACCTTTTAATTCCTTATCAAAATTCAAGAAATTTGAGATCTTCGAATCAGATGATTCTTCATGTTCCTAAAACGAGATTAAAATCAAAGGGCGATAGGGCCTTTTCAGTGGCTGCTCCCCATTTATGGAACCCTCTCCCAATGCATATTAAATCTTCCCCATCTGTGGATGCTTTTAAGTCTAGATTGAAATCGTACCTTTTTAGTAGAGCCTTTGGAGTCGATTAGAGGGATTAGGTTGTACTTTTTAATGTTGAATTTTGTTGAATTGTTGTGGAATTTTGTTTTTGTGACTGTATGTATTGAGGCTGGTAAGCACTTTGGTCAACGGCAGTTGTTTTAAATGTGCTATAAAAATAAAATTTGTATTGTATTGTATTTTGACATGATCGACCGGGTTTCTAATCTGCCTTTTGGTGAACTTTTTTTTCTCCCTTTTTAAATTTCAAATCACATCAGAAAAGCATTTATTTTTTAATAAAAATTAAGGAGATAATCAAAAAGTTGAACATAAAGTATCGGGTAGGGTTAGGGTAGGTGGGTGTAGAGAGGGCTTTTGTCCCAATAAGGTGGCATCCATTTAATAATTAGAAATAAAATTTAAAAATTACACTCAATAAGTTATGGCATACTATTTTATAATGTATTACAATGCAGAAGTGCAGATAATTACCACTATTTTTGCAATAAGTAATGTTTTTCTCTAATAATGTTTTTCGCCATGTTTTTATTTTATTTTAACATAGAATAAATAGAATCTAAAGCTATTTGCACTGTGTAAATAACATATCACTAAAGAATACTGCTATTTTCACTTTGTGGTTTAGTCTTGACTTCTGGTCGTGAGTGAAAGTGCTGGGGGATGGGAAATCTGTTGATTGTCGAGTGCCAAATAAACACAGAGTGTTTATTATGTATATAGAGTATATTTATTTAAGTTCTGATAACTTGTACTGTTTTGTGCAGAATTGTGTTTTTCATGTTGAAGGATTTGTGCAGTTGAGAAATATAAGCTTGTCTTACACTTATATTGTTATAGTAAAACATGTTTGTGCAAAATTTTTAGCAAAAAACCTACAATTTTTTTTTTTTCTCGGATGGGGGTGGGGGCGGTGGTCTCGCCCGGAGAGTAATTCAATGTAGAACCGCCACTGCCTACCCTAAACCTACCCACTTCTGAACAATATAAAACACGTAACAAGAAAATATAAGTGCAGTCACAGGTATTTATTGCAAAAACTGACCATAAACAAGCAGTATAAAAGCATTACAAACAAGTCGTGTTGCAAGTCTTCTGAAGCCATACGAAGTCTTTATGAGAAGAAGAGAGCAAAACATAAGGTTTTAATTGCTGAAAATGATCCCGCTCTGTTAACACATCTCATTCAAAAGCATACTCCCGTCCCGCAGCATGACTCAATTGGTCACGAGACACACAAGTGCCAATAGCATTTCACAACCAAGGCTGACTTAAGGCTTCTTCTGGCGGCATTTTTTTTGAATTCGCGCACAGAGACTGTAGCATACAGGATGAGTTTAACGGCGGACGGAGACGGCGATCGCGTCTATTCCTCTCACAAATCAAATGTTTTTCCTCGGAAGACTTGGAATATTAATATTTTTAGTAGTTGTATCTGCTTGTTATATCTTGTGTTTCATTGACAAATGGTAGGTTTAGTGGCAGGGGTTGGGTTACGTGCTCATAAATGTGTAAATGATGTAATATAAATAAAACTGTTGTGGCTGTTTACATTGAAAAATCACAGCCCAACATATATGCAATATTGGCAATGTTATTACCCAATATATAATTTAATTATGACGATACAATTCCCAGTATGGCATCGGCATATTGACGCTAAGGGTTTCCTATTTAAAGCAACGGAGGACCTTGCAAGTCGAAAAATGACGCTAAGGGGTACCTTGAACGTCAAAAAGCGAAGCCAAGTGGTCCTGACCAAGCTTCAATATGTGACGAGTTGGGTGTGAGAATGGGTTGCGACGCGATTTTCTCTGTTCCAGATTAAACGCAAATGCATGACTGCCAGCCTTGAGTGGCAAAAAATAAATAAAAAATAGAAAGCGCGCGCGAGTGGGATTATGGCATCTACAAGGTCAGATCAATAGTCAGGCAAAATAATACTAAAGAATTTTATGTAAAAAAATCAAAATAATATGAATTTATAAATTAATCTAATTTTTCTATCACATTTTAACAGGTCTCAGCCTGTCATGTGTTTGCCTATAAATGTTACTGTTGACCCACCAATCATCAGTCAGAAATTCTTTCATTGCTCTGCCCCGCTTGATCGCAACACCCCTGTTGCCACAGTTACAGTCTGTGTCACTGTAAAAGAGATTGTCAAGGGTGATATACAAGGTAAGTTATTCAGAGAAAGAGAAAAAATATTGAACTTCATGAATAATATTTGTTGTCCCACAAAGCATAACACTGTTCTGTATGTACTGTATACAGTACCTATACATTTTTGACAGTATATATACTGTACATATCATTGGTTCAGGTCCTTTTGGTTCTGTGGTGTCAATGGCTCTGGAGCTGGAGCTAGACCCTTGGGCCAGAGCTCCTCGGCTGTTATTTGGTCCCAAATCAGCCTCATTTCTCTGGACCCTCAATGGCAACCTGAGCAGCATTTCTCCTGTCTGCACTACTCTGTATATCAGCATCCCGGTCAGTGTGAAACAGACACAAAATATGATTATATGTCATAAAATATTGCATCAAAAGACATGGAAAAAAATCATATTAGTAAGGGCTTTTTAATGTAAAATATATATATTAAAAAAAGTACAGAAATGTAATACATACAGAACAGTGTGTTATGCATTGTGGGAAAACCATATTTCCTTTTTGTGTATATGTTGTGCGTTTACTACAGGAGTGTATTTCAGACTACAGTGAAGTCCCTCTCTCTGGGAAAATGAAAGTAACAACAGAAGTTATTCCAGGAACAGAAGGTCTGAGGCCAGTGCTGAGCCCTGACTGCTGGCCTGTATTTACAGAGATGGTGTGTGGGATATTATAATTTTATTCTCTTAACCATAGATGTCTCAATCTCATTCCAGAACTTTTGATGAGTGACTACACTTTTTAATTTTGTCATTTCATCTGAATATCAACGTTTGTTTTTATTTTTTCTGTGGGAAATAGTGACCTATGACATTGTAATATGTTGAATATCAAAGTTTATCAAAGCATCTTACCCCTCATTTAATATTTTACATTTTGTGCTATAACAAATAAAATAGAAAATGTTTCTATTTATTTAATTTATTAACGCATTGGCTGATGCATCAGCATTTTATTACCCCAGTGGTATACTGTTACCTTATTAGGGCACATGTTTGTGTTTTTCAGGTGGTTCTGGAAAAAGTGTGCGGGGAAGATCATGTGTGTACATCGGATTTAAACGTGTCTCTATCTTTTATGAGGTTAGTGTACAATTACATTTCATATTTGTTATAGATGCCTTCAAGAGACCAATATACAAATATGGACATACGTATGGGCACATATGGCCAATACTGATAAAATACAAATAATTGACCAATACAAATCATTATTTACATGTTATGTGTGATAAATACGATGTTCAGTATTGTATGTCTATACTTTGCCAAACATATGTACAACCCCAAATCAGAAAAAGTTGGGACAGTATGGAAAACGCAAATAAAAAAAGAAAGTAGTGATTTCTAAATTTACTTTGACTTGTATTTCATTGCAGACAATATGAACACAAAATATTTCATGTTTTGTTTGGTCAACTTCATGTCATTTGTAAATATACATCCTTTCCTGTCATTCAGACCTACAACACATTCCAAAAATAGTTGGGACAGTAAAGCATTTACCACTTTGTAATGTTGCCATTCCTTTTCACAACACTTAAAAGACGTTTAGGGACTGAAGACACCAAGTGATGAAGTGTTTCAGGTGTAATTTTGTCCCATTTTTCCTGCAAACAAGTCTTAAGGTGGGCAACAGTACAGGTTCTTCGTTGTCGCATTTTGCGCTTCAAAATGCGCCACACATTCTCTATTGGAGACAGGTCGGGACTGCAGGCAGGCCAGTCAAGTACCCGTACCCTCTTCCTCTGCAGCCAGGACTTTGTAATGTGTGCAGAATGTGGTTTTGCATTGTCTTGTTGAAATATGCATGGACGTCCCTGGAAAAGATGTCTTCTTGAAGGCAACATATTGTGCTCCAAAATCTCTATGTACTTTTCAGCATTAATGGTGCCATCACAGAAGTGCAAGTTACCTTTGCCAAGGGCACTGACCCATACCACGACAGACCCTGGCTTTTGGACTTGTTGCTGGTAACGGTCTGGATGATCCTTTTCTTCTTTGGTCCGGAGCACACGGCGTCCATTCCTCCCAAAAAATACCTGAAATACTGATTCATCTGACCACAGTACACGTTTCCACTGTGTGATGGTCCATCCCAGATGCCTCCGAGCCCAGAGAAGTCGACGGCGCTTCTGGACACTGTTAACATAGGGCTTCCTTTTGGCACAGTTTTACAGTTTGTACAGTTTTAACTGCCATTTGTGGATGTAACTATGTATTGTGGTACTTGACAAAGGTTTGCCAAAGTAGTCCTGAACCCATGTGGTGATATCGCTTATAGATGAATGACGATTTTTGATGCAGTGCCGCCTGAGGGATCGGAGATCACGGTTGTTCAGCTTAGGTTTGCGCCCTTGTCCTTTATGCACTGAAATTCCTCCAGATTCCTTGAATCTTTTAATTATGTTATGCACTGTTCAAGGTGAAATATCCAAATCTCTTCCTATTTTTCTTTGAGGAAGATTGTTTTTAAACATTTCAATAATTTTCTCACATATTTGTTGGCAAACTGACGATCCTCGGCCCATCTTTGCTCCTAAAGGACTAGACCTTTCTTGGATGCTGCTTTTGTACCAAATCAGTAATAACAATCACCTGTTGACATCACCTGTTTCAAATCACATCATTATTTAACCAATTTACCTCATTACTAGCCCTAAATTGCTCCTGTCCCAACTTTTTTTGGAATGTGTTGCAGGTCTGAATGACAGGAAAGGATGTATATTTACAAATGACATGAAGTTGACCAGACAAAACATGAAATATTTTGTTCATATTGTCTGCAATGAAATACAAGTCAAAGTAAATTTAGAAATCACTACTTTCTTTTTATATTTGCGTTTTCCATACTGTCCCAACTTTTTCTGATTTGGGGTTGTAAGTAAAAATACAGTATTCACAATAAAGCTACAATCTGGCATATTACATGCAAATGAAGTTAAGGCATCAAAACAATATTTACTGGCAGTAGACCATTCATCCTCCAAAAAAAAAAAACAACAACAACAAAAACAATATGTGACAATATGTGTAAAAAAAAATTTAATTTTGGTTTATACATCATCTGAGAGCTGAATAAATAGGCATTCCATTGATTTATGGTTTGTTAGGATGAGACAGTATTTGGCTGAGATACTATTTGAAAATCTGGAATCTGAGGATGCAAAAAATCTAAATATTGAGAAAATCGCCTTTAAAATTGTCCAAATGAAGTTCTCAGCAAAGCATATAACTAATCAAAAATTATGTTTTGATATATTTATCGTGGGAAATTTACAAAATATATTCATTGAACATGATCTTTACTTAATATCCTAATGATTTTTGGCATAAAAGAAAAATCGGTAATTTTGACACATACAATGTATTGTTGGCTATTGCTACAAATATACCTGTGCTACTTAAGACTGGTTTTGTGGTGCAGGGTACTATGCATATTTGACTCTGTATCACCAGGGATACTGTAGTGAGTGCTGCTGGTTACCCAGTGAATCTCTCTGTGGAGGTATCCAATAACGGAGAAGATTCCACAGATACAGAGCTTTTCCTTCATCATCCCACCATCCTCTCCTTCACCCGCATCAAAACGGTCAGATACCCTTTAAACAAGTTTCTTTAAAACCAGGTGACAAACATTTTCTTACTACACACTACACAGGTACAGTGGCAAGAATAAGTTTTTGTACCCTTTGGCAGTATCTGGATTTCTGTATTGATTCCTCAAAAAAACGTGGTTTGATCATATATTAACTCACAATCAGAGTAAAGCACAATCTGACTTAACTAAAAGCCAGTGGCGGGCTGTGCATTTCCCACCCTTCAGTGGCATCTTACATGAATCAATCCCTTTCTTAATACCATCATAATGATGCCACGGCTATAGAAACCATATGTTACACAGAAATGCATTATAACAGGGCGTAGCATCACAGACAGGTATCTTATGTAGCGAGAATGAATGATATTACTAAAGCTAGAAACCCACACAATTCAATAAGTTGCCGCACCTGTGCAACATCTCTAGCTGAGACATTAACCTGAAAAAATGACAATATAGTCCACCCGATGTTCTTACAGACATTTATTAACTCAAACGTATTTATACCTAACAGATAACATTGGTATAAAACAAATAAGGCAATTACGTGTTTTAAAGTTGACCTAACATTTTAACGAACTCTTCCTGCCTTTCGTCTTCACGAGTCTCTCCGCCGCTCTGCGGGAGGAAAGTACTAGTAATTTTACTGGGAAAGTAAGCAAGTGACATTAAAGTAATTCGGCCGGAGGAAGAGAGTTAACACAGCTGGACTCAGGAAACGGAGATATGCTTACGGAAACTTAAACAGCTTTATATCTTGCAAATAGCATCAGAATACAACGCATAAAGCAATAAAAAAAATAAAAAAAAAATTTAAAAATGAAATTTAACCAGAGGTGGACAGTAACGAAGTAAATTTGCTTGAGTATTGTACTTAAGTACACTTTTTGAGTATCTGTACTTTACTTGAGTATTATTTTTTTCTGGAAACTTGCGACTTTAACTTCACTACATTTGAAAGACAAATATCGTACTTTTTACTCAACTACACTTATATTAAGGTCCCCAAGTAGAAAGTCGTTATATTTAGCAGTTTTTACAGTGTGTGCATTTTCAGATTCACTGAACGCTTTTTTCTGCCAAAATCCGGCCTGCGATCTGCCAGGACCTTCCTGTGTTGCCAAGTGTTACAGTATTTCTAAGCCTGAAGTTTTCCGCCTAGCTTTGAATGGACATTTGGCTGATTTCTTTTGCGCAAATCTGGCAACATAAAAGCTCTAAAAAGGCATGTGTTAACTCTTTAAAGCTCTTTGGAAAATTAACCATGTTTTTACTATAGTAACCATAACTATGGTATTTGCAGTAAAATCACAGTATCCACAAATTTAGTATTATCTCACTATAGTAACCATATGCTATTTGTAGTAAAACTTCAGTAACCACAAATTTACCATAGTTTCATTATATTAACTATAGTTTGATTTTTGTAGTTGAACTATGGCAATACAAATGGTAGGCTAATATATCTGTCAAAAATCGCTGCCCTCACTTTACTAATATATATATGTATATATATAGGCTATATATAAACTTAGGCCTACTGGTAAATTGCTGCTAAAAACTGGTCAGGGAAGTACAGATGCTGGTCATATAATTAGAATATCATCAAAAAGTTGATTTATTTCACTAATTCCATTCAAAAAGTGAAACTTGTATATTATATTCATTCATTACACACAGACTGATATATTTCAAATGTTTATTTCTTTTAATTTTGATGATTGACACGTTGCACAAGGAGGGCAAGACACAAAAGGTCATTGCAAAAGAGGCTGGCTGTTCACAGAGCTCTGTGTCCAAGCACATTAACAGAGAGGTGAAGGAAAAGATGTGGTAGAAAAAGGTGTACAAGCAATAGGGATAACCGCACCCTGGAGAGGATTGTGAAACAAAACCCATTCAAAAATGTGGGGGAGATTCACAAAGAGTGGACTGCAGCTGGAGTCAGTGCTTCAAGAACCACTACGCACAGACGTATGCAAGACATGGGTTTCAGCTGTCGCATTCCTTGTGTCAAGCCACTCTTGAACAACAGACAGCGTCAGAAGCGTCTCGCCTGGGCTAAAGACAAAAAGGACTGGACTGCTGCTGAGTGGTCCAAAGTTATGTTCTCTGATGAAAGTAAATTTAGCATTTCCTTTGGAAATCAGGGTCCCAAAGTCTGGAGGAAGAGAGGAGAGGCACACAATCCACGTTGCTTGAGGTCCAGTGTAAAGTTTCCACAGTCAGTGATGGTTTGGGGTACTATGTCATCTGCTGGTGTTGGTCCACTGTGTTTTCTGAGGTCCAAGGTCAACGCAGCCGTATACCAGGAAGTTTTAGAGCACTTCATGCTTCCTGCTGCTGACCAACTTTATGGAGATGCAGATTTCATTTTCCAACAGGACTTGGCACCGGTACACAGTGCCAAAGCAACCAGTATCTGGTTTAAGGACCATGGTATCCCTGTTCTTAATTGGCCAGCAAACTCGCCTGACCTTAATCCCATAGAAAATCTATGGGGTATTGTGAAGAGGAAGATGCGATATGCCAGACCCAACAATGCAGAAGAGCTGAAGGCCACTATCAGAGCAACCTGGGCTCTCATAACACCTGAGCAGTGCCACAGACTGCAGTAATTGCTGCAGTAATTCAGGCAAAAGGAGCCCCAACTAAGTATTGAGTGCTGTACATGCTCATACTTTTCATGTTCATACTTTTCAGTTGGCCAAGATTTCTAAAAATCCTTTCTTTGTATTGGTCTTAAGTAATATTCTAATTTTCTGAGATACTGAATTTGGGATTTTCCTTAGTTGTCAGTTATAATCATCAAAATTAAAATAAATAAACATCTGAAATATATCAGTCTATGTGTAATGAATGAATATAATATACAAGTTTCACTTTTTGAAATAAATCAACTTTTTGATGATATTCTAATTATATGACCAGCACCTGTATATGAATCTGAACATTATTTTGTCAAAACACTGCACATAAATGCTTTTTTTTTCTTTCTTTTTTTTTGTGCAAACAAATGATCAAAAAGTAGGTTAAATGAAAACTTTGGAATCTAAACTGGGAATCAATAAGAACTGAAATCAATAAGCAGAATCAGAATCGGAATGGATAAAATTCAAACAATTCCCAACCCTAGCCACATGTTGTGAAGTTCACTGATTTCTGTGCATTTTATAAACACTGATCAGTTGATGGCAAAATTCAAAAAGATGGTTCACCCATGGCCATACTGAGAGAGTATGTTCCAGTTTTCTGAAGAGACTAAAGGTTTGTTTTCTTTTCAATGTTTGCTTTGTTTGCCTAAAATGAACCATATCATAGACTTCAATATCTCTTTGAAAAAGAACTTTGAACTCATTTTAATACTTGTTTAAAAGTTATAATGTAGTTAAAACTCCTGGTGTTAAATAAAAAAATAAAGATGATTATCTTCATTTAGTTGTTCCATTTCTATAGGTTTGGTAAAAGCTCTTAATTCCAAAGATAATACAAGCTAATCAGTTTATTCAGTAGGTTGAATTAGTGGCATAAGGTATTGTAAGTATACAACAATGCGGCAATAAAACAATGCATTTACTTTTTACTTTTGATACTTAAGTACTTTTAGAAACATGTACTTCCGTACTTTTACTTAAGTAAAAATTTGTCTTTACAAATTTGTCACACAGACCTCGCAAATAAAATGAAGCACTGGTTCATGCGTGCTTGGTGCAGCGCGTGCATAACAGTCGAGTGCAGGCTGTACCGGTGCTTGAATAAAGCGCAGATATGCTGTTCTGAAAAGACGTCGGGAACGGGATATTGTTAGACCGCCCGCTCCCCTTTAAATTGCACCAGAGTTACCGACCGCAACCGCATTTTATTCAGGAATTTAATCCCGCGTCACAAGAAATCTGGTCGGGTCAGACCTCTAGTGGCAGCCTTGGATTATCTATTTATATCTGTATTAATATCTTTATATTAATATTATATCTTATATTAACCATTTGCACACACGAGCATTATCTGATCGGCTCCTCCCGACCGCAGACGCAGGTTTACAAGCCACATTTTCCTGCGTTTTTCAGTCAATTTCTTGACTTTTCCCCCCTTATGAACAACACATTTTCGTACATGATAAAAGGTCCTTGTGTTTTCTCCATTTGAGCATTCATAAACAACGCAAAACACAGGCATCTTGAGTTTCTGCTACTGATTCCTATGGAGAAAAATCACTTCCTGCCCTCCAGCTGCATTTTGCGCCACACAGCAATGATGTCATGTGCAAACAACCTACTGTATATAGCCGTTTCCCGGATAACCGCAGTAAACAAAGCAGCGCAGTACCTGACTTTGAAACTTGCTGTCATGAAATAAGCCAGGAGGATTCAAGTGCGGGAAAACAAGAGCAGTTTATTGAGAGTCACATAAATCTCACACAAAGTGAAAGCGGGTAGAGCTTCACGTAAGCAGGCAGGTAGCGCCGGGATGCAATGGGCAACCAGTCCAGACACGGAGACCAGGAGACGACGGAGAAATCCGAAGATGAAGAATCAGGAAGCAGGAACTGATGAAAACCACTGACCAGAGCACGGCAGACAATCCAAGGATCTGACAACAAAGGACAGCGTGAACAGGTCTAATATAGCGCTGATAATGATCCGCAGCTGGAGCGAATCCGCCTCAATCAGACACACCCACACACACAGAGCGAGGATGAGACCGTGAACCCATGAGCCGTGACAGTACCCCTCCCCCTAGGAGTGCCTCTCGTCGCTCCCAGACGACCTTACCTGTTGATTGTAATCATCAATAAGGGAGTGATCCAATATATCCCTAGCCGGAACCCAACTTCTCTCCTCCGGACCGTAACCCTCCCAGTCCACCAAGTATTGGAATCCTCGTCCCCTCCGCCTTAAGTCCAGAATACGATTGACCAAATATGTGGGTTCCCCATCTACGAGTCGCGGCGGGGGAGGAACCGGAGTAGGCGGATTAAGGCGAGAATGAAAAACGGATTTAATTTTGGACACATGAAACACGGGATGAATTCTCCTGTACGCAGGAGGGAGTTTGAGGTGGACTGTCACTGGATTAATCCTCTTAGTGACAGGAAACGGGCCAATAAATTTAGGAGCCAAATTATTACACACGAATCGGAGTGGAATGTTCTTGGTAGAAAGCCACACTTTTTGACCAACGACGTAGACAGGAGGCTTCGACCGGTGGCGATCAGTCTTAGACTTGGTGCGCACCCCCACCCGGAGGAGAGTCTCTCGGGCTCTCGTCCAGGTACGGTGACACCTCTGGACGAAGGCGTGAGCAGAGGGGACCGCGACTTCGGATTCCATACTAGGAAAAAGAGGTGGCTGGTAACCTAAACTACATTCAAATGGTGAGAGGCCCGTGGACGACACCGGTAACGAGTTATGTGCGTACTCAACCCATGATAGTTGCTGACACCAGGAAGTGGGATTCTGAGTGACCAAACATCGCAGTACCCTCTCAAGATCCTGGTTGGCCCGCTCAGTTTGCCCGTTGATCTGAGGGTGAAACCCTGAAGACAAACTAACAGTCGCCCCCAGTAAACGTCAAAATTCTCTCCAAAATTTGGACACGAATTGGGGTCCCTGTCGGAAACCACGTCTACCGGGAGGCCATGAATGCGAAAGACGTGATTAACTACGGTAGCCGCTGTCTCCTTGGCTGAGGGTAATTTGGGCAAGGGAATAAAATGAGCCGCCTTTGAGAACCGGTCCACTACGAAATCTAGCGCAATATGGGACCAGGATCTCGAAGGGACCAACAGCGGCTGAAGTAATCCCTCTGGAGGTCGATTGGAAGTCTTACCCCGAGCGCAGACTGAGCAGGCCAAAACAAACTCTCGGATATAACGAGCCATGGCAGGCCACCAGAATCGCTGTTTAACCAGAAACATAGTGCGACCGATTCCTGGATGACAAGCCACGTTGGAACAATGACCCCATCGAATAATGTCGGACCGTAACCTCTCCAGCACAAACAACCGGCTCGCTGGGCATTCGGGCGGAGGCATTACCCCTCCTAAGGCCGTGCGGACCCTCGATTCGATCTCCCAAGTGACTGCAGAGACGACCAATCTCTCAGGCACGATGCACTCGGGAGACACCGGGTGGTCCGAATGATCAAAAATGCGTGACAACGCGTCGGGTTTGACGTTCTTAGAACCCGGCCGATAGGAGATGGAAAAATCAAAACGTCCGAAAAATAGTGCCCAACGAGCCTGCCTGTGCATGGAAGGCTGTCCATTCGAACCTCCTCAGGCGACACGGTGAGCCCCAAAAAAGGAACCGACTGTGCATGGAACGCGCATTTCTCCGCCTTGACAAAAAGTCCATTCTCTAACAGCCTCTGGAGTACTCGCCTGACGTGCTGAACGTGTTCCTGGAGAGAAGAAGAAAAAATCAGTATGTCATCCAGGTAGACATATATGAACTTATCGACCATATCTCTCAGCACGTCATTGATGAGTGCCTGGTAGACCGCGGGGGCGTTAGAAAGCCTGAAAGGCACAACCAAATATTCAAAGTGCCCTCTGGGAGTATTAAACGCGGTCTTCCACTCATCCCCCTCCCTTATGTGAATCAAATGATAGGCGTTTCTTAAATCTAATTTAGTGAAGATGGATGCTCCCTGCAGCCTCTCGAACGCTGAAGACATCAACGGTATAAGTATTCTTTACCGTGATGTTGTTCAAGCCTCGGTAGTCAATACAAGGTCGCAGAGAGCAATCCTTCTTCGCGACGAAAAAAAAGTCCTGCACACGCTGGAGAAGAAGGACGAATGAGCCTGGCTGTCAGAGAATCAGAAATATATTTCTCCATGGCCTCCCTCTCTGGAACAGAAAGAGCATAACCTGCCCTTAGGCGGACACATACCTGACACTAAATCTATGGCACAGTCGTAGGGACGATGAGGAGGGAGAGAAGCAGCCCTGGACTTACTGAACACCTCCTTCAGGTCAAGATACTCCTCGGTTAGACGGGTTCACCATCTCATCCTGCAATGAAGAACAAGAAACAGAGAAACAAGCAGACACAAGACAAGAGGCATAGCAGGTCTCTTCCCCCCCAGAGACAGTATTGCTCCTCCAATCCACCCGAGGATTGTGTTGAGTGAGCCAAGGATGACCTAACACCACCGGAGCCAGAGGAGAGTTGGTGACGAGAAAAGTGATGGTCTCTGAGTGATTGCCTGAAGTAATGAGAGTGATGGGTACCGTGGAGCGGTTAATCTCGGGAAGCGATTGTCCATTAAGTGCGCTGACGGAGATCCTGTGACGGAGTGAAACCATGGGGGTGTGAAGAAGTTGCGCCAGGGAAATGTCCAACAGGTTGCCCTCGGCTCCGGAGTCTAATAGTGCCGTGCAGTCGTGTCTTCCGGTTGCCCATTGCAACCTCACCGGGAGGAGGGTGGTAGATGAGGCTTTATTCAAAGAAACTCCAATCGACAGTAACCTCAGACCTACTGTCGGGCTTGATCTTTTACGGGGCAGCTAGAGAGGAAATGGCCAGCCGCACCGCAGTACAAACACAGTCCCCGCCTCCTTCTGCGATCTCTCTCTCTCTCTCTCTCTCTCTCTCTCTCTCTCTCTCTCTCTCTCTCTCTCTCTCTCTCTCTCTCTCTCTCTCTCTCTCTTTTCCCCCCCCCTCCCGGGAGAGCCGAGCTCTACCGACCTGCATGGGTTCGTCATTCGGCGAGTGGCTGACCGTATTGCTCGTGTCGAGGAAGGAACACTCTGGTGTAAACCTGCGTCGACCTTGGCGACCGCGTTGCTGAAGACACGCATCCACGCGCAAGGCCAGATCCACAAGCCCGTCCAATCCGGTGGGCAGCTCCAGCGTGTAGATCTCCCGTTGGATACGGTCAGCCAGCCCATGCAGGAACATATCCCACTGCGCTTCCTCGTTCCACTCACACTCAGATTGGCTAGCATGCGCGCCGCCTTGCGCCCGACCAGCGCAAACCCTTCTCATCTCCTGAGAAAGTGAGCGGAACGAGGAACAACATGGATGGCGATTCTCCCACACCGCCGTTCCCCACAATGCTGCCTTCCTCACACAAAGTGAAAGCGGGTAGAGCTTCACGTAAGCAGGCAGGTAGCGCCGGGATGCAATGGGCAGCCAGTCCAGACACAGAGACCAGGAGACGACGGAGAAATCCGAAGATGAAGAATCAGGACGCAGGAACTGACAAAAACCACTGACCAGAGCACGGCAGACAATCCAAGGATCTGACAACAAAGGACAGCGTGAACAGGTCTAATATAGCACTGATAATGTTCCGCAGCTGGAGCGAATCAGCCTCAATCAGACACACCTACACACACACACACACACACAAACAGAGCGAGGATGAGACCGTGAACCCATGAACCGTGACACTTGCAGCGCTCATATTTAAAGTCCATGTAAAGTGATATCAAATATGTGTTCTGAGTTTTTCACACAACAGAAAAATGTGTTATTAACCACCCAGCCAAATTTGAATTATAAAAAAAACCGCCAAGTAACTAAAATAAGTTATCAAAATCTTTGAAAAATAAGCAGGACTCTCTGCTCTCAAATGCTGGGGGCGTGTCCGCTGTCGGCGCTGAAGCCACGCCCACTCGCGGGAAAGCGTCCGTCTCTCTCAACTGTCAAAAACCGTTACAACCTGAATGGATGCTACTGATGCTACCTCTAGTAGTTTAATTGGATTTATACAGCCATACATGTTTGAGGTACAAGTTCGTTATTTAATTGTAGACGGGTGGCAATCATGCTCAACGCACTTCAGCGCTGCAGTGAGTTGAAATATTCTCGTCGTCAAAGCAAGTGCGGCTCATGGTTGCTTAGCAACGGCAAACACCACAAGATTGCAAGCTCCAGTGCGCTTTGAAAGAAGAAAAAGCGATACAGCTCGCATTTTGAAAGCTCCATGTTTTTAAATTGTATGTATTCTGCCACATATTGATGTCTCTGGGCTAAGACCTTTCACCCTAACCGTCCCTGCCTAGAATCTGTATATCTAACATCACAGACATTCAAAAAGACAAACTAAGAACTTGACCTCTCAACATAGTTATTATAGTGTTAGGGGCAGGGCCACACTCGGTGGCGCCATTGCGTCATCGAGCCATCGTTTTAGCCCTGCCCAATAAATCCTGAACACAGAATTGGTGAAAAACTGTTTAACGGTTTAGCTCCACAATTCAGTACTACATAGTTTAGAGTCTTTGTAATGTGTTTCAGCAATACATTTCTAACATTTTTAATGTGTTTAGAAACTATTCTTAGAATTCTCTTTAAATGGACTTTAATCAATTAAACCATAACCTTTTGAAGTGTAAGCTATATCTCAATTTACGTGTGTGTGTGTGTATGTATGTGTGTGTGTGTATATATATATATATCAGTGGTGTTCCGTCCATATAAGCTGCGAATGCCCCGCATACCCAGGCCGTCTGAGAGAATGAGTTCACGGGCTAATGAATATAAACATGATTATAAGTTGATCCCTTGTCATTTGAGATGTGACATGTAAAATGATTTATTTGAAAACAGTGGTCATTTTCTGTAAATCTACGTCAGTGACGGAAGCTTCCGGGTAAGCGGATTCTCCGCAGCTTTGGCGCCTCCACTCTGTGGCTGTGACTAGTCAGGATTGTAGCGCGTTCTCAGTGATTTGCTGGTAGACGGCTGATTTCATGCGCGAGGAAAGGAAAGTTGGGGGGTCTTAATCTTAGCACTCCACATACCCTGTTAAAAAAGTCACCACTCGCCACTTGTATATGTATAGCTTACATATATACATAAAGGTGCATCTCAATAAATTAGAATGTCGTGGAAAAGTTTATTTCAGTAATTCAACTCAAATTGTGAAACTCGTGTATTAAATAAATTCAATGCACACAGACTGAAGTAGTTTACGTCTTTGGTTATTTTAATTGTGATGATTTTGGCTAACATTTAACTGTGTGTGAGACAACAGGTGAGACAAAAGTTGAACTTTTTGGGGAAAATGCTCAACACAATGTTTAGAAGAAAAAGGCCATTGCGCACCAACACCAAAACCTCATCCCAACAGCGAAGCATGGCGTCATGGTTTAGTGGTGCTTTGTTTAAGGCCCTGAATAGTTTGCAATCATCAAATGAACAATTATTTCAAAATTATATCAAGACATTTCACATGAAAATGTCAGGGCAGCAGTTCAGGACTTCAAGGTTTTAGAAAGGTTAAGTGATGCAACAAGATAATGACCCAAGACAACCATGAATATTCATACACTGGAATAGATTTATGGGATGGTCAAAAGTCTTATTAACAGCTACAGGAAACATTTGGTGGAGGCTTTGCTGTTAAACAAGGACCTACTGTACAAGTTACTAAATTTAAAGGTTTATTTACTTTCTTCAAACTGCACTGTGAATGGTCACTCATTGTACGTATTAGTTTAGTCAGGTTGTGTTTGTCTGTAACTGCGAGTTAAATTAAGATCAGGCCACATTTTATCAGTAATCAATGCAGAAATCCAGATATTTTCAAAGGATTCACAAACATGTACTTGCCACTGTACTCTGCATTATCCAGGAAGCAGAATGATAGTAACTCCATTCAAAAATAAATTATTAAGATGAAGATTAATACAAATCCAAAATAATAATTTTAAATAATTTTTCAAATAATTTTAATTGTATTTCACAGTTATTCAATCAGAAGTCACAAATTATTTAGCCAAATTTAAAAGTTTTACAAAAACTGGCAACATTTCAGGGAATTCTCTCAATCTTGAGTAAAATGTTTGTGGTGGGATCTCTTAGAGGCAATGGCGGTTTTAGGCATGGGCGAACCGGGCAGCCGCCCGGGGCGGCATCTTTTCAAGACACGTGGGGGGCGGCACAAGCACTTGGAAAAAAATAAAATAAAATCATCTGCGCCGCTAAGCGGTTTTCTATTATCTATCATATTATCTATCATATAACTGTGTGGGGAATTGGCAAATTGGCGCCCCTGCTTGTTGAGAAGGTACCGTGCACAGAAGCTGTGTGAGAAGTGGAAAGGGGAGGGGGGCGCGGCCGCGGGGGACAGTTCACCTCTCCCAGTGGGACAAGTGGGCTAAAGTCAGTCACACCCAGGGGCGCGGGAGCACCCCCTGTTTTTTTCTGGGGCAACTGTTTAATTGTTGGGAATATAAAAAAAAATAAAATCGGAGTGTCTATTTAAGTGCAAATAGCTATGTTGCTGGCAGAGGCTATTTACACTAACTCCACCCACAAACGTATGATTGGGATAGTCAAATTTGCAAAAGACGGTTGCTAGGTGTCAGATTCAGTGGTGCAGATGGAAAAGTTTGCGTTACACTTCTTTGCGTTACACCATCGCAGAGTTCACAGGAGAGCTGCCTCCATCCTTAAGGACCCCACCCACCCACAACATGGACTGTTCACACTCCTACCCTCAGGACGGAGGTACAGGAGTGTGAAATGTAGGACTTCCAGATTAAGGAACTCCTTCCCCTCAGCCATTAGACTGTTAAATGGGTAGCCAGTGAACACAGACTAGTCTCACATATCTCATAGAATATGTGGACTAAACTGCTACAGCTAAAATTTTGCACATTGCTAATGTTACTGCTGCTATTTCATATCAAGTATCTTCATCTTGATTTGCACATTATTAATGTTAAAGCTGCTATTGTTATTATGTAGTTGCACTCAATTGTTACAGACTACTGCACTACTGTTTTCTTTTCTTATTTATGTGTATTTTTCTATTTATTTTTATTCTATTTAGGTGTATGTCTGTTTTTATTTTTACATAATTTGCACTCGTCTTGGCATTCAGTGTGGACTGCAAAGAAAGAATTTAATTGTACAGGGAAACTTGCTTTTCCTCACTGTGCATATGACAATAAACGTTTTGAATCCTTTTGAATCCCTTTTGAATCCTTTTGACACGATCGACCGGGGTTCTAATCTGCCTTTTGGCGAACTTTTTTTCTCCCTTTTTAAATTTCAAATCACATCAGAAAAGCATTTATTCTTTAATAAAAATGAAGGAAATAATCAAAAGCTCAGAGGGGGTCTCGCCCGGAGAGTAATTCAATGTAGAACCGCCACTGCTTAGAGGTTCTGGTTTCACTGTCAGGTTTCATCTCTTGCCTCTCTCGAGTAGATATCTAATTTACTCGATTCCAATCTGGTAATATACAGGTGCATCTCAATAAATTAGAATGTCATGGAAAAGTTCATTTATTTCAGATTTATTTCAGTAATTCAACTCAAATTGTGAAACTCGTGTATTAAATAAATTCAATGCACACAGACTGAAGTAGTTTAAGTGTTTGGTTCTTTAAATTGTGACGATTTTGGCTCACATTGAACAAAAACCCACTAATTCACTATCTCAACAAATTAGAATATGGTGACATGCCAATCAGCTAATCAACTCAAAACCCCTGCAAAGGTTTCCTGAGCCTTCAAAATGGTCTCTCAGTTTGGTTCACTAGGCTACACAATCATGGGGAAGACTGCTGATCTGACAGTTGTCCAGAAGACAATCATTGACACCCTTCACAAGGAGGGTAAGCCACAAACATTCATTGCCAAAGAAGCTGGCTCTTCACACAGAGTGCTGTATCTAAGCATGTTAACAGAAAGTTGAGTGGAAGGAAAAAAAGTGTGGAAGAAAAAGATGCATAACCAACAGAGAGAACCGCAGTCTTATGAGGATTGTTAAGCAAAATCGATTCAAGAATTTGGGTGAACTTCACAAGGAATGGACTGAGGCTGGGGTCAAGGCATCAACAGCCACCACACACAGATGTGTCAAGGAATTTGGCTACAGTTGTCCTCTCCTGAACCACAGACACCATCAGACGCGTCTTACCTGGGCTAAGGAGAAAAAGAACTGGACTGTTGCCCAGTGGTCCAAAGTCCTATTTTCAGATGAGAGCAAGTTTTGTATTTCATTTGGAAACCAAGGTCCTAGAGTCTGGAGGAAGGGTGGAGAAGCTCATAGCCCAAGTTGCTTGAAGTCCAGTGTTAAGTTTCCACAGTCTGTGATGATTTGGGGTGCAATGTCATATGCTGCTGTTGGTCCATTCTGTTTTTTGAAAACCAAAGTCACTGCACCCGTTTACCAAGAAATTTTGGAGCACTTCATGCTTCCTTCTGCTGACCAGCTTTTTAAAGATGCTGATTTCCTTTACCAGCAGGATTTGGCACCTGCCCACACTGTCAAATCGCCAAAGGTTGGTTAAATGGCCATGGTGTTGGTGTGCTTGAGTGGCCAGCAAACTCACCAGACCTGAACCCCATAGAGAATCTATGGGGTATTGTCAAGAGGAAAATGAGAAACAAGAGACCAAAAAATGCAGATGAGCTGAAGGCCACTGTTAAAGAAACCTGGGCTTCCATACCACCTCAGCAGTGCCACAAACTGATCACCTCCATGCCACGCCGAATTGAGGCAGTAATTAAAACAAAAGGAGCCCCTACCAAGTATTTAGTATGTGTACAGTAAATTAACATACTTTCCAGAAGGCCAACAATTCATTAAAAATGTTTTTTTTTTTATTGGTCTTATGAAGTATTCTAATTTGTTGAGAATTAGTGGGTGAATTGGTGGGTTTTTGTTCAATGTGAGCCAAAATCGTCACAATTTAAAGAACCAAACACTTAAACTACTTCAGTCTGTGTACATTGAATTTATTTAATACACAAGTTTCACAATTTGAGTTGAATTACTGAAATAAATGAACTTTTCCACGACATTCTAATTTATTGAGATGCACATGTACATACAATAATCAAGTCAAGTCACTTATTTATATAGCGCTCTTTACAATGCAGATTGTGTCAAAGCAGATTTACAGTATTAAGTATCCAAACTGCTTGTCTTATGCAGTTGTGGCCTAATGGTTAGGATGTCAGACTTGTTGCAACAAAGGTTGCAGGTTTGATTCTCAATACCGACAGGAGGGAGTGAATGAACAGTTACAGAGCTCTCTTCCACACTAACCCCCCTGGTGCTGCAGCAAAAATGGTTGTGCACTGCTCTGTGTGTGATCCAGCGTTTCAGGCCAAGGCAGGAAAAGACCTTGGATAGATGGCTAGTCTATGTTCTGGTAATATGCATTTTAGAAAAAAAAAGCTCCAGTGCCATAATTGAAACCTTGTTCTTGTCATTTAGTCTGGTGTACAGGTTTGGTGTGAGTCCAGTCACATAGAGCTCTCAAATGTTACATGCACAGCATGCAAGCTTGGGGCAACACTTTTCCGACAGAAAGCAAAGGTTGGTAAACCTCCAGAAGAGCTTCATCAACATTGAAGCCACCATGAACCTTTTACCATGTCTATTGTGGTGTAATTCTCAGAATACATAACAACACATGATAAATTACTGCTAAAAATTAATTTTACTATTGCTCATACAAAAAGGTTACACTTAACTATAAGAATATTTTTTTTTTTAACTTCACTGGGGCAGTACCATTAGAGGGACAACTTTGTACCTTACCTACCCACCAAGGTGGATAGTACCTTAGAGTAGTAATATGTTTAATAGTGATATAGTAGTAATTAGGGGTGTAACGGTTCACAAAATTCACGGTTCGGTTCGTTTTCAATACAGCAAAAAATAAATAAATGCCAGAGAAATTTTCTTGATTTTTACAAATGTTTTATTTAATAAAATAAATAAATAAATAAAATATTTTTTTTTTTTTTTTTTTTAACTTTGATCTATGATGGAACTTGTCTTGGTCTTCTTATCAGCATATAAAACAAAAACAGCTCCAGTTTGAAGTATTCCAGCTGATGTAGCCTATTGTCATGAAGCAGATTAATCTTTTCCAATAAGTTTAAATTGATTGTTACCTTTTATGGGCATTTTTTTACCTTTATTAAGCCTTTTTTTTTTTTTTCTAAAAGTGTGCATCACATTTTGAGTCAGATTTTTTTTTATTTTTAATTTAATCAGTCAATAAGACATTTGGACTGTTACCAAGCAAATGAAGTCAGTATCATCTTTGCAATGCAGAGGAAACATCGAAGTTGCATCTGAATGGCATTTAGATGCTTTTACACACTGTTTAATGCACACTGTTAGAGGAACATATAATGCTGTAACCTGCAGTTACAAATGCATAAATAATGTTTTGATATTATAAACAAAACGTTGACAACTGATGTTTGAAATTAATCAAAAAATTAAAAGATACTTTAAATGTGAAATTAAAACCGCCAGCAGGTGGCAGCAAGTCACTGTTAATAAGTGAGTCATTGCGATTGAACCAAATCATTTAAATGGCTGATTCATTCAGGAACGAAATGCAGTCATGTTGATCAGAGACGCAAAACAGTGATGTGGCTGTGTTTGGACTTATTTTTGTTGGCGAAATTGAGCAAAAATAGGCAATATGCTGCCTAAATTCACTTCTTACTTATTGAACTGTTGTAAAAATCATTTGTAATCATGCTGATTTTTGGAGAGAAAAAAACGGCACTGTTCTGTGATATTGATTAACTATATGAAATTATGTAAATATATACATTTTCTGCCCCCATATCTTGAATTTTGTGATCATTCTAAATGCATTTTAATAGACTGAATCATGCAGTGAAAGAATGAACTCTAAATGCACACAGGCACTAATCAAACCTAATAGGATAAGATGCTGTAATAGGATTAGTCCAACGAATCGTTCGGTTTGTAATGTGTACCGAAAGACTCGTACCGAACGGTTCAATTTCAAATACATGTATCGTTACACCCCTAGTAGTAATATGTCACCCTCCACTTGTTCCAAACCTTAGAGTTTCTTTCTTCTATTAAACACCCCAGGTTAAAGAAAAGTACACTTCCATAATATACTTAAAGGGGTCATATGTTGTTGCTAAAAAGAACATTATTTTGTGTATTTGGTGTAATGCAATGTGTTTATGAGGTTTAAGGTTGAAAAAACACATTATTTTCCACATACTCTACATTATTGTTGCTCCTCTATGCTCCACCTTTCTGAAACGCGCCAATTTTTACAAAGCTCATCTTTCTGAGAAGCAAGGCGTGCTCTGATTGGCCAGCTATCCAGTGCGTTGTGATTGGCCAAATACCTCAAGCGTGAGACGGAAATGTTACGTCCCGCCTGTCTTTTTTACCATGTCTGCATTTGTGATCAGAGAAACGACATACAACAAGCAGTACTCTACACAGCTCAAAAATTGTCATTTGAATCATCAGTGGCAAATTCTTTAAATATGAAAACATACTTACAGGCAGAGTAAGTATGCCAGACTGTCCTTGCAAAGTTGGAATTGCCCCACTTTATACAAACAGCCTTTGTGCAAGACAGCATTGTAGGCTACTCTTCCAGGTTCAGGAAATAGTCCTCTGTAAAATGCGTTGCACACACTCTAATATTTGCATTGTACTGTTCTGGAACAGTATTGTAAATCAACTTAACCATTGATTTCTAGTTGTGTCCTCTTTTGGAAGCCCAAACAAAGTACTTTCGCTTTCACAATGAAACAGCATCTCCAGGACATGGCGGTGGTGGCAGCAACAATACGTGCGTGTTTGAATGAGCCGTTTTAGGGGGGCGTGGTCGAGTCTTAACTTTTATAAAGAATATTTATTTGGTTTTGAGACTTTAGTATTTGCAACTTCAGGGAACTTATCTATGCAAAAACGGCTTGTAACACTCCAAAGAGAAAGGAAAACTTGAAATCGCATCATATGATCCCTTGAAAGTGCTCTATTTCCATGCACTAATTTTGTACCTAATAAACTAAAAATGATTATTTGGTACTTCTTAAGATAAACTTAAGATCAACTAAGTACTCAGCTGTGCTATTTTGGGACACCGTGAATATGAAGTACACTTGAGTGTACTAGTGTATAAAAGATGGGTTCAAGTGTACTACAAGTGGTAACTAAATACATTTTTTAAATACAGAGACAGTATGTTAAAAGCACATTTTAGTTCATATTCATGGTGTCTCAAAATAACACGAAGTACACTTAGCTGATCTTAAGTTTACCTTAAGAAGTACTAAACAATCATTTTTGGTATATTAAGTACAAAATTAGTGCGTGGAAATAGTGCACTTTAAGTACATTATGGAAGTGTACTTTTTTTAACCTAGGACAAAAGAAGATATTTTGAAGAATGTTGGCACCCAAATCATAGTATTCCATAGTTTTTGTTTTGTTTTGTTTTTTATAAGATACAAAGTTGCTTTGAGGGCACTGCAGTGACAAACTATTGTACAATTTTCACACAAAATAATCATTCAATATTATTAAATTCTATAATATTTAGGCAATAATATTAAATATAATATTAATATTTCTTAATTAATAATAATAATTATTAATAATAATTAATTTTATTTTTTTTCCCTAAGACCACGCTGATGGCGTCATTCATGCTGTCTGCACCCTTTGCTGTGAATGAACATCTGGTTGTCAATGCATCGGTCACAAGGTCAGAAAGACAAATTATACTGGGTGAAACTCTAAAGGTGAAACGCATTGTTTCTGCATGACTAGGAACTGAATTGAAAAAAGAATCAATCAAAATGTGTTCTCCAACATTATTCACACAATCCCACATCAAAGTGTTGCCATTGGTTGCTGAGTCAGACTGCTCAAACGTTAAAACTTTTAAACTCTGTAGCACTATCAAAAAGTTGCTCTTTTTAAAATTTATACACTTCACCCTTAATTACCTAAATAAATAAAAAAATACTGCTTCATTTGAGTGATTCTTCAGAACTAACCAGAGATTTTTCTGCCCATCACAGTAAGAATGAGAACAATGACACATCCCAAGATAATCGCGCAACTACATCTGTGGTGGTTAAAATTCCTGTTAATGTTGTGGTAAATGAGTAAGTGTCAAATTTATTTTCTCACAATGAGTGTTTACTGTACAGTTTGTGCAGCAAGTGATTCTTAGTTAACATTTTGCAGTTATTAAAAGTTTAGTGTAGTTACTTGAGGTTTTGGTTTAGTGTGCATGTTCTTAATAACGTTACTTTTTTGATGTTTCAGTGGAGGGTCAACTCGGTTTGTTGAATATCCTAACTGTGCACAACTTGAGCATGTGTATACGGTAAATCATTAATTCCACAATATGTGCTTTTTGAAACATAAAATGAAAATTGACTCTGTTTAGTCTTATTGTGCATTATTCATGAGTCCACATTATTCCAAAGAAACAAATTCTTGTCTTTGTAATTTTGTACTTTTCATCAGAAATTAATAAGCTACTCTACCTAAGGAATAGTTGAAAAGTTATACTATCCTGTTTACCAGGTCACACCGGCAGAGAAAATAATGTTAACCAGAACCAGATCATTATTTATACTTTGTTTTAGAATGTTGTAGGTACCTGTTATAGGGTGTGTGGGCATTCCTCCAAATTTACATTCGCTGTCAAATAAATTCAAGTAATTTTTTTTTTCTTGTTTCGCTCTGCAAAGTATGTCAAACTGTGAAAATAGAATGGGTGGCAAATGTTATTTTATATTGACTTTTAAATTTGAGCTCATTAAATTTTTCCTTTTTCTGTACAACCAGTTCTTGTTTTTTTCATAAATGATAATCTTTTTCTCTCTATCCTCAAAAAATAAAACTAGGTGGAGAACATTGGAAAATTGTCTGTACCTGTGAATGTTTCCTTTGTGTTTCCAGTGAAGATGGCTTTAGGTTTCTCGTGGAGTGTATCTCTTCCTGAAATAGTGAGTTTTGCTTTTAAATAATAACACATATAGAAGGTGTACAGTGTCATTCACACAAGCACTAAACACCATCATGGTGAGACTCATTAAACTGAAATATGCAATAAACAATAATTTAACAGCATTAGATGTAACATACAACCCTAATAAACATAACTGATAAGAAAAAACTAAGAAGAAACCTAATTATTTCAAAGAAAAAACATCAAATTCAAACTAAATTTGAAATGCAACGCAGGGAATTCTGGGAATGTCAATTTACATTTTTTCCCTGTACATTTTACATTCTTTTTCACTTCCAAAAGCAGTATTTCACTGTAAAATTGTCTGAAATGTCTATTACAGTTTTTCACCGTATATTAGGGGAACTTACCGTTAACCATTTAACAGGTTTTTACCGTAGCTTTTTAACAGTTTTTTTACCATTAAAATCACGGCCATTTTTACAGTGTACCTTCAGAGGTGGTTAGGGATGCATATGGTGATTCATTCTTCTAATTTGCAATAGCCGCTTTTCCACTGTCGGGCCAGTGCGAGCCAGTGCATTATATGTTCCTCTAACAGTGTGCATTAAACAGTGTGTAAAAGCATCTAAATGCCATTCAGATGCAACTTCGATGTTTCCTCTGCATTGCAAAGATGATACTGACTTCGGGATTATAGGCTCAGACCTGTAGCACCGAGCCGAGCTCCGCTGTGCTTCACTAAAACCCGCCCTTTACACGCCTCTCTGGAACAACGTCACGCAACCCCATCATTTCATCAACAAAGAGAAGTTGTCAGAAAACTAATCAGAAATAAGTCACTGGAAATATAGCGCGATCACAAAATTAACATGATAAAAGCGGCTGTTTGTTTGCATGTTCTGTTAGATTTAAATCCAAAAGCATCGATGTTTTACCATAGCCTATTAAGTGATACATTGATCATAATGAATTAATTCATCAGGATTGAAAATTTGTCACACAGAAATAAAGCAATGTGAACCACTATTTCACAAAAGAAAGAGGACAAATAGGCCTACTACTTATTCAGTAGAGTCTGTTTCTGTTTATTTGTAGTAACAGTATACATCACATTAAGTAAGAATGATAATTTCTATATATTTCCATCAAAAATACGACCTGAGTAGCAGAGGGAGCTCCCGAACAAAAACCATTATATACTTTTATGACACACATGGAGCTAAAGTCTCGAGACGAGACTTATGACAGATAAAATATGTTACTAAATAAATACACGATTGTTATAGAGAATGAGAAGCTGACGTCTGATTTCTTCAAGCAGTCGTATTTACCATGTTTAGTATGGTAATGTTAATGGCTAGCATGCATAGTCTTTTGCATCGCTTATAAATATTTCTGCCTTGTATGGTGATCATAATCCACATCGGATCAAGTTATTTCAAACACTCGCTGCTGTCTGAAAGTGAGTTTTGAGCTAAAATTATTTTAAAAGTCTTTAATGCTGGTGTTATAGCTGTTAACTTTATGAAATGATCTGCAGCGCTGACGCTCTCAAGACGCGGAGAAACTCCGCCTTTGTTCATAACCACTCCTCTAGTCCCAGTTGGCCCGCTTTGGCCCAAGGTTTTCGTCGGGCCAGAAAACCCCGGCCGTTGGCCCTGAGGAAGCACCGACGAGGCACGATCAAGCCCCGGAAGTGACAGTGGAAACGCGACTGGCCCTGGCACGCACTAGCACGCCAGCTTTTGGCCCGACAGTGGAAACATGGCTAATGTGTACTTGTGCATCCTGGACAGGTTCATAATTAATGTGAATTATGCATAATGTATAATTAATTCTAAAGTGACTCAAGTACTATCAAATCCTTCTAAAGGAACTACAGATTACTTGAATCAGTATTCTAAAGTGAAACCATGATGACAACGCCCTAATATTGGCTGACATAATTGTAAGCTTTTGAGATATATGTAAGGTTTTGGATAGTAATGACGTAAGTGTTACTTTATCCTTCTGAAGAAATGACTAATTATTAGGATCAGTATTCTAAAGTGAAGATCACGGTAACCCACTAGTATTGATTACCAAATCTAGCAAAATGATTGTCTAGCTAGAATCTTACAACATCCTCAAACGTTTACAATGATTTCAGTAATTATAGGGAGTTATCATGATCTTCACTTTAGAATACGATCCCAGAAAAATTAGTAATTCCTTTAGAAGGAATTATTAACACATAAATAAATACTATCCAATACTTTACAAAACCCTCAAAAGCTTACAATGTTTTCAGTCATTATGTTATTCACTTTAGAATACTGATCCAAATATTAGTAATTCCTTCTGAAGAATTTGGTAATACTTGAGTCATTACTAGTGGGTTACCATGACCTTCACTTTAGAATTAATTATACATTATGCATTATTCATATTAATTATGAACCTGTTCTTAGTAGTTCTTGGGAAGGTATGACAAAATAGTAGTTACTGATTAGCTAATAGTGAACTACCACATTCAACTAAGCACTATTACTCACCAATTAATTAATCAGAGTTACTTGATAGATACTAGTAGTTACTAGAGTGTTTATATTGTGTTACTCATGTGTTCTTGTGTAGTTTTTCATTAATGATGGAAGAGTATTCTAAAGTGTTACCCAGCATACTCTAATTACACACAAATGTTTGTGAAAAAACAAAGAAAATCAGAGTTGCTCATACGTAGGGTAAGATGGTTCGGTAACACTTTATTTTAGGGTCTCTTAACTAGTTGCTTATTAGCATGCATATTACTAGAATATTAGTCATTTATTAGTAGTAATTAACAGTGCTTAATTTGTAAATTTCAAGGTCCGGAAAAAACTGGACAGCACAAATGATGGACTCAGAAAGAGCAGTGTTGGTCGCGGTTTTAATTTATTTACGTCTAATGCATAATGATTTGTATGGCTGTATTCCACGCTTTTTCGGCGCCATAGAAATGTGATAGAATTTGTTTGATTATACACTGCCGTCGCGTTCTACTCGCCGTTTCTGGATGAGGGTAAGGAACAGAGACTGCTGGCAGCTTGTTGTGTTTTGCTCAGAATGCGATGCTTTCTTCCCCTCCATTGTTTCTAATCTCCGTATTATTACAGGTGCGTGTCACGTTATTCATGTCACAAGCGCATGCGCACTTTGGTCAGAGCGGCAATACTGCGATTAAGGTGTTTACATGCCTGTGTATTTCGATTAAAATCGGCGATTATGAGCTTAATCGTATTATTTAGATCGAAGTATTGCGTTTACATGAGGTAAAGATTAATCGCAATATCGCCAAAATCTCATCATAATCGCATTAAGAGGGTGCATGTAAACGCACTCAGTGTTGCATCGTCACAAACATCTTTTTAAGCCAATCGGTACTCACGCGCTCCAGAGGCGGTTTCAAGGCTGAGCGCTCACAGTTACATGGTAACTAAGCACATATTAATGCCTTATTCTACATGACCTTATTCTACATCCCTAATCCTACCCAATATCTAAACTTAACAACTACCTTACTAACTATTAATAAGCAGCAAATTAGGAATTTATTGAGGGAAAAGTCGTAGTTAACAGTGAATAAGTGTTTCCTATTCTAAAGTGTTACCGATGGGTCTAACTTGGACCATACCCTCATGACCAGCCACAAACATCACAAGATGTTATTTGAAACCATCAGGGGACAGGAAACAAAGCCTTACAAACATCAAGTAGCAGCTGACTGCTTGATGAAATCCTCGACCTCCCCTGAAATACTTTTTTTAAACTTCCCTTTGGCCATTAAATTTTAAAAGAACCAAATGTTTGGATTCAAGTGGAGAAATTCTGCTATCTGTATGAGTCTTTGAAAGTCAAACTGAAAGAAAAAAAATATAATTGTATGTGTTGTGAAAGACTCGCTGCCATTTTCCCTTTTTTTGTGTGTGAGCCAGAATGGAACCAGTACGACTTGTGAAAACCGAGTTTCCTCCACAAATGGCAAAAGCTCCTTTCTGACACATGTGAGATTAGCTTTTTTTCTTATCTTTAAGACCTTAACTCCACTGTTGGAGTTTTTCTGCTAAAGTAACTAGAGTTGTATCTTTCTCTTTAGCAGCATTGCAGTGCTTCTACATGTCATCTCATTGTTTGCTCCATCCAGCCGTTTCCTGATCAACTAATCAGATTCAGGTTTACTGGGAATATCAGTTCAGGCAACCAGGTAAAACACTTTATTATACTATATCAAATGCATTAGTACAAACCTATTTTCTTATAGTCTCCAAAGTAGCTTCTTTTTACATGATATGCAAGGTGACTGTCATTGACTTCTAATCTTGTTTTTCAGGGATCTGGTTTGCGGGTTAGGATCATGAGCTGGGTGTTTCTCTCATTTGACACTGAGAGGTACATCCAGTATCCCTCTGATGACTCTCACCAGCTCTCTGTAAGAAAAATAAAACATTCTACTTACACTGATTATAAAAAGTAAAGTCCTGACTCTAAAATCTGATTGGATGAGTATTGCTGACATTGTAAAATAGGAACTGTACACACACCCAAATCTTTCCACTGTAAAGGGCCTTTTGAAGGGCATGTTTGATCTTGTGGGAGTCAGTTTTCATCTGCTCTGTTTATCTGTGTCTGCAGATTGTGACAGAGCTGGAGGTCACGTCTCAGGCTCTCACAGTGCTTACTGCCTCACTGTCTGTAATTTTTGGACTCATCGCTATGACGATCATCTTTGTGCTGCTGTATAAAGTCAGTGTTCATAACATATAATATGTATAACTGACAGCTGTTGTGTTGAAGCTGAAGTGTCATTTTTTTTTAATCCTAAATAGGCCTATTCAGTATTAATATTCAAAACTGTAAGACAGAGCTCTTCAACTTCAGTTGAATCCTGCTCCAGTAATTCTGCTGAGATTGTGGATAGCTGGATCTCTGAATCTCTGAACCGAACAAAACATACCCAAAATTATGGTGTCCAGAATTACTTACATATTATATATGGGGTTTAATGGGTTAAATTGGTTTTGGTCTCCAGGACACAGGCCCTCTAGGACTGAAGTTGAAGAGCCCTGGTGTAAGGTTCATTCCAACTTACTGCTTCCTTACTGCAGACTTCAATTCCAACCCTGCTCCACAAGTGTTTGTTATTTTCAGGTAATCCTAAACGCATTGATTAGCTGGTTCAGGTTTGTTTGTTTAGGGTTAGTAGCCCCCCAGGAGCAGGGTTGGTTACTACCCCTGTTGTAAACAATGTCTCTATGGCACTGCAAATATTATTTAAGCACCCGACCAGGGGTGCACTTCCCAAAAGCATCGTTAGCCAACTATGGTCGCAAGTTCCATCATTACTAACATGGTTCAACGATTCTGTGTTTCCCAAAACCATAGTTCAAATAAGCATTCGCAAACAGCGTCGCAAACTTATGGGGTTGAAACTACAGCTCTCGATCTGTGGTTAGAAGCATAGTCAGACATATGGGCTTAAATATATATGCTCTTGGGCACAATAAGCAAGCTAACATGCAGTACAATCTATATATTCCATTCTATCTAAATATAAATGCATTTTAATCTATGTATTTTACTGCATCCTCAATAAGCGATGATTTTAGTATGATGTTGTTACGAGTCCTGGGCCTGCTCTTCTGTCTGACTGCCACAAGAGGTCGCCCTGCCATTATATTGACTTTCACACCACACATCACAATGGACTCCAATTCCCATCATCCATTACTGATCACAGCTGTCACCAATCACTCATTGCACTAATCACACGCACACCTGATCCTACGCACACACTGATCACATGCCTTATTTTAACCCTGGACTTTCCTTCCGTCAGTGCCGAGTATTGTATGCATTATCGCTGCCCTACAGAGCCCTGTTAGTTTCCCTAGTCTTGCCTCGTCTTGCCCGTTTCGGATTGTGTTTTCCCCTGCCTGGACTCTTGCTTTAGTTTTTGATTACCTCTCTTGTCTAGCCCCTTTTGATACTGTTCGCTGTCGTATGACCCACGCCCGTTTTTGATAACTCTGTGCATTGCCTATTATATACTTGTCTGCCATTGATCGACCCTGCCTGTTATTACCACGTCTCCTGTCAATAAAAGCTTGCATATGGATCCGCACGTCTCTCGTCTCATCAGCCCTGTAACAGATGTAAGAGGGAACCTGTGATGAATCAAACATCAAATAAAGCAAAATGACAGGGAACACAAAATATTAAATTAGTCATCAGGTGCCATGTTCAATACAGTAGCATCTTAGAGCTCTCTAATCAGTTAAATAGCAGAAGTTATTCATCCACCACATGCGTGTGACGTCATTAACAATGGCCCTTAATTGTTGAACTAATGTGGTTCAAACGATGGAGATGCGACCGTGTTCGGGAAACAGTCGTGACTAGCTAGTTTGTTTCTACAACAATGCATCACACTATGGTGGTTAATCAGCGAGTTACATGGTTGTACGGGAAACGCACCCCAGCTCAACACAGTCTCTACCAGTAGAGTGATGTTGGTGATCTAGGAAACCTGTTTTAAGTATTTATAGTTTTACAATTCTATTTTGTGATGCTTTTGCCACAGAAAGTACACACTTCCTGAATCTTGAACTGCTGGCATTTTTTGTCCTGTGGATCTGTTGTTGTTATGTTTTAATTATTTTTTATTTGCACTGCTGGATTTTCCAGAGGGGATTTTTCAAAGCTGCTTCAACTGATGACCAAGACAACCCAGCACTATCATCTGCTGGTGAAGCTGATTTGACTACAGTCAGCAGTGACCAAACTACAGCAGGAACCCCTGGTGAGAGTACTGCATCTAATGGCCAACCAAGACACATGAATGAAGAGAGTTTAACCCTGTAGTTCACTTTTACCTTGCTGCTCGATATAGTGATGAATATAGTGATTGATATACTGCCATATACTAATATCCATCATTGCAAATTTTCTCAGACACTGATAAAAATGTCCAGGATCCCATTGTTTGACAAATGGACTGTTTACTTTTTGTTGGTTTTGACCAAAGAAGTGCTTTCAATTCCAAATTGATGTTTTTTTTGTTGTTGGTGTTTTTTTTTTTTTGCTTTTTCCAATTATTTTTATACTACTTTAGCATCAAACATAGCATGGGCAGCGTGCCATTTTCTAATATAAACTGTTTTTTTTTTTTTGTGGCAACTTATTTAAAGGTGTTGGTACGTTAATACATGAGTTTAAAATAATAACATTTATTTTGTTTTTTTTTCTAGTGTCCATCCCAGTACCAGGCACATCTGTGCAGTGTGCAAGTTTTGGTTTATAATACTAGATGTAGTCATAAATATGTTGTACTTTTACAGCATTCGTTAAAATTGGTTAAATGTCATACAAACACATTTTTACATTACAAATTGTATAAATGAACATTAGGTGTAATGTATTATGAATGTGTTACATGAACTGCTCCAAGATTTATAAATTGCAGATCCATGTGCAGCTTTTATTGAAACCAGTAAATCCAAAAGATAAATAATTCCAGAAGGCAAGGCAAAAGAATAATCCACAAAACAGGCAAGATATCCAAAAAAAACCAAAAACAAAGTATAACCAAGACCAAAAGAACTCAAAATATAGTGTAACAAAACAAATCCTCCATGACACTGATATAGACAATAGGCAGGACCCAAATGATCCAAATGGAAGCAGCTGCAAACAGTCATTTCACATGAGACATAAGCTGCATCCCAATTCAAAGACTGCATCCTTCGGATCCTTCGAAGGTTCGTATAGGACGCTCTGAGTCTAGCCCTCGCAGAATTTCCTAGTTGTGCCACCAGGTGTCCCCGATTGCCGCTCCTGTCGCGTAGCAACTGTGCTAGAATAAAGCTGCAATCCAAACACGGTATTCATTAATTAAACAGAAAACTATGCAGCCAGAAATGTTAATTGTACTCTTCATTTTTTTTTTTACCTTACTGGAAGAAACAGTAGGAATGTTTCACCCCCGGCAGCTTCGGGTGATGTATCTCAGGCTTAGCAAAGGTCATTGCTCAAGTAAGTTGAAAACCAATTTCAACTTTAACTTACCAGGCCATGTAATGATACATACGAAAAAAGTACAAAATACATACATATGGTAACACTTTACAATAAGGTTATTTAGTTAACATTAGTAAACAACATTAGTAAACATGAACTAAGAATGAACAATACTTCTACAGCATTTATTAATCTTAGTTAATATTAATTTCAGCATTTACTAATGCATTATTAAAATCACAAGTTGTTTGTTAACATTAGTTAATGCACTGTGAACTAACATGAATAAACAATGAACAACTGTATTTTCATTAAGTAACATTAACAAAGATTAATAAATAGTGTAATAAATGCATTGTCCATTGTTTGTGCATGTTAGTTAATACATTAACTAATGTTAACAAATGACAAAAGGTTGCGCCAGTTGAAGCTCACAGCCTGTCTGTGTGAATCTCGTGGAGAAATCAAAACAAATGAATGCAACTGCACACAGAAGAAACATAAAAATGTAACTTAGTTTTTATATTTATAACATACAGCCTAGTTAAGCAACATGACAGGAAGAGAGGGAAGTTCCCTGAAAACCACGATTGGAAATTTGACATTTTATACAAGAGTTAAAACGAGTAGTTAATACTGTATATATTTTAGTTCAATATTTGAATTTGAATTTATTGAAAGAATATATTGTCAACGTTGACTGTTTTTACTCCATTTGGTTAATATAAATAGTTCCAAACAAAGATCACAGCAGAACAGTCGCGCATCTCTGAGCGGCACACAGCAGTGTTTTCTTAATGAATGATTCGCGTTTTTGAATTTTGAATCATTTGAGTCAATGATTCAGTGGTCCATTCATAAGGAAAGGCATTTGCTTCATTCTTGAATGAATCAGCTGTCTGAACGAATCGTTTGAAGGCATGCTTCAATGACTCATTAATTAAGATTGCTGCCACCTACTGGCGGTTTACTTTCATAGTAGCCTATCTTTGCATTTTTTCCAAAATTTCATATTTATATTAAAAATATACATATTTTAAAACACCGAGCTCACAACATTATTTATGCTGTTATAATTTTGCATACAGTGTAAATGCATCTGAATGCCGCTCCAGTCACTTCTGTTTCTTCTGCAATGGAAAGATCGATTTTTACCCTATATTATCTTGTGAAATTATTAATACAATTTAAAAATTTGATATCCCTTCCTTGACTTTCTGGGGCAGCTGAAAAAAACACAATTCAATGGAGAAATATTACGGTCGTGTATGCTAAGGAGGCGCACGACGAGGAGTAGAGAAAACAAAAGTCTTTTATTAATAATCCACAGTAGAATTCCAGGAGCATTGAGTAGCAAAACACTTATGGCAAACGAAATAGCAGACAAGGAATGGAGGGAGAACACAGGCTTTAAATAATAAACGTAATCAAGGGGAAAACAGAAACAGGTGAGGATCTAATTAACCAATAGGGGAACAAAAGAAACTAGGTCATACATGTGACAGAACGCCCCCTCCCGGAACGCCACGTCCCCGCGCCAACAGAAACAGTCCAACAGAGGAGGGAGGGTGAGGGTTCTGGAGGTGGGCGTGGAGCAAGAGGAGGGCAGGCAATGGGAAAGGGGCAAAACCAAAAGTCAGTCCAAGGGGGAGTGGAGGGTGGGAGGAGCCAGGGAGGAGCCTGAAGCAGGAGAAGCCAGGTGGTTATCCAGAGGCCAGCCAGGCCAAACAAGAGCCAGTCAAAATAGCCATTCTGCTACACACCATTGGAGAAGAGGCGTTGGAGGTGTATAATACACTTACCGTAAATTTAGTTGATGAAGAGAACGAGACGATGGAAGACGTGCTCACAGCATTCAGAGACTACTGCAGCCCACAAAAAAACATGTGTTTGTGTTTGAGAGGCACCAATTGTGGTCTCATCCCATGGCAGATAGCATTACAGTGGACAGATTCATCACAGAGCTGAGACAAAAAAAAGCAAAGACTGTGAGTTTGGCCCAAGTGAGAATGACATGCTCAGAGATAAGTTGGTGTTCAGTATAACAAACCCTTCTCTCAAAGAAAGATTACTTTGTGAAAATGACTTGTCATTGCACAGAGTTATCGAAATATGCAGAGCATCCGAGTTAGCCAAAACACAGATAGAGGCGATGCAAAATGCTGCAGTTGCCCAAGACGCTCAAGTAAATGCTATAGAAAAAATGACACAACAGAGAAAACCAGGTGCAAGAGGTAAAAGCAACAAGAAGCCAATTATACGAAACTGTTGCAGATGTGGAAAAGAGCCATGAGCCACGTCAATGCCCAGCCTTCGGAGCAGAATGCCATAAATGTGGCAAAAGTAACCATTTCTCCAAGGTATGCCATGCAGTCATTCGCAATGATAACAGAGCAAAAACCGTGCACAGCATAAAGAGTGAAACAGAGTCCATGTACATCGGCACATTAACACATGCTCAAACGCATGACATGGAACACATGAAAGACAGCGTGTGGTACACAACAGCTACCATCCGAGGTGTAGAGATAATATTTAAACTGGACACAGGCGCAGAGGCAAATGTGCTACCTGTATCCATTGTCCAGAAGATTCCTGGTCCAGTCAAGCCACAGCCTACATCCACGGTGTTAGTAGCATTCGGGGGAAGATGCTCCATCCCGAAAGGCGTTGTGTCACTGAAATGCAAGACTGACAAAGCCACAGCCACATTACAGTTTTATGTGTCCGATTAATCAGACATGCCAATTCTCAGCAGAGCAGCATGTGAGCAGCTACAACTGGTGAAGAGGATTGAACTGCTTGCAAAGACGTCTGTGTCAAACAACGAAGAGCTGGTCAAGTTGTATCCATCAGTCTTCACGGGGTTAGGTGAGTTCCCAGGAGTTCATCGTATATATGTTGACCCGACAGTCACGACAGTAATCCATGGATGCAGAAATATTCCACTGTCTGTACATGACAAGCTGAAAGAAACACTTCATGATCTTGTGCATAGAGGTGTTATATCCCCTGTAACAGAGCCCACAGAATGGGTAAACAGCCTCGTTATCATAGAAAAGAAGAACAGTTCGTTGAGGGTATGTTTGGACCCTCGTGATCTGAACAAAGCCATAAAGCGCCAACACTATTCCATTCCCACTCCAGAAGATGTGTGTAGCAATCTGGCTGGAAAGTCTATCTTCACCATACTTGACGAAAAAGACGGTTACTGGCAAATTAGGTTGGATGAGCCGTCCTCGAAACTATGCACTTTCAATTCACCTTGGGGCAGATATCGCCACCTTGGGGCAGATGTCGACTTGATGCCAAATAGACTCCCATTTGGCATCAAGTCAGCAAGTGAGGTGTTTCAGCAAAAAAATTGCGAGACTTTTGGTGACATACAAGGAGTACACATCATAGCTGATGACATGATCATTGCTGCCTCATTGGAGCAGGAGCATGATGAAATCCTTGATAAGGTCATGGAGAGAGCAAGAGCGGCTAAGGTGAGATTTAATAGTGATAAGATCCAGTTCAAGGTCAATACTGTGAAATACATGGGACACATCTTCACACCAGATGGCCTGCGACCTAACGAGGCAAAGGTGAAGGCGATCACGGACATGCTGCCCCCAGAGGACAAAGAGGTCTGCAACATCTACTTGTATTACGTCTGCTAGGGGTAAGACGCAATAAATTTAAAAAAAAAAAAGAACCAAAAGACTTCCGGCAGGCCGTCAGACCAAAAAGAACCCAAACAAATCACAATAAATAAGGTACATTTATTGTAAATTACAAAGGGGAAAACCACCAATAATTAGTAGCCCTCCTTAAGGGACCCACGGTCCAACCAAACATAACATTTAAACAATACAATATCTTAGAAAATAAATAAAGAGAAAACAAGAATGGAACAAATGGTATTTTTCGTCAGAGAGACCCAAGGCCAAAATAACAAACAAAACCAAGCTAATAAAGTAAAACAACAATATACATAAACTAACACAAAGAAAAGAAAAGTAAATACAATCAACCCAACCTAACGACTCTTAACATAAACATCATAAAAAGCAGGTCTCTCCTACATTTCTACCACATTCCAAACTAAACCAACGATCAAATGAAACACTCAACAAAACACATTTTGGTCTGGCGGCTAGCAGGAAACCTGGAGCAGTGTGACCGGCCCGAAGTCACACCGAACCCCTTCTGATGAACGGAAGAGGCGTTTTAAAGGAAACCGCCAGCTGATCACCCAATTACCACTAATAGGCGGCAACACTCAGCGGCGATCTGAAACTCAAAAAGAAAACATCAAGCAGAATACAAATGTATTATAAAAAGAAACAAACATCATAACGTAATACCCCCACCGCTAAAAATCAACGCAAGGTTGATTAATCCGGTTAAACCGCACGAGATAAAGTATCAGCCAAAACGTTCTCTGTTCCTTTCTTGTAGCGAATTTCTAGATTAAACTCTTGTATGATTAGTGCCCAACGCATAATGCGTTGATTAGAGTTACGCATACGAGACAGAAAAACCAAGTGGTTATGATCTGTAAATACTACAAGAGGTAATGAACTTGACCCCACATACACTTCAAAATATTGTAGCGCAAGCAGCAACGCCAAAGCTTCTTTCTCAATTGTGCTATAATTCAAATGATGCTTAAATTTTTGCGAGAAGTAGAACACAGGGTGATCAATTCCATGCACGTCCTCCTGTAGGAGAATGGCACCAGTGCCAGTAGCGCTAGCATCCACTTCCAGCTTGAACGACGTCGAAAAATTAGGAGCAGAGAGCACTGGCGTACTGCACAATAGTGATTTAACAGACTCAAAAGCTCACTGACATTCATTATAGTCCACACATAGTCTCGGTGTTGACCAAGCAAGTTGGTCAAAGGTAACACCACATCAGAGAAATTTGTGCAGAATCCTCGATAATAACCTGCCATACCGAGGAAACGTCTCAGCTGTCGTTTAGTCATCGGGACAGGAAACTGTACAATAGCCTGCACTTTAGCAGCAATAGGACGAACTTCACCCTGACCGACCTGCTTGCCTAAATACGCCACGATAGCCCTTCCAAACTCGCATTTTCGTGCAGAAACGGGCAGTACCATCACTTTTCGGAACGATAATACAGGGGGAACTCCAAGCACTAGAGCTCGGGACAGCCAACCTGATTTCAAGCAGGTACTTCACCTCATCCCGCATTATCTGACCTTTAGTCGGGTTCACTCTATAAGCATGCTGCTTAATTGGTGGATGGTCTCCCACATCAATGTCATGACACACTGCAGTAGTTCTAGTTCGTACATCAGAGAACAAAGTCAAATATGTTTGGATTAACTGACAAATATCTGCTCGGGGGGCTTTAGACAGATATTACAGATGGGACTTCAAATCCTTAAGAATCTCAGAATTTTGCAAACGAGCACCAGTAACACAACCACTTGGCATGGTTAACCCATCTGTTTCAGGGTCGTCAGGAACAGGTGCAGACATAACAGATACAGGTACAGCTAGGGCAACAGAACATTTCATTTCACAGTCACGCGGAACATATAACTTCAGCATATTTATGTGACAGACGCGAGTTTTCCTCTTACGGTCAGGTGTACGTATTATATAATCTGTTTCACTAAGTTTGGCATCAATCACATACGGACCAGAGAACTTCGCCTGCAAGGCTGATCCGGAGACACAAAGCAACACCAAGACCATGTCGCCCTGGTTGAAAGATCGTGCAACAGCCTTTTTGTCAAATCGGGTTTTCATCTTTACTTGAACAGATGCCATAGAAGCACGAGCCAATTCACACACACGATGCAAGCGTTCACGAAATGAACTAACATAGTCCAAAATATTGGTGACATGACTGGATTCACAACCCATCATTTTTTCTTTCAACATCCGAGAGACTCTTGCTGGGTTTCACGCACAGCAAACAACAATAGGGGTAAACCCTCATCCCATTCTTTTTCTGACTGAGCACAAAAAGTATGCAACATTGACAAGTTTGGTGAATCCCATTCCAACGCGCCCTGTGATTCCGGATGATATGCGCTAGAGACTTCGTGTTTTATATTGAGCTGTGATAACACTTGTTTAAATAACCGAGACATAAAATTTCTGCCCTGGTCAGTCTGCACAACCTTTGGTAAACCAAAGGTAGAGAAGAATTTTGTTAAAGCTTGCAGCACTCCCTTAGTTTTTTTTTTTTTTTGTTATCAACATTTTTTTTATTTTTCATACATAACATCCAAAGTAAAAAAAAAAAAAAAAACACACAACAGACACATACTCAATATCTCAAAGTCCAGTCAAAGGGAGGGAGAGAGGGAAGGACAAGCAAAACACAAAAGTCACTCCTTTATACAGTCACGTATATCAAAGAGAAAGCACTGCCAAGCATCAATGGTAGAAGGCTTGGCCCCATTGATTCGTGCTGTTGTACGTTCATAAGTCACTATTTGCAGGAGGCTACGGATCCAATATGTTTTTCCACACATGTGTGGTGTAAACCAGTTTTGTATTATTGTTTTCTTCGCAGCTGTAAAACCAGCAAACAACATTCTCTTTTGCATTGAACTTATACAGAGACCAGAATCATCATTAAGAAGACACAAACTTGGATTAACGGACCAATCAATTTGCAGTAAGGATGATAAAACCAGGTTTACATGTGTCCATAGACTGATGACGACAGGACATTCCCAAAACATATGCAGAAAAGTACCTGATAATGTAGTATTACATATATGGCAGTTGAGATTTGGTTGTAGTTTCATTTTAAATCTTTTGTAAGGAGTTATGCATGCTCTATGAATGACTTTGAAGTGAATAAGACGATGAGCCAGATTTTTAGATGTTAAACTGAGATTAGACCACACTCTCTTCCAGTCGACAGATAAATTAAGGTCAGATAATTCCCTATTCCAAATAGTTTTAATAGAAAGAGGTTTTGTAATGCAATCAATAATCTTATTATATATTAAAGAAACAGACGGCCGACCAGCAGATGGTGCAATCCAATCCTGCATAGGATAAGAGGAGATGGGAGATGCCCATGGAAGTCCATACACTTTGAGAGCAGAACGTAATTGAAGAAAGACAAAATATGCGGATGCTGGTCGACAAAATTTGGTTCTTAATATCTGAAATGAACATAGGCCCTGGTTATCATATATATCACCGCATGTGTTTACACCTAAAGAGGACCAAGAGGGTTGGACAAATGGACGATTTCCGCATACAAAATTTAAAATTGTGCCATAAAGGTGTACTGTTACAAAATTTGAAGGTTCCTCCTATCCGACGTTCCACCGTTTTCCAGATTTTAATAGAATTGGCCATAACCGGACCAAATTTATAATTATCCCCTTTTTTTCCTGTGCCAGTAAATAAAATATCTTGGAGGCTATTTGGTTTAACCTTGTCAGCTTCAATCACTCTCCAAGAAACTGTAGATTGAGGATCAACCCAATTAGGAAGAGCCTTAAGCTGGAACGACCAATAATACAGTTCAAAATTTGGTACAGCCAGTCCTCCTGTGCTATTAGGATGTTGTAAAGTGGTAAATTTAATTCTGGGGCATTTATCATTCCAGATAAATTTAGAAATTATGGAGTTGATCTCCTTAAAGTAACCTGGAGGGCGAGAAAGTGGTAGCATAGAGAAAAAAAAATTAAATCGAGGTAACAAATTCATCTTAACAGTGGAGATTCTTCCTTGAAGAGAGACTTTAAGATTCTTCCTTTTTTGAATGTCATTTTTGACCTTAACTAAAATATTATTAAAATTGTCTCTGGCAATCTTTTGAATGTTTTTATATATGGTAATGCCCAAATAGATGAAAGATTCCTTAATAGGGATAAATGAGGGAATAGAAGAATTAACTTTAACATTGTTAACTGGCATTAAAGCAGATTTGCTCCAATTTATTTTATATCCTGATAAGCTACTAAAATGATCAAATTCCTTAATTATACTAGAGACTGAAACATCAAAGTGGTCTAAATACAGAATAATATCATCAGCGTATAACGAAATACTATGATTATGATCATGAATCTTAATCGATACTTCAGATTTCCTAATGGCTTTTGCTAAGGGTTCAAGAGATAGACAAAACAATAAGGGTGAAAGCGGACATCCCTGCCTTGTTCCCCGCTGCAAAGGGAACGGGGGGGAAATAATATTACCAGTTATGACTGATGCTGCAGGTGAGTGGTATAATGTCTTGATCATAGAAATGAAGTGTTCACCGAAGCCGAAACATTGCAGAACTGCCCACATATAATTCCACTCTAGCCTGTCAAAGACTTTTTCTGCATCAAGTGAAAAGACCGCACAAGGGGTTGGGTGGGAGTCTGCAAAGTCAAGAATATGAAGGAGTCGACGCATATTGTCAGATGCATTGCGCCCCTTGATAAAACCAGTTTGGTCCTCCTTGATCAGACTATGAATTACCTTCTCCATACGAGAAGCAAAAACTTTAGCATAGATTTTTATATCACATGGGATAAGCAAAATCGGTCTGTAGCTGGAACAATCTAATGGATCTTTCCCTTTTTTAAGAAGTAATGAAATCAGTGATGTTTTTTGATCTCTATGAAATACCCCATGTTCAACTGCAAAATTAAATGAATTCAGCATAAGTGTCCCTACCAAATCCCAAATTTCTAAATATAATTCAGGGGGGAGACCATCTAGACCCCGCGATTTGCCCTTTTTAAGTCTTTTTAGAGAGACGTGAAGCTCCTCCAAACTTAACGGGGCCTCCAAAGATTCTTTATCCATCTGTGAGATCCGAGGCAGTTCCAATTTATCTAAATACTGCTTACAAATTGGTTCATCAAAATCTGTTTCAGCTTTATACAGATTCGTGTAAAAACCTTTAAATATGTTAAGTTAAGTATTGTCAAGTATGGTGACCCATACTCGAAATGGTGCTCTGCATTTAACCCATCCAAGTGCACACACACAGCAGTGAGTAGTGAACAAGTGCACACACACACACACACAGTGAACACACACCCAGAGCAGTGGGCATCCTTGCTCCAGCGCCTGGGGAGCAATTAGGGGTTCGGTGCCTTGCTCAAGGGCACCTAAGTCATGGTATCGAAGGTGGAGAGAGTGCTGTTTCATTCACAGTCCCCACCTTCAATTCCTGCCGGCGCGAGAATCGAACCAGCAACCTTCATGTTACAAGCCCGACTCCCTAACCATTAGGCCACGACTACCCCCTTAATTGTCATTAATTGCCACAGGTTTCGTGGTGACCTGATCATCCGACGATTTTATTGCGCTAATATATGCCTTAGACTCGCATTCTTTCAACCTAAGGGCCAATAAATGACTAGGTCTCTCTGATTCAAAATAATATTTTTGCCTAGTCCTATGTAAAATAAATTCCGCCTTTGAGTGTGAAAGTAAATCATGTTGTTTTTGTAGATTTTGTAATGATTTTGTAATCTTATTTTCTAATTGTGTAAACTGGTGAGTTTTCGCTTTGGCAAGAGTAGAAGAGAAAGATATACAGGAACCTCGTATAGCACACTTAGTCGATTCCCACATTATTTGAGGATCCACATCAGAGGGCATATTGATTTCAAGAAATTCCTCAATATATTATTTTAGTGAAGTAATGAAAGTCTGATTACTTAATAATGATATGTTAAAGCGCCATCTAGGGGACTTGGCTTTAACATCGGAAAGAGGAACACTGCACAACACAGCAGAATGATCAGATAATAAAATTGGTAATATAGAGATGGAGGAATTAGATGAAATTAAAGATGGGCTGAGAAATATGTAGTCTATCCTAGAGAAAGTCTTATGTCTATTAGAAAAAAAAAGTGAATTCCTTAGCTTTAGTATTCTGAATTCTCCAAAGATCGATTAAATTGAGCTCCGTGATAAATTTATTCAGTAATTTAGAGGATGGATAGGCTGTTGTATCAGATTGAGATTTATCTAAAGCAGGATTTATGACAGCATTAAAATCACCACCCACCACTAATGGGCAGTTAGTCTGCTCAAGTAATGTTTTGGAAATCTGTGTAAGGAACACTCTGTCTGTCTCATTCGGACCATAAATAGAGACCAATGCTAACCTATTATTATATATTTTGCATCGGATAAAAACGAATCTACCCTTCTCATCACTACCAAGGTGTTCAATTGTTAAATTTAACTTTCAGTTAACAAGGATAAGCACCCCCTTAGTTTTATTTTGAGCGCAGGAAAAAGCCGCTAATTTATAATATTTATTCTGAAAACGTCCCACGTCAGATTGTTTTAAATGTGTCTCTTGAATTAGGGCACAGGAAATAGATTTACGGTGTAAATATTCTAACACACGGGTTCGTTTAACAGCAGAATTTAAACTATTCACATTCAGTGATAAAATATTTAGAGTATGCATTGAATATTCATAATCCTAAGATTGTATTCAATAAATGAAAAAAAACAGAAGCACTTCCATTCTGTAAATAGCATGTAAACGCTGATGTGCATTTTAGATACCAAACCTCCTAGATGAAAAATCCCTTTAGAAATAAGGTAAAATAAATAAAGGTATAAATGTCTGTGGTAAAAAGTAAAAACAACATAAAAACATGAACAACCAACAACCATAAACAAGGAACAACTCATACCGCACATTACCGAGAACATAGGTCTGACTGAGCAACAAAAATAGTGATGGTTCGTGACCGATCCACTCCAACGCAAGACATGTCTCCCGAAAAGGCCCACACAGCCAAAAAAATTTTTTGGCTCAATTAGTCCCCTCCAAAAAAGAGAGAGAGAAAAAAAAAAGGAGTGTCAGTCTTACCAGCAACGAGATCGTTGTACCGGATATAGGACAATATCTCAGTAGTAGAGAGGAGAGAAGAAAAAGCAAAAACTAGATTTAGCAAGCGTCCATGTCCATCCTACCCTCATCCCCTACTAGGGCAGCTAGAACCATGTCCATCCCGGCCATCAAGTTCCTCCCGCTGGGCCGGAGAGACAGCGGCCCCTGTTCCCCCGTAGCCGCCCCGCAGAGCCGCGGCATATGTCTTCTGCTGAGACAGGGAGCTGATAAAATCCTTCGCTTTCTGAGGGGAATCAAAGCTTTTCTGTTCCCCTTTATGCCGTAGTTTAAGTACCGCCGGATAGATGAGGAAGGGCTGGAGGCCAAGTGCTGTCATCTTCTTCAAAACCGGACCAAATGCCTTTCTCCTGATCGCTGTAGCTGGACTAAAGTCGGGAAAAAATAGTAGTGTGACATTGTTCTGTGCGCATTTCACTGGATAAGCCTGCCGAGCACCCTTCAGAATATCTGATCTGTCATGCCATCTCAGTACACGAAAAATAAGAGAGCACGGCCTCTCCCTCTGTCATACACGTGATGTGCCCGGTCAATCTCAATATTTGCGTCGGATCCCCCTGGCAGCCCCACCAGTCGTACGTTGTTCCTCCTGCACCTGTCCTCCATATCTGTCATCTTCTCGGTGAGTCGCTCCATCTGATTTCTTACGTCAGTGACTGCCCTCCTATCCTCACGTGCATCTGCTTGAACAGAATCAACGCGGTCACGTGTCTGCTTTGCCGCGGTAGCTATGGCCTCAAACTCTTAGCTCTTTAACAGACTTGTTGGTCACTTGTATGTCCTCACGCAGTTCGCGCAATGCTGGAATCAGTACAGAGTCCATCGCATCTCTTACTGCCGAATTCACAACCGAATTCAAAGTGTTTTGCTGTTGTTTAAATGCTAGTTCAATACGGCTAGCAATAGCATCGTCGAGATCATCTCTGGAGATGGCGGAATCTCTGAATTTTTTCTTCATTGGCGATTGCTCAATCTCTCTTTTCCGATCCCCTTTGTCTGCCTTAGCACTCATGATGGGTCCAATACAGAGTGGTTCAAATTTTACTGACCGTGGCAAAGGACCAACACAGTCTAATTTCACCCGCTCAAACGGCTCTCCAACAACAGGAATGGGGCAAAGAGGCGCTGGAGAAATCGACTGATTTGGCTTGCCCACAATCTGGCAAGTATGGCACAACCGGCAATATCTAACAACATCGGATCTTAAAGCAGGCCAAAAAATATGACGTAAGATGCTGTAATATGTTTTTGTGATGCCCAAATGGCCTGAAAAACTGTGATCGTGAGCTAACATCAACACGTGAGAGCGAAATTGAGTGGGCACGACTATCTGATAAACTGCATCAGCTTCACATTCAGAAGTCGCTGGCGTTCTTTTCCGCATTAACAACCCATCATCCAAAAAATAAGCAACGGGTTTCTCAAAAAGATCGTCCTTTTTCACAACAGCAGTTCTGCAACGGGCTAGAGAATTGTCATGTTTTTGTACGCTCGCTAAAGTGACTTTATCAATAGTCAAAAACAGATCAATTTCAGCACTAGGTACGGTGAACAGTGACTCAGAGCGCCCGCGTTCTACCTTTTCAGGGAACTCTTGGCAAACATCAGCGCTCTCAGGGGAAGCTAGGAAGCTGTCTGAGAGGTCAACCACATCAGTATATTTACGTGACTGCGCTTGCGTGATTGCACATGCAGGAAATACATAAATTAAGTTTGAAACTGACTCTACAACATTTTGGGGTTCAAAAAGCGGATGCTCAACTACTTCAACTACTGCCTAACATGCAGCAACTGTGTATCATGTTCTTGCTGCTTAACTCGCAAATCAAACTCTTTAAGTCGTATCGCCAATTTCAGATCTGCAGTATTTAGACCTACCAGTGGATTCGGATCTACCGTCGGAAATTGAGCTGAAGCCTCTGCTCCATCTCCATCCGTCATAACAACAGCGTCGACATCCCTTGACTTCAGTTCCCTTATCAAAACCCCCGCCTCCACTAAATTCTCCTGCACCACATCTCTTATTGCCTGTTTAGTGTCCGCCTTAGATATGGTTATATCATAATAACCTGCGACAAGGATTAAATCAGATTTACGACATGTATTTAATGCCTCTACAGTAGGAGATTGTTTAAATTCCTCTATAAACTCCATAGTTACACTATTATACTGCCCCTTTCAAAAGTAAAAACCGCCAACTAAACAACAAAATTCTCACCAACAAGGTAAATCATACTTACGAATGAATTAGATGAAATGAAACGGTCAAACGGACGAGCCCCCATTTTATTACGTCCGCTAGGGGTAAGACGCAATAAATTAAAAAAAAAGGAACCAAAAGATTTCTGGCAGGCCGTCAGACCAAAAAAGAACCCAAACAAATCACAATAAATAAGGTAAATTTATTGTAAATTACAAAGGGGAAAACCACCAATAATTAGTAACCCTCCTTAAGGGACCCACGGTCCAACCAAAAATAACATTTAAACAATACAATATCTTAGAAAATAAATAGAGAAAACAAGAATGGAACAAATGGTATTTTTCGTCAGAGAGACCCAAGGCCAAAATAACGAACAAAACCAAGCTAATAAAGTAAAACAACAATATACATAACCTAACACAAAGAAAAGAAAAATAAATACAATCAACCTAACCTAACTACTCTTAACATAAACATCATAAAAAGGAGGTCTAAACAAAAAAGCAGGTCTCTCCTACATTTCTACCACATTCCAAACTAAACAAACGATCAAATGAAACACTCAACCAAACACATTTTGGTCTAGCGGCTAGCAGGAAGCCTGGAGCAGTGCGACCGGCCCAAAGTCACACCGAACCCCTTCTGATGAACGGAAGAGGCATTTTAAAGGAAACCGCCAGCTGATCACCCAATTACCACTGATAGGCGGCAACACTCAGCGGCCATCTGAAACTCAAAAAGAAAACATCCAGCAGAATACAAATGTATTATAAAAAGAAACAAACATCATAACGTAACAACTTGGTATGACTAAGTATTTAGCGCAGTACATCCCGAATGAAGCTTCACTTACAGCACCTCTAAGACAATTGCTGAGGAAAGATACTGTATGTGACACAACAGCCCACACGGTAATACAAAAAATGAAATCAGTCTTTGCCAGACATGGCATCCCGAAAGAATTAGTGAGTGATGATGTTCCATTTGCCAGTCCAATGGACTGTTAAACATGCATTGAATAAAGCGTTGCAAACTGGCACAGACCCACATCTAGTGCTCCTGTCACTGAGAAACACACCAGTGACTGGCCTGAATGAATCTCCTGCGCAAATGTTAATGGGTAGAGTCCTGCGGAGCACAATCCCATGCTCTAGTGCTGTGCTCCAACAGTCAACCCCACAACACATACACAAAAGACTGGTGGATTTGCAATCTTGAAAGCGGCATCAGTATGACCGCAATGCCAAGACGCTACCTGAGCTGGCTCCAGGATCCACAGTGCAAATGCAGACAAGACGTGGTTGGGCGCCCGCTGTAGTGGTACACCAGAGAGATGAGCCTCGGTCTTATATGGTGCAAACGCCAGCAGGAAAGACATTCAGGAGAAACAGACGACACTTGAGAAAGATACATCAGAGTCTGTGTGAAGGTGCTGATCCTGATGAACAATCGGATGAAATATCCACCCAAACACTCAGACCAGCTGTCCAATCATCTGAGAACTCTCCAGTGAGAGTGGATGAGCATCCAACACGCCAAACTAGAAGTGGTAGAGCAGTAATACGGCCAACTAGATATAACGATTATGTTCTGGACATGTAAAAAAAAAAAAAAAAAAGCGAGAGAAAATGTGAAAGCAGAATATTAGTTTGTAACAGAAGGATCTAAGGATTCTCAAAGCAATTTGAATGGACTATTAAATGTTCATAGTCACTACTGTTGAATAAATATATGGTATGGTGTAGTGAGTTAAATGCTAAGTTATAGTTACTGTTTGATAGACTTGAATATGTATATGGGGAGATTTGAGTGCAGCAGTTTGACTGTAAGAGCCATGTCTGAGTTTGTTAAAAAAAGGGGGATGTGGTGGATTTGCTTGATACTCTGTATTAGATTAAGTTGATTTATGTGTTGTACTGATCTTTGGTTGATTGCTCTTGGCTGGGTGTTGTGTGCAGGCAGGGTTAAGGAATGAGAGTCAGTAAAAAGAGAAGCAGCTCACAGCTCACGGTCTCACAGTGTGTTTATTGGACATAGAAACAAGACACGCACCATTCGGATAAACATATACAGGACAAAAGAACGTAACAGGGTTGGCTTTTTACAAAACCTAAAATATCGATTTTTTTCTTTATTTTCATTTTTGTGTTTCAGAGGAAAACTCAATGTTACGGATGTGACATATCTCCGTTACGGACTTGACTGTTCTGAAAGCAGAATTTATCCGACTAAATGTATAAAATGCTTTAAAGACTTCTGGGTACGGCTGCCCCCCCATTAAAGATTAGAACTAGTAGTGGTTCATTTAAGCCATTATTCAGCCTAATGCAGACAATAAGTATAAGAACATCAAAGATCATAAAAAAACAATCAGTAGCTATATGTCATAAGACAACTTACCTTACTTGATTTCACAGTAAAAGGTATTTTTCGTACGGCTTTCATGAGGCTTATGATAAGCGCGTGACAAAGTCGTTTTGGAAATTAAGCTTAATAAGCTCACGTGTAGGCTACACATCTTTAACAGATTCTCCCACTTTAAGGTTATTGTGCCATATGAAAAGTGCAAATGCGCACTTACCCGACTGCCAAAAGTTACACTGCAGTGTCTGCTGTAGACAATAAGCATAAGAACATCAAAGATAATTAAAAAAAACAATCAGTGTATGTCATAAGACAACTTACTTTGCTTGATGTCACAGTAAAAGGTATTTTTCGTATATGTTTTTATTAGGCTTAAGGTGTAGGCCTATAGGCTAATTAAGCGCGTGTGATAAAGTCGTTATGGAAATTAGGCTTAATAAACTCACGTGCAGACATCAAGAATGACGATTGCATTTACACATAGTCTACACAACTTTAACAGATTCTCCCACTTTAATGTTTGAATGTTCGCGCCAATGTCACCCATTATTGTGCCATATGAAAAGTGCAAATGCGCGCGTACTCGAGTGCCAAAAGTTACACTGCAGTGTCTTTAGGCTGCGGACAATAAGAGTAATAACATCAAAGACCATAAAAAACAACCCGTATGTCATAAGACAACTTACCTTACTTGATGTCACAGTAAAAGGCATTTTTCGTATGGCTTTCATGAGGCTTAAGGTGTATAGGCTAAGCGCGTGTGACAAAGTCGTTATGGAAATTAAGCTTAATAAACTCACGTGCAGACATCGAAAATTACATTTGCATTTACACATACTGTAGGCTGCACAACTTTAACAGACTTTAAGGTTTGAGTGACTGTTCACACCAATATCCTAGCTAACAAATAAAGGTCCCCAGAACGGGCCCTCTTGCGAACGTCCTCCGAATGTCATCTGAATGTCATTTTATTTTAATTAATGATGACGTTTACAAATTAAATTAATATGTTAGAAAAGATTTGAGTGGATGCTTTTCAGTATTAACGCAGAATTTTGCTGTGGTTTCATTGCAAGGAAACATTTTAGACATGTTTTATGACATGAATGTGTTCGTTTCGTTGTTTTAGGTTAGAAGCCAACGGGAAGAGCTACCATCGGAATAACGCGGAGACACAGCTGCTTTGCTTGACTCAGCCTCCCACCCACGCCAGGAAAAATCACATTTTTAATTTGCTAAAGAGTCATATGTAGGCTAATTTAAAATTGAACCTGTATGTCGTTTTTGTAGCATTGATGTAATTCTTCTCTTTATTTTTGCTTAATTATACATTTATGTATTTTATTTTTTCTTGCAAGCCCATTTATTCTCTGATGTTTTGTTGTAGTTGCATATATCTTTTTATTTCTTAACATCTAATTAAAAAAAAGAAAGAAAAAAAAAACTTTTAAAAATAAAAATGTAGCCTATGTTCCAACTATTTGCATGTCTATTTTCTGTGGTTAGCCTAAAAGTAAAATAAAATGACATTCAGAGAACTTAAAGCAAAAGTCCCCTAACGTCCCGAATGGCCGCTGCACGTCCTATGAACGGCCGGAGGACGTCTTCGCGAACGTCCGCTCGACATCAAGGGGACCCTACACGCTGACGTCCAGGGGACGTTCGCAGAGGCCATTTAGGGGACGTCCTGGGGACCTTTTTTTGTTAGCTGGGATAAGTTCTGAAGTTGTATAATGAATTCGCATGATGATGGGGTGAGATAAATAAACACTGCCCAGTATATTAGAATGATTTCTGAAGGATCATGTGACACTGAAGACTGGAGTAATGATGCTGAAAATTTAGTTCACATGAATAAATTACATTTTACAATGCATTCATATAGAAAATAATTGTTATTGTAGTTCTATTTCACAATATTACTGTTTTTACTGTATGTTTAATCAAATGCAGGCTTAAGATGTGATCAGGAAAGTGTTTCTTTTACGTGAAAGATATATTTAATGTGTCAATAAATGTTTTGTTACTCTTTTGTGAACTGTATTATTTTGACAGTAATTATGAATATGAAATATAAATATAATCATGAATTCACGGTCGGAATTAGGCTTGAAAATATGTCTTTTCAACTTTAACTTTACAACCACATATAGATGTAATTTGGACGTCTTTTTATAGAAAGACGTTTTTAAATTTAAATAAAAAAATTTATTTATTTTTCGATGACCCGAAAAAGACGTCTTTTCACCTTTCACTTTTCAACCAGATTTTAACATTGTTTAGACATCTGGCATTGTCGTCTTTTCAACGAGTTTTTGCTGGGTGGGAACGGACTTTTTCGAAGACACTAAAAACCATTTCTATAAAATAAATATTACATGTCAATAACAAGTAAGAAACGTGCCAGGAATGTTTGTATGTAATATTTATGTGATTTTAAGGACTACTATCTGAAAGCAGTGAAAACTGCAGCGACGGCCCAGATAGCAAAATGACTCATACCACAAGATTCGTAACGGATCCGCAAAACGTGTCTGTAACGGAGTCCACTTGCACAACGGATCTGGAACAGATAAGGATTACGGATCCGGTCCAGACCCTATCCGTATCCGCTAAAGAGGTTCATCCAGCCCGAATCCGATCCGGACCCGTTGATGAAGTAGCTCATACGACCCGGATCCGAACTGGATCCGATCCGGACCCGTTCATGAAGTAGCTCATACGACCCGGATCCGAACTGGATCCGTTCATTAAGGCCACATTTATACTGCATGGTTCAAGTGACCCAATTCCGATTTTTTCCTCCCATGTGGCACAGATCGGATATGGCCCACGACCGTGTAAGCAGGAAAAAAATCACATGGATTCCGATATTCGGTTTCAGGCCTCATTCATGTGTGGAAATAAATCAGATTTGAATCGGATACGTGCATTTGCGCCTGCCGTGTAAGCGGTCAGATCGGATATTCCCCTGTAAATGCGACTCCTACGTCATTGAAAAGTGAGGTTTTTTTTTTTTTAAAACATTTCGCGGTACAGAGGGAGGACCAAGATGGCCGAGTAGGTAGACGCTTACTGTCGAGCTGTGCAACCGTAAACTTTGAATACGGTTAAAACAACCTTTCTGTTCGGACCTTATAATCATTTATAGTGCTTAACGCTAAAGAAACTTTGTGAGGAGGATTTAACATTTGAAGATGTCGACCCGCGACAATAAAAGACCGCTGAAAAACACAAAAGCAAAGTTAACAATGCCAACAGGTGATGCTAGCCATGCCGCCTCAGAAGGAAACCCTCTAATTGATAACATTCATGACTACACGATTGGCTCGGTGACTTTGCCAGTAATGGAGGATCTTATGGAAGAATTTCCTCCTCTGTCCCTGTCACCCAGACAATCTCCAGCTCCTAAAAAACCATTGCTTTCTTCGAGGGTGGAAGACATAGATGTCGTCGCGTCCCTGTCGAAACTAATAAATGAAAGAATGGATGGGCTGGCGTTGCAGTTGATGGTGTAAAAAAAACTGTGGACTTCGCGTGTGAGGAGATAAAAGATGTGAAAAAACGAGTGGGCACGCTAGAAAACAGGATGACTAAAGAGGAGAGTCGCATGGACACACACCAGCGACAGATCTTTGACCTGGAACGGTACTCTCGGAGGTGGAATCTGAGGCTCCTTGGTGTCGAAGAAAATGAAAAGAACGATATCCGCCAGATTGCCATCGAGATCTGTCAAGCCGTTTTACCTGAATGCAAAAACCGCATCCGTGACACCGTTGACACTGTGCATCGTAGCGGCGCCAAGCTCCCTAACAGCAGCAAGCCCAGACCGATTCTCATTCAATTCATTTCAAGGGTGACCAGAGATAACCTATGGAAGGCTACAAAGTCGTCACAATTTCTCAAAGACAACCACTGGAAGTTTGCAGAGGATCTCTCAAAAGAAGATAGAGAACGTCGGAACAAGTTGTGGCCCATCATCGAAAAGGCTCGCAGCGAGGGCAAGAAAGCTTACTACGTTGGATGTCGTGGATTCGTTAACGGGACAGAAATCTTCCCATCTTCAGGATGACCAAAAGTGGTAGCTTACATAGGCTATGTTCGCCTTGAATTGCTCTAAGTCATCACATTGTTAAGCTACTATCTTCACAATGTTATTGTGAAATTTAAAATAGGAACACATTTTTATAATAATTATAATATTGCTGCCAATCTAGCACTATTTTGTTCTATTTTGTAGCCCACAGAAGATGAGAATTTAAGTTTTGTTTATATTGTTTTTGCCAAATTGTTAGTTCATGCTGCAAAGCTCGATCCCTTGCTGAGGTAGATCACTTAAATACTTTTTTTTTTGCCTTACACATAAAACGAATTAGTTCATATTTGTTATACGTTGTTATGTCACTTTCCATTGTTTCACTTAATGCCAGGGGGTTGAGACAAATTTGTAAACGTAAAGCCTTATTTTTGTATGCAAAAAACTTTAAATCTGATTTCTCTTTCTTTCAAGAAAGCCATTCAGTAGCTGCTGATGTAAACTTCTGGAAGTCCCAATGGGGTAATGATGCTTGGTATTCGCATGGGTCAGAGAGGTCAGCTGGGGTCATAACTTTGAAAGGTTCTTTTAATGGCACTATTCTACATTCAGATTGTGATTCTTTAGGCCACTATATTTGTCTACTAATTGATCAGAACCACTCTATCTTTATTATTATTAATATAACATAATATATTAATAATACCAAGCATGAAAATGATAAACTAATTGATTCTATAGATGTAAGGTTAACTTTTTGGCTTTCCAAATACCCTAGCTCATTTATTTTAATTGGAGGTGATTTTAATGTTACTTTAAATAATTCAATTGATAGGTGGCCCCACGTCCCAAATTCTAGAGATAATTTAAAAATGAAAACCTTTATGGAAAAATTTAATGTAGTTGACATTTGGCGAGAAAAGTTTCCTAATAACATATCCTATACTTGGAGTAACAGTTTAGGTTCAAGGAAATCTCGAATAGATTTTTACTTAATTTCTAATAATATACCGAAAGACAGTGTAACAGTCAATATCCTTACAACACCACTTACTGATCATCAGGCAATCTATATAAAGTTCCAACTTTCTGCTCATACTAACAATAGATCCTCATATTGGAAATTGAACAGCTCGCTCTTAGGACATAGCGAAGTAAAATTAGAAATTAAGCGATTAATAAAGCTATATTGGGATAAGGGTAGGGAAAATAACTTGTATTCTGCTAATTGGGAACTTTTTAAATTTGAAGCAGGCAAATTTTTAAGGCAATATGGAGCTAAAATGGCTAAACTTAAGGCAGCAGCAGAAGAAAAATTAATTGTTCAAATCTCTTCAATATATCAAGTGCCACCAGATGAAGTGTCAGAGGAGGATAAATTACATCTAAGAGAACTTCAATGTCAACTCGATGAATTATATCGTGGAAAAGCTGAAGGAGCTTTTGTTAGGTCAAGAAAAAGGTGGATAGAGGAAGGTGAACAAAACTCCGCATATTTTTTCCGCTTAGAAAAGCACAGATCCAAGACAAATACGATTCATCAGTTGAATATAAACGGCTCTGTCACTGATGATGTCCAGAGCATCTCCCAATTCTGTTATGTCTTTTATTCAAATCTATATGAGTCTAAGTACAATGCAGATACAGCGACTAAATTTATCAACTCTATAAATAATGTAAAAATGATAGAACACACTGATAGGGATTATTGTGACAGTCCACTTACGAAAGAAGAGGTTATTAGAGCTATTGCTCTTCTTAAAAATAATAAATCACCTGGCAACGATGGGCTGGTTTCAGAATTCTATAAATCATTTTCTGATCTACTAGCACCTTTTTTGTTACAAGTATTTGTCGAAAGTATTGAAAGGTGTACTCTTCCATCGAGTCTCACGCAAGGCCTCATCACTCTAATCCCAAAGCCTAATAAGGATCAACTTTTTATTGACAATTGGAGACCAATATGTCTTTTAAACATTGACTATAAAATCATGGCTTTAATGTTGGCCAGAAGAATAAAAGATGTATTAGATCATGTTATAGACGAAACTCAATCTGGTTTTATGAAGAATAGGCATATTTCTAATAATCTCAGACTTGTTTTTGACATTTTGGATTACTCAGATCTGATACAGGATGACTCATTTATCCTCCTCTTAGACTTCTACAAAGCCTTTGATTCTGTTGAGCATGAATTCATATTTCTCTCTCTTAAAAAATTTGGCTTTGGTGATATGTTCTGTAATGCTGTCTTGGCCCTGTATTCAAATGCTAATAGCTCCGTTAGAATGAAAAATGGCACAACGTCAAGATTTAATCTTAAACGCGGGATCCGACAAGGATGCCCGATCAGCCCTTATTTATTTTTACTTTGTATGCAAATTCTTGCCTCTCATATTTCTAATAGCATCATGAAAGGTATCAACATAGCAGGTAAAGAAATACTCATCAGCCAACTAGCTGATGATACGACAATTTTTCTTAAGGATGCTAGTCAGGTGCCTATTGCCTTAAAAATTATTAAAGAATTTTCCATAGCTTCTGGCTTGACCTTAAATTTAGGCAAATGTCAGTTATTACCTGTCAAAGATTGTAAGGATCAGAATATTTGTGAGATTCCCAACCGAGAGGAAGCAAATTATTTAGGCTTAATCATTTGTAAAGATGAAAAGAGAAGAATTCTATTAAACTTTCCACCGCTTATTAAAAAAACACAAACTAAATTAAATCAGTGGTTGCAGAGAGACCTAACAGTAAGAGGGAGAGTCTTGCTCTCAAAAGCAGAAGGCTTGTCTCGACTAACATATGCAGCTCTTTCTGTTTATGTAGACAACAAAACTTGTAAGGATATTGATTGTATGCTATTTAACTTTCTTTGGAAGAATAGAACACATTACATTAGGAAAAATGTTATAATGAATAACTATGAACATGGTGGGCTAAATGTGTTAGACTTTGCTACTCTAAACAATACTTTTAAAATCAACTGGGCCAAACATTTTCTTAAAAATCCTGTTTCCATTTGGAATTTTATTCCTAACTATATATTTTCTAGATTTGGTGGTTTGAGTTTCATATTAGGTTGCAACTACAATGTAGACAAAATACCGGAAAAGCTCTCTTTATTTCACAAACAAGTTTTGTTAGCATGGTCCCTCATATATAAGCACAACTTTTCTCCCCATAAATATATTATATGGAACAACCGAGATATTTTGTATAAGAATAAGTCATTATTTTTTTCTAACTGGATTGAGAAACAGATTATTTTAGTATTTCAACTGTTCAATAATGATGGACAACTTATGTCTTATACAGAATTCTTAAACACTTATAAGTTTCCAGTCACACCGAAAGAATATGCAATAGTATATGATGCTATACCTTCTGGTGTCAAAATACTATTTAGAAGTGTTGATTTTAATATCTCTTCTGTTCCTTTCTACAATCCAATTGATTCAGATATAGGTAAAATTTGTCTGACCTCTTCTAGAAATAACAATAAATATGTACGGTCTTTGTTTCAGAAAGAAGTGATATCGGTTCCACATGTTGTTTCATACTGGAATTCTTTTGTAAATGATATTAATTGGAAAAAAGTATGGACAATTCCCAATACGTTTTTTATTACAAACAAGGTTAAAGAAATTTCTTTCAAAATTATTCATAAGTACTACCCTGCCAACCAATATATGACGAGATTCAAAAGGGACTTTGATGTGAACTGTTCTTTTTGCGGTAATCACCCTGAGACCACCCAGCACCTTTTCTGGATCTGCACACACTCCACAACCTTCTGGAAGGACTTCTGCAGCTTTGTTATGAAAGAACTTTACAAGGACTTTACTTTGAAATGGGAAAATGTTGTGTTTTGTTTTTTTAGAAAACAAAGTAAAGAAGATATATTTTTTATTATAAATTTGTTAATTGTGCAAGCTAAATTTTATATCCACAAATGCAAATATATAAAACATAAACCGGCCTTTAAACATTTTTATTGTGATATATTATCATATATAAAATTAATTAGTGGTTCATTGAACAAAAAGGCTATGAAAACTAGGAATATTTGTATAACTTACAATTTGTTTGAATGTATGTGATGTCTATCCCTCTGGCAAGAGTAATATTAAGATGTATACTTTGAATATTATGTATTCTGTTGTTTACGTTTGAGATTTACGCAATAAAAAAAAAAAAACATTTCGCTGTACAGACAGGAATTGTTCCTCAGGGGATCTATAGTGCATCTGATGCGATACTGTAGCTGACAGCTGCATGGTTACAATTTTATCTCTGATAGTATCGATCTTGGAAGTAAAGTAGTTCATAAAGTCATTACTGCTGTGCTGTTGGGAAATGTCAACACCTGTTGATGCTTTATTTTTCGTTAATTTAGTCACTGTATTGAATGCATACCGAGGGTTATGTTTGTTTTCTTCTACAAGAGACAAAAAGTAATCAGATCTAGCAGTTTTTAATGCTTTTCTGTAGGACAGGGTACTTTCCCTCCAAGCTACGAAATACCTCTAGTTTTGTTTTCCTCCAGCTGTGCTCCATTTTCCAGACTGCTTTAGGGCACATACACATATTAACTGGAATGAAAACAAACTCCTAGTCTTGAAGGTACACACGGTATGTAGTTGCAGTGGAGCGGTCTGGTCACGAGGCAGTGTTTGGTGACTTGGAAGAACTGAGTGGGTTACATATCTTGCAGTGATGACAAAGCACCAATGAAACCTTTGGCCACACCCTGGTGGAGAAAGAAAAGTACATTTTAAGTTCAAAAAATTAAATGATGCCTTTTAAATCATTTACAATGTATCAATATCAGTTAAGTCAATTTGTGATGAAACAGAAGTTGAAACCATTTTGTTTTCGGGCATAAATCCATCCATTGCACAACAGGGAGCATTGATGCTGACTGGATTTGTAATAGAACATGTACATTTCATATTGTAGGGCTAATTTATCTTAAATAGCATAAAATAATATAAAAATATAACGGTACTGCCTGTTGTTGATAAATACCAATGGTGACGTTTTACAAATTGATTGATCAGTTGTCCCAGTGTTTACTGAGCCACGGTCTTTCCCTGTGCAGAAACTCGTGTGCACAATCTAGTGATTCACTAACCTAGAGCTGACTGAGACACTTTGAACGGCCTCGTGAAACAATTCAGTTGTTCATTTTCGTTCGGAACGACGAACTTCTCTTCTTAAGCGCCTTCACGAGACAAGAAATGCTGTGTAATCCACCCCGTTTGAAAAGAGCAACATTTCACCGTAGCTTGTTGCTTGTCATGTTTAATGTCGTCTTTTTACTTCATGGGACAATTGCAAAAGTTTACATACGCAAAAACCCATTCAACACCCATGTTAACTTCAAATGAGCGCATTACTGTGGGATACATTGAGTTACATGTTTCATAGATTTCGGTTAACATTAAGTTAATCGTATTAAGCATAATGCTTATAAAAGAGAAAAAGACTGCGCGATCTCTTCATATCTTTTCACGTCACGGAAACACAAAAATATCATACAACATGCCACAATTAGCTAAAATTCATTATAGTAACACAGCTTTTGACATTAAGTGTTTTATGGATTAAACAAGGTGAGAGCACGTTCCCTTAACTTAAATTTACCTCAGACATAACGTATCATACAACACTTATTCAATGTCTTTATTTATGTTATATGCTTGTGTATAAATATATACATTTTAAATAAAACATTTACACCTTTTTAATATACGTTTTTATAAATACAGTATAATGTTAAGTACAAATATTTATTCAGTGCCACTTGACTTACCTGATGCCTGAACTTGACACACACTGTCTTATATCCACTTTTCTTCGGATATACAACTCATAAAACACGTTCTAAATGTCCACTCAAAAAAACTGGATATGTTGAACAATTTTCTTGTTAAATTTAGTCTAAAAAATAACATTTATTTTGTATAACTTACCTGAAGCGAGAACTTGACAAGATGGCGGTGCTGTTTCTCCCGGCGAAGTCACTCAGGCTCGTGCACGTGCAGAATGATCTCAGTGTTGGCTGGATTTGTTTTTATTAGTTTAGTCAACATTTAGCATTCTGAATGTTGACTGGATTTGAAAATAACCATTCATTTAATATTTTTCAAATATATTTGTGCAGACTTAATATGTTTTCTCAACTAAGCACAAGCAATAAAATGAGTTCAACTTAAATATTTGGTAACACTTTATTTTGATAGTCCACTTTAGACATTCTACTAACAGTAAGTAACTTTGCAACTACACGTCAACTAGCAGTCATTATAGTATTAGTAGACTGTCTGTTTAATATCTTCTAACACTTTATTTTGATGGGTCCGCAACATACAACATACTGACTATCAGAAACTTTACAAGTATATGTCAACTTATTCTACTAACCCTAAACCTACCCTACTGAGAGTTAGTAGACATTTAGTTGCAAATTAATGAGAATTAGTTGACACGTAGTTACAAAGTTATTTATAGTTAGTAGAATGTCTAAAGTGGACTATCAAAATAAAGTGTAACCAAATATTTTTGCCCTTTCAACATTTTGTTAATTTATTTTTTTACGGTGTACATATGCCACAGTATTATTGAATTGGGAGGAACATCATAACTAATTTACACAACTGTTAAAAAGTCTGGGGTCAGTAGGATTTTTACATCTTTGAAAAAAGTCTCTTATACTCACAACTCAAAAAACAGTTAAAATGATAACATTGTGAAATTATATTACAAATCAAGAGAACTGTTTTTTATTTTTATTTTTTTTGAATGTGTTAAAATAATTGTAATTTATTGCTGTGATCAAAGCTGAATTTAACATAATTACTCCAGTCTTCAGTGTCACATGATCCTTCAAAAATAAATCTGATTTGCTGCTCAAGAAACATTCCTGATTATTATCAATATAAAAAATGATGTGCTGATAAACATTTTAGTGTAAACTTTTTTTTTTTCAGGATTCATTGATAAATAGACTACAATACTGTTCAAAAGTGTGCAGTCAGTGAGGTTTTTTTAAGAAATTCATGTTTATTCAGCAAGGATGCTGTCACGGTGCACACAGCAGGGAGGAACGAGGAACACGGAGACGAGGATAAACTTCAAAATAATAGTCTTTAATGAGGACATCAGGACAGGGCAAGGCAAGGTTGACACAGACAGTGGTTTCGGCCCACCCACCCAGAGCTCTTGAGAATAATTGCTGTTATAACTAGATTTCATTACCTTTCCACTGCCTCAGCTCCTCTCTGTGTTTTCATACTGAAATGGCACTAATATTGTAAATCTTTTAGCTCTTTGATTTCATTTAACTCCTCGATCTCTTCATGTCTTAAGATCTCTTCCATGGCTGAGGAGACACAGGACTTGTATACACTTGATTTCTCCAGCACTCCCACTGGTCTTAGTTTCTGAAATACAATAGCAGTTATTATGTATTATAAACTATAAAGATAATAGTTAATAAAAGATCAATTAAATAAAGTAGATTACTGCTCACCATTATTTGAGTGCTTTTTTCACCACAGCCATCATCTTCTGTTGAATTATATTTTTGGTCGTCTTTTTTTAGTTGTTACCAGTGCATTTTCCTGAAAATAGCAATCACACACTGATAAAATGTCCATTTCCACACATTAATGTCACACTACTGAACATAAATGCTGGTGTACAGTGCTGTGAAAAAAAATAATAAAATCCTGATTTATTCTATTTTTGAGTATATCCAGCACTAAATATTGTCAGATATTCCTAAGAAAATGAACATAAAAAAAGGCAAATACAGTTATCATTAATAAACATAATTGTGTTTATTCAGGTTGCCCGTTTTATGCACTTTTTTTGAAGATTTGAACCAATTTAAGTCAAGTCACCATTATTTATATAGAGCTTTATACAATACAGATTGTTTCAAAGCTGCTTTACAGTGATAAAAAGTAAAATGATGCAAACAGAATTCACATCTGCTGTGAAGCAGCTCTAAACAGTAAAACGTGTCATTGTTCAGTTGAAATCAGTGTTGACTAACTGTATAAAAATCATCAGATATAAAATAATTTCAGTGCATCTAGATAGCAGTGGTGTCATCATCTAGCTCAGTTCAGTCCTCATCCAATAGTGTCAGTGGAGTCAGATCAATAATACTGCTGAATATTATTAGTCCCCAAATAAGCACGCCAAAAGACGACAGCGGCAAGGAACCCAAACTCCATCAGGTGACAGAATGGAGAAAAAACACCTTGGGAGAAAGTAGGTTTAGTTTATGGATCAGTTCCCCTCTGGCCAACAAATGAACATGGTGTGATTATGATTCAGGCTGCATCACAATTTAGTGTGAAATATACAGGACTGTAGGCCTACAAGTAGCTGGAGTTACAGATCTCATTTAAAGACTAAAATCAGGTTTACATTTGTGACTAACTAGAATGTGAGTGACCTTTAAAGCATTTCCAGAAATAAAGTCTCACCAACATCTGTTGAGTGCCTTTTCACTTTCTCTCTCCTCCTCTTTCTAATGCTTCCTCTGTTGCAAAGAGGGGTACACTGAACACTTCACTGAACTGCAGTTATATTGTATCTGTACTTCATTATACTGTAAATCTACAGTTGCACTTCATTGTACTGCAGTTTTACTGCTCTTGAACTTCAATGAACTGCAGTTATATACTTCATTATACTGCAATTGTCCAGTTGTACTTCATTGTACTGCATTTATACTACTTTGTACAACAGTTTCACTGCAGTTATTTTTTGTAAGGGAGGAAGCCCTCCTGGGCTAGCTCGGAAGCTGAGGCTTCTTCTGGGCATGACAAGGAGTCAGAGGCCCTCACAGGGTCCCTCAGCAACCGCCTCCACTTCCACGACAGGAGGGGCCCTCGACGAGTCTCCATGGACAAGACAAGGTTATTAAAACTGCTCCCGTGGGTACAACAAAACGGCACTCCTGGCCGTTACATGTGGACTTGCTCCACTGGGACCCTTCCTGGACTGGAGTCAGCGGTGGCCGGTAGACAAGCCTGGACAAGACTTAACTAATAATCACACTCAACAAGGACAGGAACATGACCAAATAAGGACACAAGAGGCGGGAACACATGGCACACACGACAGAGGACTGACAGATGCATTAAATTGATGAGAAGTGAGAGTAAATGTTTTTGTTTCAAATAAACAGTTCACTTTAAACTTTGTTCATTAAGGAATCCTGAATAATACACACAAAACACAAAACAAAATATGGATTAGTAATATTTCCTGAGCAGCAAATCAGCATATTAGAATGATTTCTGAATAATCATCATGTAAAACTGAAGAGTAATGATGCTGAAAATTCATCTTTGATCACAGAAATAAAATACATTTTATCATCACTTACTCATGTTTGGATGTCAAAACCTTCTTAAAATAACTTTAATGAAGAATTGTAAAAGATGCATGGTGATATATGCAAATATGTAGTGAAAAATGCATATGAAGTGATTTAATGAGCTTTCTCAGCTTACCTATGTTTCCCACATATCTGTCAGCAGCTTCCTTCAGAAATTTAGATATCTTGGAGCTTCTCTTCTGTTGTAGAAGTGTTACCCCTGAAACCACAGAACTATTTTTATCAATAATTATTTGCCATTAAAAATCAAATCACGTTTTAAGTCAAGTCAAGGCAAGTCACCTTTATTTATATAGCGCTTTTAACAATACAGATTGTGTCACTTAACAGTATCAAATTGGAGGATAGAGTGTCAGTAATGTATAATGATAAGATTAAACACTCAATTTTCAGTTAAAGGCATTTCATTATTGAATTCAGAGATGTCATTGTCTAGCTCAGTTTAGTATCTGTGTAATCAAATCAGTGATCATCGCTAGAAATTAAGTGTCCCCAACTGAGCAAGCCAGAGGCGACAGCGGCAAGGAACCAAAACTCCCTCTGTGAAAGAATGGAGAAAAAAACCTTGGGAGAAACCAGGCTCAGTCGGGGGGCCAGTTCTCCTCTGGCCAGACGAAACCTGCAGTTCAAAAGTTTATATTTCTATTTTTTATTTTGTTGCAATTTCTAACAATAATAGTATTATGTAGTTAGGTATTTTATTATATTTTTAGTTATTTTGTTATATTTTTAGTTCTATTGTATTTTAATCGAGGTCTTCACTGGGGATATGTCTCTGGGGCTCTTCTGGGTGTCCTGGTCTACGCTGACGATCAGGGCTGTAGACATCATCTCTTGGTGCTGATCCACCATCTGATCGGATACGGACTGAGAAACAGAAAGAGAAAGAAACAGACAAATATTAGCGTAGATGCCATTCTACTTACGATGTAACGAGTACATCGTGTGTTATGGGGAGTGTTCCCGGTTCCGGCTGATCTAACTAATGCAGCCTAACAATCCTTTAACGGATTTGAATAATAGAAGCGTATTATTGTGTTATGTGTAAGCCAGGCTAAAGAGATGGGTCTTTAATCTAGATTTAAACTGACAGAGTGTGTCTGCCTCCCGAACAATGTTAGGTAGATTGTTCCAGAGTCTGGGTGCTAAATAGGAAAAGGATCTGCCGCCCGTAGTCGATTTTGATATTCTAGGTATTATCAAACGGCCAGAGTTTTGTGATAAGTTTTTTGATTTTTTGAGACTATAATGTGATAAGAGCTCGCTCAAGTACTGAGGAGCTAAACCATTCAGGGCTTTATGAGTAATTAACAAGATTTTAAAATCTATCCGATGTTTGATAGGGAGCCAGTGCAGTGTTGACAGAACCGGGCTAATATGGTCATATTTCCTGGTTCTAGTAAGGACCCTAGCTGCTGCATTTTGGCCCAACTGTAGTTTGTTGATCAAGCGTGCAAAACAACCACCAAATAAAGCATTACAATAGTCTAACCTTGAGGTCATAAACGCATGAACTAACATTTCTTTAACTAGATTCAGTTAATAGAGTGGGGGAACTATGATGTCACTTTGTAGGCAAAAACCCGGAAGCGAGTTAGCATTTTAGCACTTCCGGTTCCATCGTCCCAGAATCAATGGGATTTTGGTTAAATCCCTTAAATTAGGTCTGTGGTTCACACAAGCTCAAGATACTTTCACGTTTTAATCACTCGTGATTTTTTTTAAGCTGTTACATTACTTAAAAAAGACGGTTGCTAACAAGTTGCCAAATGGGACTACAGGCGCTGTCGGAGACATTCAACGTCATCACGCCGAACAGTTTATCAATTTACAGTATTTTCCAGTTGTAGCATAATTTGTAATACAATAAATTTTAGAATAACCAATGAATAGTTTCCCGCATTTTATATTTTTGTTCGACAATGTTTTTTTTTTTTTGCTTTCCCCCGAAATGCGACATGTTTTCGGGTGGAAGAAGCTCATTTTATCGTTTACTGACGCGGAGACTCTGGGTTCAGACCATAAGGTAAACTCGTATTACGATTATTACATGTAAACACCACATTTACCGGCTTTACATGGTGAAAGTGAAACTTTAATGATGCATAGTGCTTAAAGCCATGTTAAAATTAAATGTTTACGGCAACATGAAGCTAGAAAGCATATTGACTGAGGATTTTCTAGAAGCAAGGATAAAATAACATTTTGTGTATCCACTGTAACAAAATTATAGCTGAAATGTGGTACTTTGTTCACTAAAATAAGTTTAATCTTACCATATCCAAAAACTCGCTCACTCTGCTGTTATTTAAAAAATTAAATACACGGGGATACGTTTTTAATTAAAACATCATATTAATCGAGGATTTATTGACTTTTAATGCACCTTATTTCGAAATGTACAGAAATACGTGCTTTAAATGTCCTTCAGTTATGATTATTTCATTTATTCGCTATACTATTTATTACTAATGTCTCATTTCAGTTTTAGTTTGGCTCTAGTTTGTATTTATTCCATATGAAACGGTTCATGTAGCGTGGATTAAAATTCCTATACAGAGTAAATACTTTTTACTGAACATGTTAAAAATAATTTTGAAAAAGTTGTCGGGAGTGCGGTGGTGATGACGTTGAAGGCAAGCGACCGTGGCGCTGTAGTTCGTTTATAGCCTAATTTAGATTTTTAGTTCTGGCGCTTTTATTTAGGCTTCAAAATTCGTCAAAGTTATATTATTTTGTGAAGATTATCTTGATGGACAAAACGTGTAAGTTTCATGAACTATGATTGAACACAGAGCTTATTTTTTGCGATTATCCAAAAGCCTATGGAAAAATCCCATTGGCTTTTTGTCGAGGGAACCAGTTTCATGATAACAGCCGATCCACCTACAAAGTGACGTCATAGTTCCTCCACTCTATTCAGCTCCCTAAAGTGACGTCACCTATTGACAGTACAGCGCATATTTTAGGCGAAATAAATTAGCCTAATTCCAATAACCCATTGACAAAACCATTACAAAGCTATCAAAACCTCCCACCTACACATAAAAATGTGATTAAAAGTCAAAACTTTGATAAATAAGAGCTCAATATAACTTACAGAGTTACCATACCTCCTCTGAAAACAGCTAAGATGTTAACGGACTTTTTCGAAGACACTAAACCATTTTTATGAAGTAAATATTCAACAGAAGCGTATCAATTACAAGAAAGAAAAGTATCAGGAACAGTTGTATGCAATATTTGTGTGATTTTAGGGACTAAACTCACCTGAAAACGGTGAAAACAGCAGCGAGAGACATAAGCTGCTTCCGAAATCGCATACTACTTGTGAAGGTACTACATTTGAATTTGAACGTACTTCTCGATGGGGATGGCTGACGCGAAGCTGACATTTCGACACGGTGTCGAGATCCCGAAGCGAAACACTGCTCCGAGGCATTATTCGAAACACTCATGTCACATGACTAAGGCAATTCGAAGCATCGGGGCGTGTCACAAGTGTTTTGAGCATACCTGCCGAATCTGCATTTGATTGACAGGGTCGGGAACAAATCACACAATCAGACATCTGTCTGAACTCCCACAAAGTATAAAAGTGGAGTTAACGCATCTTCACTTCGCGGGTTTTTGTGAGAGGAGAAAGATTTTGCGATATAGTGATATTTATATTGTAATTTGTATTTTAATGTATTTTCCATTAGGCCTATGTATTCCATTATGTATTTTGTATTCTTGTACCTTGGAGGACCATGAAAATACCATAATTATTAATTATAGAACTGCTTCAGTAGAAATTGTACTTATTTTTTTACCATGTGTTTTTTTTTTTAAACCGTGTAAATACCATACATAATCATCTACTAATAAAGTAAATTCCAAAAACCGCTGGAACTACCATCTCATAAAATCTCACTGAACCATGATACAGCCACATTCAAACGCCTCTCGAAAAGAGGATGCGCGTTCACAGTCGCAACTCATTCGATGCCCTGATCAATAGACTTAAAGAAGAACTTATAGTTGGGTTTGTTGAGGACTTGTTTAAAATCTAACAGCGTTATTTCCTCCGAAGAGATGGGGATTTTCTCCAGATACCAGATCTTTTGGTATCTGTGGTAAAGTTTTCTACTAACTGCAGCATAAACTGTATTCCTGTTATCCTACAGGTAATCATACATTCATGGTGTTCCCAAACTTCCAGGGAACGCTCATACTGTGGGTTGCATCCCAACCAGCCCAAATTACCAGAAAGGCCTAATTTAGACAGCTGGTATTAGACACTTCTAGTACAACACCTCCAAATTAAGTGTTTAAATGTTAGATTAAAACAGTGCAAATAGACTGACAAACAGTAGTTTTTATTTTTCATGAATTGCACAAGAATTTAGCCAAGAACTGTTATGGGACCAAGCATCACAGTGTTGGACTCTGTTGTATCTGAAAAACAAAGAGAGACTTAGGCTACTTTACATTTAGTAATTTACCAGATCCTTCTATCCCAAAGCAATTTAAAAATAAAGAACATCACAAACAATTTGCCATAGTGCCAACAATATTCATAGTCTACAATGTAGCAAGGAGCAGAGGTTAAATGTAGAAAATAAAGTGTGTGTGTGTTTTTTGGGGGGGAGTTGTGGTACTTTCCAAGGTTTATGGTTGTGGATAAGCAAAGTATATGAGGAAGAGGTGTGTCTTCCTTAGTCTCGCGTATTCAGACCTTCAGACTGATGGCAGGTCTGGAAACCTTGGCCGTTTTCAATGTCCAAGGAATGCCCAAGTGTCCATTTGACAGGTAAAGCAAGGTTTAATTTGTTAATTAAACCTTAAATCAGGTTTAATTTGGTGCCACGTCATGTTTAGGGGCGTGGAAATGTCCCCACAATAGCAGACCGGAGTGTAAAACTCTTAGACGTATTTTAAAGAGTATGCCACGAACTTTACATATTTCACATACTTTTGAAAATCCACTTGATCTTACTTGATCCTGACAAGCACTCATTGTCACAGTTGTGAACACGATGGCTTTCTTCTTCCATGAGGGGGTTTGGCATCACGGCATCTTTGTTTCCAGACAGAATGTTAAAGAACGCGACACACACCTGGAAATCCTGTATAATTATTCAACCAATCCGATGACGACTTCAAAACTCCTGAAGTGTTTCAAATTTTGTGTGCCATATGCATCAGACGTTCAGCCAACGGTCCGTGAGTGTGACGTCTAAGGCTGAGACTATGTTCTCCTCTACTTCCTGAAAGTTGTGATAGTCTTAGCAGAAAACCATGGAAACAGTGCACAACACTGGATAATGCAATTTGTTGGCACGATGTGGTCTAGATAAAAGCTTATCTCTGCTGACTGACCACTTTGGTAGTCCACTCCATTTGCCAGTTTGTTTCTGGCTGATGACATCACAAGTATTTTCACAGCATTCACAAACCTCATCCCGACCATCCACACTGAGCCACCTTCAGAAAGCAACAAGTCAACTTAATAAATCAGGAGACATTAATATTAGAGGTGTAATCCAATGCATATATGCATTTCAAACAAGTTATCTTTGGAATATTTGTTTCCTAATACCCTAATGCCGAGTTCACACAGCACGATTTTAGCCCGATTTTTCACTCGCCGACAGGTTTTGATAAATCGCCGACAAATGCCCTAAATCGGAGGCAAATCGGAGCTCGTTCACGCGAGTGACAATCACGCAGTGTGAATTATCAAAGACGCGATCTGAGGGAATCGCCGACACGTCGCCGACGCCCGTGAAATATTTGGCATGCTAAATATCTGGAGCTATTCACAATCACGCTGTGTGCAATGATTTCTGACTGAAAACTACATCGGCGATGACCTTCAGCCAATGAGACACAAAGATACAGGGCAGAGGGAAGTTCGGTGAGGAGTTATAGACCATATCAGTATTTTCAAATGTACAATTATATCATACAGAAACAAGCACAAACACTTGACCAGCCGCAACATCAGCATAACAGTTACTGCAAAATTATTATTTACCACTCTTTGCAGAACACAATCCCTGTTCCCTGCCCTCCTGCATAATCTGTTTTTCTTTTTGTAGATGAAATCAGTGCACAGACAATTTGCAGGCTATATTTTTTAATACTTCCAGTCTTGCTCGAGAACAACGGGCTGATACATGCAGGTCCCCGCGTTATTTCCTTATCACTTCTCGCGTGTGTTTTGTTGTGAAACGCAGTTTGCGGATCAGACAGAGTTGTCGGCGATTCTTCCTATTGTGAAATCGTGCAATGTGAAAGCCCCTGTCGCCGATCCATCGTGCAATGTGAACACAGCAGCGACTGAATGCTACCCCAGATAGTCACGCAGTGTGAAAACAACAGCGATCCGACGAGTTTGAAAATCGTGCAGTGTGAACTCGGCATAAGGGACACATAGTTGTTAAAAAATAAAAATAAAAATAAATAAATAAGTAATGAATTACTATAAATGTTTTTTTGTTTGTTTTTTTTAAACCACAACAACAAAAACTTCACTCATACCTGTTTACAGAATATGTACAGGCCTTGTTCATGATATCCACCCCCAGATCAACAATTTTCAGCTGGCATGTAATATACATCTATAAAGTAAAGATTTTAATAATTTACATATGTTCATTTAGCAACCCTTTTTTAAAATAAAAATCAACTTCCAAATGGCGAGTGCTACAACAAAAGTATACAGGAAAAATGCTTAGTACTTCTTACAATACACTGTTCTACAAAACAAAAGAGTGAAATGCTTTAGTTTATAAAGGACTCCAGTGGTCTTTATGGAAACAGAAAGCATCCATCTGAATCTGAAGCACATGATTTTGTTTTCTGGGCATGAAACGGGCACTCGAGTCTGGCACTTTAGAGTCAACAAGACATCTACATCATAAGGGATAGAAATTCCATTTGTTATCATTAAAGTACACATACTAATCATCAGTGTGACATGTTTTAAGCCACCTCAAGAGTGGTATACTGTAAGACATGTGCAATTCATTTTAATACAAAGAGATGCAACAACTCCTAACACATAATAAATGAACTGTTCATTTAAGATTTTATTTAAAAGAATGGTTTCTGGGCAAAGGATATTTGCAAATTTGCTTGTGATATAATTGTCTTGTTTTCATAACTCTGGAAAAGTCCCGTAACTGACTGACACTTGGTTCTGAACGAACATGCACTGATGCAGCATTAGGCTCCAGGGTGACCACACAATTTTCCATTACTAATCTCAATGGAGAATGCCCAGCCATTAAGAAAGAAGCTTGGATATTCATCACTTCCCCAAGGTGGTACACATCTTTTAGTCTTCCAATCATCTTAAAAAAAATAAAGATAAAAAAAAGGTAAAAAAGATAAGGTAAAACAAAACTTTTATGTAATCTTGAACATACCATTCATAAGACGAAAGGAAAAACTTATCAATTCCACAGATGATTTAGTAGATGTAAGTGGCTCCCAGGAAGGCTTCACATCAATACTGCTTACGAAGTGAATCCTGAGATGTATAGGTTGCAGCAAATACACAGTAAGTAAACAGGTTAAATGTATAGTTGATGGTAACCATATAGTTAAAAGTCCAAACCTCTTGTAGTGACATTCAATAGGAATAGAAAGGCTGCTTGTCCTAACAATACCAAAGCTGTTCTGCATTGGGGTGTAGATCAACCGGTTTGAATAAACCAAATGATCTCCATCAATCTAATAATTAAGGAAAATAGATAAACTTGGTACAAATGGTTTTCCCAGTTCTAAATATGTGGTCATTTTCTTTACATAACCTAAATTGATAAACATAGCTAAAAGCCTATTTATTTTTCTTTCGGAAAACTTAAGGCTCGAATGAATTATGAATTATGCATTTATATAGCGCTTTATATATTCCTTTATATTGGAGCAAAAACAATCTTATCGATAACTGTGAGCCGCACTGGTGTAAATCTGCTTTAATCACATATTCAGTATCACTGTACTGAGAGGCTTTGCAGCTTCAGAAGTGACGCGACGGCCGTTGGAGTGAAGATCCGCGCCGATGAGCAAAATCATGCTTCGCTCAGTGCAAAGCACCTGCACAGGTGCAGATCTGCTTCTCATTCAGTAAAGATTTGATTTTGTACTGTCTAGAATCTGGCCCTATCATCGGCTGTTCTTTTAAATTACGAATGGCGCTTGTAACGCATATACCTAATAGAACAATTATCCCTATATGCTTACTCTCTGGCATTGTCGTGGTACAGGTGAAGCAGGAAGTGGGAGAGTTCATTTAGACGCATTTTAAGGTTTCTGTTCAATTACGCAGTTGTTCTTAATCGAATTGTATAGGGACTTTGATATTGAGTTGTCCCAAATGACTCGAATCTTATGAATTTATTAATTTAAAAATTAATTCAGTGAATTCAGCTTGTTCCCAGCAAACACAGAACGTTCCCCTAATGTTAGTTTTTGGTTCCCGTTTGGTTATTTTTTTGGGAACCAAATACTAAAGTTAAGGAAACGTTCTTTTTATTTTTTATTTTTGTAACCATAAAATAACGTTCCCAGAACGTTGCATGGTGGTTATTATTAAATAACCTAAAAATAACTTACAGAGAACGTTCCCTATAGTTTTAGGTTATTTTTTGCAACCATAAAATAATGTTCTCAGAACGTTGCAGGGTGGTTATTTTTAAAATAACCTAAAAAATAACTTATAGAGAACGTTCCCTAATGGTTAGTTTTAAGTTATTTTTTTGCAACCATAAAATAATGTTCCCAGAAAGACGCAGGATGGTTATTTTTAAAATAACCTAAAAAATTACTTATTGAGAACAATGGTTAGTTTTAGCCCAGCTAACAAAAATACATAACTGCAACGTAATCTGGTGACCAAAGTTAAGTCGTGGCGATGTGTGGCAAACGGAAAAGTGAAAGGTGCGTATACGTCTCCACGATGTAACTTTGTGACGTTGCCAGTTCGCAACTGCGACGTCGTGGCAACGTCGCGGATCAATAGTTGTGTGCTGGTAATCAGTTGGTAATGTTTTATAATTATTTATTTTCTATGGGCGGACATGCAGTAGTTTAACCTAATTTATGTCCTCACTGTTGCTACTGCGTGTTTTGAGCTTGAGCTCCGTCAAATTAATTCCTTATCGTCTATTTTCTATCTTAAGATCAGTTTTATACACTATCATTTTCGTTTCTATAACGTGTGATTATATCCCCTATAGCATTCTACAACAAAAGCAATCAGAGCGCCTTGTTATTACTAGTTTTATTTTGATTTCCCGAGTCTGCTATTAGCTTATAGCCAGTTAGCATCGCCAGCGTGGTTGCTGCTAATCTCGCTTACATTGCTAATACTCTATTACACACATTACCATTGTTTCACTGTTACTTGCTTAAATGGCGGATTTGTGTCCACCTCTGAGTGCAGGTGAGGACACGTTCGAGCTACATTCGGTGCAGCTGGAGCTGGAGGCCGTGGAGAAAAAGATCCGCGACCTGGTGGAGAAGCAGGCCCAGCTGAGAGAGCTGAGAGCTGTGCTGCAAACATCCCGGGCTGACGCTCACAAGTCCGGGGTAAGTATACAGCACGCTGCTAACACTCCAACCACCTCTACTCCGTGTGTTTCTCTGCACAGGCCCTGTGCACCCAGGACACGATCTTCCCAGGTGTCCTTCACTCCGGTGCCGGGACACCACGGACCCTGGGTGCACCAGCAGCGGAAGACGCGAGCCAGGCCCCGGGTGATGACCTCTCCCCCTCCACCGCCTCCAGTCTTCGAGATCTCCACCCGGAACCGCTTCGCTCCCCTCCGCGAGACGGAACGTGGCGCTGTGATCGTCGGAGACTCCATCGTCCGGCACGTCCGTGCTACGTTAGCTGAAGGTAAAGTGCACACTCACTGTTTCCCTGGTGCTCGTGTTCTGGATGTTTCTGCGCAGATACCCGTGATCCTGAAGGGCGACGAGAGCATCGGTGCTGTCGTGCTGCACGCGGGGGTTAACGACACCAAGCTGCGGCAGACGGAGGCACTGAAGAGGGACTTCAGGATCCTGATCGAGACGGTACGCAGCACATCGCCCGCGACGACGATCATCGTGTCAGCACCACTTCCCACGTATCGACGAGGACACGAAAGGTTCAATTGAGTTTTTGCTTTAAACGAATGGTTATTGTCATGGTGTAAAGAACAGAAACTGCTCTTCGTTAATAATTGGAATCTTTTCTGGAAGCGTTCTAGGCTTTTCCGTGCTGATGGCCTGCACCCCAGCAGAGTCGGAGCCGAACTCCTGTCGGACAACATCTCCAGGACGCTACACTCCATCTGACTAGTAAGCCAATTCTCAAATAACTGCTATGATGGCTTTTGCTCTACCCTCCTAAATGACAGAAGTACTTGCGTTGTCCAATCTATACAGACTGTATCTGTTTTCCTGAATAGTGAGGTCAACATATAAATTTAATGTAGGATCTAGCAAAAATATGATCGTGATTAAACCTGAAAAATGCAAAATAAATGAACAAAAACAATTCCTAAAGCTTGGGCTCCTAAACATTAGATCACTCGCACCCAAAGCAGTTATTGTAAATGAAATGATCACAGATAATAGTTTTGATGTACTTTGTTTGACTGAAACCTGGCTTAAACCAAAGTAATATTTTGGTCTAAATGAGTCTACTCCACCAAGCTACTGTTATAAACATGAACCCCGTCAGACTGGTCGTAGCGGTCGCTACAATATATATTGATTTTCTCAATGTTACTCAGAAAACAGGATACAGGTTTAACTCATTCGAAATACTTCTACTTAATGTTACACTGTCAGATATGCAAAGGAAATCTCTCCTATCTCTTGCTCTGGCTACTGTGTATAGACCGCCAGGGCCATATACAGAATCCCTAAAAGAATTTGCAGATTTCCTCTCAGATCTATTGGTTAATGTTGATAAAGTGCTAATTGTCGGAGATTTTAACATTCACATTGATAATAAAAATGATGCAATAGGACTTGCGTTTACTGACCTAATAAAGTCTTTTGGAGTCAAGCAAAACGTCACCGGGCCCACTCATCATTTCAATCATACGCTAGACTGAATTATATCGCATGGAATTGATCTTACTGATATAGATATCATACCTCAAAGTGATGATGTTACTGATCATTTCCTTGTATCGTGCATGCTGCATATTACCGATATTACCGATATTAACTATATGGCTCCGCGTTATCGTCTGGGCAGAACTATTGTTCCAGCCACCAAAGACAGATTCACAAATAACCTGCCTGATTTATCTCAACTGCTCTGTGTACCCATAAATACACGTGAACTAGACGAAATGACTAGCAACATGGGCATTATCTTCTCTAATACATTAGAAGCTGTTGCCCCCCTCAATATGAAAAAGGTTAGAGAAAAACGTACTGCGCCATGGTACAACAGTTATACCCATTCTCTCAAGAAAGAAACTCGTAATCTTGAGTGCAAATGGAGAAAAACTAACTTGGAAGTTTTTAGAATTGCGTGGGAAAACAGTATGTCCAGCTATAGACAGGCTCTAAAAGCTGCCAGGGCAGAGCATATCCACAAACTCATAGATAATAACCAAAACAATCCAAGGTTTTTATTTAGCACAGTGGCTAGACTAACAAATAAACAGACGCCACCCAATCTAAATATTCCCTCACAGTTTAATAGTAATGACTTTATGAATTTCTTCACTGATAAAATAGATAACATTAGAAATACAATAACAAATGTAGGTTCTACACCATCTAGTACTTCAGTTTCATTCACCGCTCCCAAAGAAAAACTGCAGTGCTTTACAACTATAGGACAGGAAGAACTAAATAAACTTATCACTGCATCTAAACCAACAACATGTTTATTAGATCCTGTACCCACTAAACTACTGAAAGAGTTGTTACCTGTAGCAGAAGAGCCGCTTCTCAATATTATTAACTCATCGTTATCTTTAGGTCACGTCCCAAAACCATTCAAGCTGGCGGTTATTAAGCCTCTTATTAAGAAACCACAACTAGATTCTAGTGAACTGGCAAATTACAGACCCATTTCAAAATCTGCCGTTTATGTCTAAAATTTTAGAAAAAGTTGTGTCTGCTCAATTGTGCTGCTTCTTGCAAAAAAATTATCTCTATGAAGAATTTCAGTCAGGTTTCAGGCCTCACCATAGCATAGAAACTGCACTTGTTAAAATTACAAATGACTTGCTTCTTGCGTCAGACCAAGGCTGCACCTCATTGCTAGTTTTACTTGATCTTAGTGCTGCGTTCGACACTATAGACCATGACATACTCATAGATCGATTACAAAACTATACGGATATTCAAGGGCAGGCTTTAAGATGGTTTAGATCCTACCTATCCGATCGCTACCACTTTGTTTTTTTAAACGGGGAGTCATCTCAACTATCACCAGTAAAGTATGGAGTACCACAAGGATCTGTCCTAGGTCCTCTATTTTCAATATACATGTTGCCCCTTGGTGATATTATTAGAAAATACGGGATTAGTTATCATTGTTATGCTGATGATACTCAACTATATATCTCAACAAGACCAGATGAAACTTCTGAACTAGCTAAGCTAATAGATTGTATTAAAAATGTAAAAGATTGGATGACCAATAATTTCCTCCTATTAAATTCGGATAAGACCGAGATATTACTTATTGGTCCAAAAAACAGTACTCAGAATCTCTTGGATTACAATTTGCAACTAGACGGATGTACTGTTACGTCCTCTAAAGTAAAAAATCTGGGTGTTATATTAGACAGCAACTTGTCCTTTGAAAATCATATTTCCCATGTTACAAAAACAGCATTCTTCCATCTTAGAAACATTGCCAAGCTTCGAAACATGCTACCTGTTTCAGATGCAGAAATGCTAGTTCATGCATTCATGACCTCTAGACTGGACTATTGTAATGCACTGTTAGGTGGTTGTCCTGCATCTTCAATAAACAAGCTACAGATAGTCCAAAATGCAGCGGCTAGAGTCCTTACCAGGTCAAGAAAATATGATCATATTACCCCAATTTTACAGTCTCTGCACTGGCTACCTATTAAGTTCCGGATCCATTACAAAATATTATTACTTGCCTATAAGGCACTAAATGGTTTATCTCCTGCGTACCTAACTAGTCTTCTACCACGCTACAATCCAACCCGCTCCCTAAGGTTGCAAAATTCTGGACTTTTGGTAGTACCTAGGATAGCAAAGTCCACTAAAGGAGGTAGAGCTTTTTCACATTTGGCACCCAAACTCTGGAATAGCCTTCCTGATAACGTTCGGGGTTCAGACACACTCTCTCTGTTTAAATCTAGATTAAAGACACATCTCTTTAGCCAAGCATTCACATAATGCATCTTATAATCTTGTACTGCATTTATATCTGATCAAATGTACATTATAATTCTTTAGATTGGGTTGAACAAATCATTTTTGCTTGAATATAACAGCAGCTACGCTAATTATGTCTCTATCTGTTTCTCTGATTCTGCCACGTAGGAATTACTGAAGCGTCAGTCTGGATCCAACCCTTAAAAAGATCCGAGATGACCAAACACCTGAGAAGAGATGATGGCAACACCTCAGAAGACCACGGAGGATGCCAACCCTCAGACAACACATAATTACCAAGTTAAGTCTGTCATAACTTACAGTAAATATATTGGGTTTCTTCTGTGTGTATGTGTATATGTATGTATATATATGTGCATGTGTGCGTATGTGTATACATATATATAGTAGAAACTTAATTTCCTGTAAAGCTGCTTTGCAACGATTGTATCGTAAAAAGCGCTATACAAATAAACTTGAATTGAATTGAATTTAATATGCCCAAACTAATTGAAAGGCTGTTTCAACAGCTGTGAATGATGAATACAGACTTGAAATTAATTCAATTAATTTATTTTGAAAAACGCACAGATATGAACAGTAAAATACACTCAAATTATTAATAAAAAACATAGGATATACAGCGAAATATGAATGAAAGCGTTCAGGACGTTCCGTGCTCAGCATCAATATAAACAGAAATGCTATGGTAGCTTAATATTTTCTAGCAGACATTTCAGATAATTAAGGAAAGATACCATAAGCACAGAAGTATAAATATTAACAAAAGTACTTAAAGTACACTGTATAAACAACATTTTTCAAAACAATAAATCTTTAAAATATTGAAAATGTTTATAAAAAAGAACAATGACCAATTATAACCACAGAACATATTTCACCCAAAAATGTAAATTCTGTCATTAATTACTTACCCTTATGTCTCTCCAAACCCATAAGACCCTTTTGTGCAGAACACAAATTATATATTTTTAACAGATGCCTTGTGTACGCAAAAAAAACAAAAAAAACAGCAACAACAAAAATAGTATGTCTTTATTCACAAATGATGTATATCCAACGCATTTTCACAAAAGCAGCATGAGATGGCCAGTTCTCACGCCAACACAACACTGATGCATCATGGTGCTCTAGTGAACATGTTATTTTGTAAATAAAAATGCAATGTTTTTTGTGCACACAAAACATTCACATCACTTCATAAATTGAGGTTAAACAACTGGGGCCTGTACCATGATGGTGGCTGAACACAGATCATTTCAAAAACTAATCCTGTATCTCTGAATTTGTTCATCTACCATCATAGTACAGGCCCCTGGTGGCTGAACAAACTCATGGTGGCTTGATCCTGAGTTAATGGAGGGCATGCACATGAAAGTGTGACATCAGTAATGAGTAGCCAGTCACATGCCTTAAAACTATGATTCACTTCTTGTGAGAGAGTCAGTGTGAGGATTAAAAGAATGAACAATATGAAGAATTTAAACACTTTTACACAGCACGATCATGAAACAGTCTATCCATGAAAGAGGAAAACTTAAAGAAAACATCTTATCATATAAGTGCAAGTAAAAGTTGTAAAGTTAGTTTATGGAGTTGATAATATTTATAGGTATAAAAACACTTAAAAATCTAAGCTCATATGTAGTCATGTTTAAAGCTATTGATTCTAACACTTAAGCCGGGCTCACACTGTGCGATTTTTTAAAAGTCCTTTAGGACTGTACTTGTCAGACTGTACGAACATGATGATCATGTCACACTGTGGGATCTCAGTTGTCATTAATGTCAGACTGTACGACAGTCAAGACACGTTAAAAACGGCTGCGCGCAAGAAAACTTGTCCGGAGTTTTACATTATCAACCCATACACGTCCAGTGACCGCGAACTGCACTGCATGCGGGACCGAAATGTTGGCTGTCATGAAAAGTGTACGAACGGCGGTAATACCGGCGTGTTTAAGAAGAATAGTGTATGTATTCATACACACGCAGATGAAAACAGCGGCGCAACCAGTGTTTATATAAAAAAGAAACATATCAGATGAATTCTGTGAGCGGAGGACGGGAGCGCCAGAATTTATGGCTGAGAAAATAATTCTCTAGCATTAATTCTGCTCATAGCTTGCCTTGAAAAACGGAGACAGATTGACATCCATCGTAGGGGTAGTCACACTGCTGGACTGTTTGCCAAATCTTCTGACACTGCCAGAATTTCGTCGGAGGTGAAATTTGATGGCAACGGCCATTAATCGGCTGTCGGTGAACATGTCAAACCAGCGATCAAAGACTACGGATTTTAGCATAGGATTATAGGAATCTTTTAGGATTTTCAAAATTTGTCCCAGACGACCAAATCGTGGCCAAAATCGCACAGTGTGAGCCGGGCTTTATTTATGTTGCATATTATTTATATTATCTATATGTTTACATTGATTTTAAATAAAAGCTTAATAATTACTATTAAACTAAGCTGGCTTGTGTAAAGGATTAAGGGTATAATAATTATATAAATAATATAAAATAATTATAAAAAAATAATCATCTCTAAAAATCAGATGATTTTATCTATGTTTTACTATGTAGCATCCTTTAATTTGGAGTAAGAGAAACTGGAGGAGTGGCTTTATTGCATCAGAGACAAGTCACTTTGCTTGAAGCTGATTGGTCAAATTTCGGTTTGAGATCTCTAAACCACAACATAACCTGCAGGTTAGCTGTGGAGCGTAAGTTACTATGGCGATGAACACTGTTAAAAATCAAACCACTTTCATGGTACCTAAAACCCAGAGTTGGCACAAACTAAACTGATACTCGGCTAGCCAGCTAAACTGGCTTCATGGTACAGGCCCCTGGAAGCGCTGTGGCTCTTTTTGGCCTTGTTCCTCACTCCTGCTCTGGGCTGCGTTTCCCAAAAGCATCATAAGCCTAAGTTGATCGTAGATCCATTGGTGGCAATGGGTCTACGATGTACTTACGCTTACGATGTTTTTGGGAAACGCAGCCCTGGACGGGTCGATGTCGTTACAGATGGATTTCTGCTTGGTTCCAGTCCTGGGGCCCATTCTTCGCACGCCGATAACTCAGTTAGCTGGATTTGATTGTTGACGATTTGGCATGATCTTGGATTGGTTGGTTTTTCGATGCTCATCCTAGACTTTCTATCATAGAAACAGATCCATAAGCTTATACCTGCTCGGGAGCAGGCTTATTTCATGTAAACAGGATTAGATTGCATCTTTTTAAGCAGAATTGATACTTAAAATCTGGCCTAGCCACTGCTACTTTATTAGAAGTGTACCCTACTGATCCAGGGACAATAATTTAAAATAATAATCATTTAAAAATAATTTAATAATTTAAAATAATATAATAATGTTGTGTAGTCTATAATACTATAATGCCCTACAAAGGCAAAAGACCTTAACTCGCTAGAGTGTGAAACTGAGAAAAATTACTTTTTTAGTTTTTTACTTGTCCAGCCAAATTAATTATAGGTAGGACACTGGAAATTTGGCAATTAGATGTTTTAGTAATGAAAATTGTCTACATTAAAAAATTGTGAGCTCAAACTTGATTTTTACCCTTATTTTGAAGTTAATGAACTCTGCCTTTGCATTGTCTGCAAAAAGTGAGAAGTCACACCAAGGCAAAAGACAGTAACTTCCACATTATCAATATTTGGTTGCTGATCACCATTTACAAAATCATTATAGTAACACCTGTTAAAAAAATCTATTGATCATGGGCTATCTCATATAGGCTATTGCATAAAATGTGACTGTATTAATAATTTTTTTTTTTTTGACCGTAACAAGCAGACTTCAACGTGAGTGGATATTGTTTTGCTACCAATTTATTTGCTATGCTCAGTAACATAAAAGAATGCTAGACATAGCATAATTGCTTATTGACTTGAATGAAATAGCCTAACCTAAAAGAACGACTTGTGGATTTATGTGAACGCCAGCAGCAGGCATGCTCAGAAATGCATGTGGATTAAACCTCTCCAACGACGTTCAGCGCCATGGATTGATTATATCGGGTTACAAGAAAAGGTAGGATATGGATTTAATTGTGAACTGTTAGGCTACTGATTTTATGATTGATCATGCTACATGCTGCGGCATTCAAGTACACACGCATCCAACTACTGTAGAAGTCTTTATAAAAAAATCTTTAAAGGTTATTCACGATTATGTATTGCTGCCAAGGTGTCTACCCTGCTGAAAAAAAAACAATAGAACCCTGCCCAAAACACAATAGAAAATGTAATGGTTTTAATGGTTATAATGGGAATTCTATTGGTTTTAATGGAAACTATAATGTTGTATGGTATGTGATGGATTCTGTTGGTGGGATGTTAAAGGGGTCATATGATGCCCATTTTCCACAAGTTGATATTATTCTTTAGGGTCTAAATGAAAACTCTGTAACATAGTTTGGTTAAAATTTCTCATTGGTACTGTAAAAAACACCTTTTTCACCCTGTCAAAAACAGCTCTTGTCAGAGCAAGCGGTATTGTGTCATTCTCCTTTAAATGTTAATCAGCTCTGCTGACTCCGCCACCTCTCTTCCGAGCCGCTCTCTGAGGGACTGTTTACTTTAGTGCATTCATCGTGAAACTTGCTAATTAGCACATTATTAGGAAAGGCCATTTGCAAAGAATCATTTAAAAAACCTTGTACTTACTTTTTCTGTTTTTTTTTTCTGAGTTACAGTGCTTTGTTATATGGAGCTGTTTGGTAGATCGCGATCTAATTCTTTTGTCTACACCGTAATTAAAATGCGGCAGACTTTAATGGACAGTTAAAAAAAAGGCAGAACACCGTATAACTCAAAGTCGTAACCGTAACTTCATTTTGACGCGCAGTTAATCAAAGGCAGAGCGCCGTAACTCAATTTGAGCGTTCCAAACCAAGTGAAAGAGTCGTAACTGGTGTTATACGGTGTTCTGCCTTGGTTTCTCCAGGGCTTTTTGAAGTTACGGTTGAGACGACCCATTATTTTCTCGGAAAAACAACAAAATTGACTCAAGATACTTATGTACATGATAAAGGATGTCTTGAATGTCCCAAAAATATTAATAACTAATTTTCGACAAAAATCGAAGTTACGGTCTTTTGCCTTTGCACGGCAGCACACACACAGTTTTACTCACTGAAATATTTATTCATCATAAAATAATTAACAATGACCAATTATAACCACATTAGAACATATTTCACCCAAAAATGTAAATTCTGTCATTAATTACTTACCCTCATGTCGCTCCAAACCCATAAGACCCTTTTGTGCAGAACACAAATGAAGATATTTTTAACAGATGCCATGTGTACGCAAAAAAACAGCAATAACAAAAATAGTATGTCTTTATTCACAAATTATGTATCTCCAAAGCATTTTCACAAAAGCACCATGAGATGGCCAGCTCTCACGCCAACGCAACAGTGATGCATGATGGTGCTCTCGTGAACATGTTATTTTGTAAATAAAAATGCAATGTTTTTTGTGCACACAAAACATTCACATCACTTCATAAATTGAGGTTAAACAACTGGAGTCACATGGGTTTACTTTAATGATGTATTTATTACCTTTCTGAGGCTTGAAAGTGGTAGTTGCATAAACTGTGAAATGGAGGGGCAGAAATTTCTCAGATTTCATTAAAAAGATATACATTTATGTTTCAAAGATGAACAAAAGTCTTACAGGTTTGGAACGACATGGAGGTGAGTGATGAGAATTTTTGGTTTAACTAAGACATTAGGTAAATCGGTTCCCTCAGGCGCACCAATAGATCTCTGCCTGATCTCTGATCTTCTGCTCCTTCCACCATCCCAGTCCTGGATTACTGAGCCACAACAGAAGTTTCCACTTTGAATGCTTTAGCCTGGCATTTTTTTCACCAGCATCTAAAGTGAGAAAGAAAACAATAACCAAAATGTAAATGTAAAAATAATAGTAATAAAAAAACAATGGTTGTCCAAAATGTAAAAGTACACACGAGTTTTCCCTACTGTTTGGGCATTTCCACCTCAGGGCACAAAAGAGTGGGGACTCACAGGATAAGAACAATTTTCTAGAATTTTCAACAGTTTTTGGTCACTTCCTATACAGGGTTCCAGACTGCAACCAAATGGTTGCATCTTGTGACCGTTTTGTCTGCCGGTGCGACTAAATTTTGTGAGCAATCACACTAGCATGACCACTACGTTGCCCCACCTCATAAGCGCTGCTATTTCTGTTGCATATGAGAAACATCAAGCGAAACAAAAGCTAGTGAAACCGCGCTACTCGTTTGAGCTGTGCAGCGCGGACCATTTATCAGCTCGGATCAGCGCAGAGCAAACAAACTTCTCCGAGCTCAGAACAGGTTTACTCAGGAAGCAGTGTTGATTTCGCGACACTGTTACTGCACAGTGCTGCAAGATCCAGTGAGAAGCATTCAAATTCTGCACAGAAATCTGTTATAAACAGGTCAAACAACGCTGACATATAACCAGAAGTAGTAATGCTAACTATATCCATGGTGTTGTGGTAGAAATAGTTGAATTTCATTACATTATGCATTTCAGGGTTTGTACAACCTTTTGAGAGAGAAATTCAAGCACATTTAAGTATTTCACACAACTATTTACAGCACTTTAAAACTTTAAAAAGCATACAATTAAAATGTTATTTTTAAAGGGATGACCAAAATATACTTTGTGGTAAACAAACACTTGTAAAATTAAAAGAAAAGGGGCATCAATTTACCACTATAACCAGTAGATGGTGGCAGAGGAACACTTATAGGCTTATTAGTTATTCATTTGTACTTTTTACTTTATATTTTGAAATTATAAAATCACTATTATAAAATTTTAAATTATCAAAAAATCTAATTTTGTAAAATGTTTGCTCTTTTTTTGTGTATGAAGTAAGAAAAGTCACAAAGTGCACTGAAAAACAAACTTATCTGACTGAAGTTGTTGGTTAGTTCCATATAATACTACAAAAAAATAATGGTACATTTAATAAGAGTAGAATATGTTAATTTTCTATATAATACTTACATTTTGCACGTTACTGTTGTTAATAAAAGTAAATTTTGTGCTTCCCAATTCAAGCTCAGTGCTTTACTGTCAAATGTGCATTTCCAAGAAATAAATGTGTAATATTACTAGTAACTACACTTATTAATGCAAAATTATAATAATTTTATGATTTAATTATCTTTATTTTTAATACCCCCACACACCACCCCCAGCTCTACAAAATCTGCTTCTGGCGCCACCATCTGTAGAACTCAGTGGCGCTGGTACCACTGCTCTCAAAAGTTAGTCTGGAGCCCTGCTATAAACAGGTGCATCTCAATAAATTAGAATGTTGTGGAAAAGTTCATTTATTTCAGTAAATCAACTCAAATTGTGAAACTCGTGTATTAAATAAGTTCAATGCGCACAGACTGAAGTAGTTTAAGTCTTTGGTTCTTTTAATTGACTAAATAAATAAATGAACTTTTCCAAGACATTCTAATTCATTGAGATGCACCTGTATGCATTGCAAATGTGGTACAATTAAAATTACTATGCAAGTACTAAAAAACGTCAGCTGCTGAAATGTTAAAAGGATAGTACATAAGAACCGTACCGAAACGGTGACTCTAAAATGGTTATACAAACCAAACCAAATATGGTAACACTTTACAATAAGGTTCATTAGTTAAACATTAGTTAATGTATTAACTAACATGAACTAACCATGAGCAATACATTTGTTACTGTATTTACTAATCTTCGCTAACATTAGTTAATAAAAATACAGATGTTCATTGTTAGTTCATGTTAGTTCACAGTGCATTAACTAATGTTAACAAGATTTTAATAATGTATTAGTAAATGTTGAAATTAATATTAACAAAGATTCATAAACGCTGTATAAGTGCAGTTTATTATTAGTTAATGTTAACTAATATAGTTAACTAATGAACCTTATTGTAAAGTGTTACCCCAAATATAAATACTGAGAATGTGTTTGAAAAATTTTTAAAAAATAAAACAAATAAAAAAAAAAAACTTACACAGCAAAAGATGCAGTGACCTGTGGCTGAATGGCCTTTGGTTTTATTTAGCTGTGATTGACACACAAACAAAAGGGGGAAAAAAGATAATAGCATCGCTGAATATGAGTCAAATATTGCATATTTCTGTACAAATTAAAGTGTACTCATTCTTCATGAGTGAATAATCAGTATGTCAGGATTCTCAACTCTGGCCCTCAAGGTCCACTGTCATACAGAGGGTACGTGTCAATCAGCTTCATAGTTCGCTAGGTTGTGAATTAATATATTGTGTACACAAACTAGGGCACTGGTAAGCACAGTGGCTCTCTACACACAGGTGACTATTTCCGTCCTCATTGTACAACATCACTACTGACATTTATGCACAACAGTAAAACTGATATATTTTTTTTAATGCTATTTACAGCACATTATGATAAATACTTTGTTACATGTATGTGCAAGATTTCAGTCATGAATAAATATTTGCTAGATTAGATATTACCTGTCTAGTGATGTATGTTTATGCTGAAATATAATATTGGTTTGTGTTTTAAAATCTATCATGTGTCATTTTGTAGCAAATTTTCTCTTAAGTTTTGAGCTTCAGAACTTCCTATAAGCCAGGGAACATAGTGAGCATCGATGCTTCTTGGTTTTCACAGCTTTTTTAGGGAGCAAACTAAATTTTGTGATTGAGACAGCCCTTAACCACTGACTACTGAGCAAGGGACCTGAGTGATTCACACCCAGAGTTTAGGTCCACACCTGATCACACTCACCTGTTCGTAACTTTATAGTTAGTAAAACTGAAAAACTTGATTAGTTTGTTCAGGTGCACTGCACTAGGTTGGAGCAAAACTCTGCATGTAAGTGGACCTTGAGAGATTGCAGATCTCCTGCAATCTATTCTGAACATGACAATTCAGAGAGGCAGGATGACTTCTAGATAGATGACTTACAACACTGGTGTCCAGTCCTGGGCATGGAGGACCAACGTTCTGCAGAGTTTCTGGTGATCCTTGATTAGCTGCTCAGGTCTGCTTAATTGGGGTTGGAGTTAAACCAAACTAAAAAAAGAGAAAGAAGACAACCAATTAATGTGTTAATTTGATGTTAAAAAGTTAAACAAAGATAAAGTTAAAAATTTTGATTCATAAATATGCACAACATCTGAAAATGCACAAAGATGAGAAGAAAGCAATGTGTTTAATGAGAACTTTCAACTTTCACTGAAAAATAAGAAGCAATATTAAGTCACATGCATTTTTATTTATTCTTGTTATTCTTATTCTTGAAATAAGTTATAATTACCTTTTGGTTTATTGATGATTTTCAGTCTCTGAAATAGAAACGTTCTATCAATTATGGATGGCATCATACATACATCATATGTAATGATATTTATACAGTGTTTCCCCTATGTTTATGGCTTTGGGGGGGCGGCGACCGTTGGGGGGGTTGTTCCGTTTTTTTCCCGACATAAAAACATTCCTATAATTTATATTTTAATGAATAAAATTTAAACAAATCTTATTTTTTGGAAAATAAAGGGGATCTAATATTGATAACAACATTGAAGACATTGTATGATTATTCCTTAAAGATAAGGTTTTAATAGTAGTAGTCTATTACGTTCTGCCCAATGTCTTCAAGTGAAGCCGAACTTTTATTTTGACGGGTTGCCGTGAATACCTTTACATTTCTGTGTGTATATGATATGAGGATAGTTTTTCTCAAATGAAACGGTCAAATGCTCATGAAGTGACTCTCAGAGCAGTTCTGGAGATGTTGTTCATGTATTTATGTCCTCATTTAGTGAGGCGGCAGATGTTAATATCGCCGCAAGCGTCACGCGGGCTTCTGTATGAGTAAACAAACCGCCCCCCCAAAATAATGGTAGGGGAAACACTGTTATATATATGTGTCTACACCGGACGGCGCAACAAAATACAATAGAACCTATTATTATATGATGTTGTCTTCACTGGATGCAGTGCGGCACGACACAACAAATCCCTGACAGTAATCTGATGCCTCGTTCTATTTATGATGTACTGACAAAAAGCTCAAATGATTTTTAACAGTCACATTGTCGCATCCATTGTAGACACGGTGTGAGAGCGTGAAGCTTGGAGATAGAGAATGGGAATCTACGGCACTGTGCATTGCATTATGGGTATACAATACAAATCAGCAGAGGAAAAAATGACTATTTACGTTTATATTTTTAAGAGCTTCTTGCATTTTATTAGAATAAATGAATTAATATTCAAATCCCTTGTGTTATTAAAGTTTGTGGTCAGTTTATGTTTTTGAAATAAGTCTCTTATGTTCACCAAGAAAACTGAATTTATTTGATCATAAATAAAAACAGTAATGTTGTGAAATATTATTATTTAAAATAACTGTTTTCTATATGAATATATTGTAAAATGTAATTTATTCTTGTTTTCGCAAAGCATAATTTCTGAAGGATCATGTGACACTGAAGACTGTAGATTCAGCTTTGATCACTTTTTAAAACATACTGAGATAGGAAATTGTTTTTAAAAAAATGGTAATTTTACAATATTACTGTTTTACTGTATTTTAATCAAATAAATGCAGCAGTGGTGAGCAAAAAATACTAATACATGACAAATCTGACCCTTAAACTTTAGGTAGTGTATATTTGAGGTATTACTTACTAGACAGATGGTTCATAATGTCTAGAGATGCTCTTCGACAGGAGATACGCTCCAACTCTTGTGCACGGCCGTCAGCATGGAAGAATCTAGGAACATAAACAATCTGTCACAATGCCAGGTTTATTTAAACTATAGCAGAGGTGAAATGCAGAAAAGAAAAATAATAATTTACAGAATGTACAATTTAATAAAAGAATGTACATTTTTAGGATTACTTATTTAGTAATGCTTTTACAGTGTTACTTATGTTTGGACATCAAAGCCCTTTTAAAATAACTAACAAGCAAACAAACAAACAAACAAACGCACACACACACACACATACATATACAGTATATATATATATATATATATATATATACAGTATATAAATATATATATATATATATATATATAAATAATTTTGCAAAAGAAAATTACAGATGCATGGTGATATAGGCGATATCAGATCACCTGTGTTTTCTATTTCTCTGTCAGCAGCTCCCTTCAGAAATGTTAAAATCAGGAACTTCTCCTGTGTCATAGAGGGTTTTTTCTGACGCTTCTGAAATCACAGAACAAGTGGTATCAATATGTGTTTATCATGAAAGATCAAAACCTGTTTTCAGTTTCAGCACATTTTCACGCTCCATGTAAGTGATGTATCCGATTAACTGTACAGCGCATACTTTTAGGTTAAATTAATTAGCTTACTTCCATTCATTCGTTGACAAACTGCCAGCAAAAACTTTATATAAAAAACGCTCATCTACACATAAGATTACATTAAAAGCCCAAACTTTAATAAACAAGAGCTCAAGTCTATAGTTACCTCTTATAGTTAGCTTACGGTTGAGATGCTAACGGACTTTTTCCGAAGACACTAAAGTTAAACCATTTCTGTAAAGTAAATATTCAACGGAAGCGTGTCATTTACGTGAAAGAAAGTGTCAGGAACGCTTGTATGTAGTATTTGTGTAATTTTAGAGACTAAACTTACCTGAAATTAGTAAAAACAACAGTAAAAGACGAAGTTGCTGCTTGACAGTTGAGCTGCCACCCCGTTTCCATGGTGACTTCCTCAGCTCCAGCTCAGCGCTCGCCCATTAAAGCACATAGAAGTCACGCAGAATTTTACGTAAATAATATAATATAATATCATATATAATAGCTTTAGAAATGGTAAACATGGTGTAGAAACATTGAAAAAACATTCATTAAAAACTAAGGCATAGGAATATATTTTTTCGTACACATATTTACACATGTATCATGAGGAACAATTTTTAAACTTTGTTTTATGTATTTTTAAAATATATTTTCAAAATATATTTCAACATATTTAACAGTGCTGTATGGGTGTAATTGATGTGAATTTATAAATAGGGCTATATAAAGGCATATTAAAAGCAATCGTCCATATTCTGACTTGGTGAAAAGAATGGGAAGGAACGTTCAATCTTGTGTCTGAAGTTTAATCACACTTTTTAAATAGCATTATAGTAATCAGAGAGCAGAACGTACAAAAATTATGGTAATGTAATTACGTGCATACGAGGTTGCAGTTACGTTGCCAGTAAGTCATGAAGTTACCAATATATTACGATTAGAGTACCTATCTGGGACGTTCTTGGTTATCCTGTTACTTTAGGAGGACGTACTGACGACGTTGCGAGTTGGTAATGGGATGGTAATGGAATTACGTGCATACGACGTCGTGGTTACGTTGCCTATTGGTAAATCATGAAATTACCAAAAATTACCAATAGGTTACGTAACAGTTACGTCGTGTGTTAGCTGGGTTAATGCTCATTGGTTCAGTGATGCTGCGTTCTCTTCTAAAATGTTTTATTTTTTTAAATCTGATTTCGTGCAATTATGTATTTAAATTGAGCATGAATATTCCAAAATTCTATGACAGTTCGATCTCTGTGTGAGATATGTGATTGTTGTCATATTTTCTATAAAAATCTAAAATACATGTTTGAATTAAAATAAAAATGGATGATAAATAGGCCTTTCGTATGGAATTAAATAGCAAGCACTTTGAGTGTCTTATATATATATTCATATAAAAGCAACAGAACTGAAATTATATCATGTTTATCAGCAGCACAGCATATGAGTGAAAATAACGCGATATCCGAGAGGGTATCTCCTAGCTGTTCCACTTCGAGAGGGCAGAACTGTCCGTCTTGACTGCGCTTATTTCACTCCTCCCCTCAATGCAGCCGCCTACTCTCGCCTACATTTCAGGTGAGGCACATCTCAAACAAGCCTACTGACAGAGCCCATTGATCAAATGGCGTTGATGAACGCTCCAAATGCAAGCATGCAACAATCAGGCAGCAATTGAGCGCGCTCTGATCCAATGGCATACAGGCATCTTCAGATTGACAGCACTCTAGCCCAATGATGTTGGGGATCCAGTGGGGGCGGCAGTCATATTTCAGGGTGACTGTGCCAATCTTTATCACAACCCTGCTAAAATATAGTGCCAGTACATGCGCTCATTGGCGCACCTTCAGCTAGTGGCGCCCTAGGCGACCGCTTAGCTCGCCTATGCCTAGAAACGGTATACAGTTCATCCGAGTCGTGCATTAAATTGAGTGGTGACAGCTATTATGGGAGTGGCTTGATGGAGCGCAGGAAATGCAGATAACTTGATCGTGACCCTTAAGAAACTTTAATTAATGCTGTCACCTAACAAATCTGTTTCAAAGATCAAATTAAATGAATAGCTAATTACTACATTGAAATAAAAATGTAAAGCCTGTACAAAAAAAATTTGAAATTGTGAATATAAATAATTAGGAATCATGTAAAAAAATTTTTTTAATTAAATAAAAACAGTGCACATTTCATTTATCATTTAATCTATAAAAATATATGGGTAAAACATTATAAATACATTTTGTATGTATTCATTATAAATTAATCTTATATTTTAAGTAATTAATAAGTGTATTTTCTATGTATAATGAGTGACGTACGAAGAACGGGCCCCTGGATTGTTCGTGCCCATTGCAGACACTGCGCTACCAGTGGACTATTTCTCTTGCACTCAAGATCTTGATCTTTGTCTGCCTACTTGAAGTGATATCTTTTTAATGTTGAAAAAAAGTGCTATTAATGGCATAGTAATAGTGTACTTGATTGTACTATTTAAAGACACCATAAACATGTAGTTAAGTATCATATAAAGGGAATGTTAAGACAATTACAATACATTTGAAATGAATGATTTAATCTATAAAAATATATGGGTAATACATTATAAATACATTTTGTATATATTCATTATATATTAATTTTAAGTAATTAATAAGTGTATTTTCTATGTAAAATGAGTATATTTAAAAGTGTATGAAAGATGGTTTCAATTGTACTAAAAGTGACAACTAAGTGCTTTTATGCAGAGAAGGTTGTCATGCTGCAAGAGCAGGCTGATGCGTGGATCTACATGCAGGTAGTTTAATTAAATAAAGCAAACAAAGAACTGGAAACACTGGGAACAAGAACCGAAACACAAGCAGAGCGGCAACACTAACATTCAACTACTGACAAAGCACAAGGGAAACACAAGGCCTATTTATACAGAGAGCTGAGGCAATGAACTAATCAGTAAGCAGGACAACTAACAAGGGTATGGGTGTGGTTCAATGAGTGTCCATGACAACAAACAAGGGAGCAGAGCAGCAGGGAAACAAGGCAACAATAGAGACACAGAACTAAAACAAAAAGTCCTTAAACACAGACAGGGATCGTGACATAGCGGCTTCCAGACACTCCAAACAGAAGCTGAAGTCCAGGAGGGAGGTGGAGCGGAGGCGGAACAGGGGGAAGGATGGAGGGCCAGGTCCATGGAGTGGATGAGGCATATGAACTAGCGGAGCAGAAGGCCAGGGTGGAGCCGGCGGAGCAGAGAGCCAGGGCAGAGCCAGCGGAGCAGAGAGCCAGGGTGGAGCCGATGGCGTAGGAGACCAAGGTGGATCAGGTAGAACTGGAACAGAGAGCACAGAGAGGTTAACAGCAGTCTCTACGACCGCAACAAGGCAGGGAGAAAGTTCACAAATGGCCTTCATAGCTGTGACCGGGCAGTCAGAGAGTTCAGGAACGGCCTCGCTGACCGTGGCAGGACAGACAGAGAGTTCACAGGTGGCCTCCTTGGCTGTGACAGGACAGTCAGAGAGTTCACAGACGGTCTTCTTGACCATGACAGGATAGACAGTGAGTTCAGGAGCGGATGCCTCTAATTTGGGAGGTTCCTCAGCGGGAGCTGCCACCTCGGGAGGAGCTAGAGCTGGCTCAGATTACTTGGGAGGTTCTGCAGTGGGAGATGCCACCTCGGGAGCTGTGGATTCGAGGACTGGAGCGGACTCATTGGCTACAGTAGGCTCAGGAGTGGGTTCACAAACTGGAGCAGGAACAGAGCAATGTGTAGCCCAAACACACAGAATGGCGACCGCCATAACAGGGAGCACCAAGGATAGGGGAACAGTCGGCCAGTGATGAAGCCCTTGGAACACCCGCTGCACACACCGACAACAGCAGTGGGTCCGCCAGACTGGACACCAGCCTCAAATGCCATTGGGACGCCTTGGTGTCTTCAAACACAACATCCACGATGCTCAGTAATACTGGAGGGGTATCCGCGATGGCTGACAGCTGGAGGCTCTGGCGTGACGGCCATCTTATGCAGTGGCTTCTGTGTTGGCGGCCATCTTGTGAAGTGTCTCAGGGCTGTCGGCCATCTTGGGTTGGAGCTAAACTCTGCAGCAGATTGGCCCTCCAGGGAACGATTTGAGGAACCCTGGAATAAAGTGTATTTTACTGCATTTTTTCACCTGGGAACATAATTACCATACATTTTAAATTCAAATGAATTATTTAATCTATTAAAATATGTGGGCAATACATTATAAACACATTTAGTATATATTCATTGTACTAAATTCCTTGTTTGTTTTGTAAGGGTAATCTTGTCAACGTGCGTGTGACGTGCATATACAGAGTGCTGACAGCAGTTCCGCCGGTGCGGTTTCACTTTACTTTCAGTTTCATTCTCTGCAGCTATTTTCATTGAGTGGTAAATGTGCGTGCATGAACGCAAGTTAATTTATCTTTCTTTACCGGTCATATTGCGATAATGTTAACGTTGCATGTCTGATTGTGATCATCAGTTCATATTGTATTTAAGTTTATACAGAATGTGGAGAAGTGATGCGCGTGTGATTTACATGCATATGTTTGGCGCCATTTATCGGGTTGTATTTAATATTAATGTATAGAGAAGTTGTAAATTAAGGCAAATGTTTATGTTACTGTATTACAGACAGGTTTTAATATTTTATTTGTTTATTTTAGACTTAAACCACATTGGCTACCTCTGTTAATTTAATGACTGTACAATGCTGGATGATGTAAAGTGACCCATCCTAAAGAGATTAAACCAACGAACAATAATCTGTCTCCTGTCACACTTCTTACGGGAGTTCCGTAGTGCACTAGCATTCCACCTAACTATAGAGAACAGATTCCTTTACATTTTGGTCCTTCAAGCCGGATAGCTCTATAGCACTACGGTAACATAGATCAACAGATACTGCATTATTCTCTCGATACCACATGTCCTGCTCAGAAGCAAGCCAGAGCTCGTCAGATCCCTTCATATTTGCAGGCTTACAACGTTGCCTTGCCCCCATCCCTTCTGCCAGTTACTGGGCCTTACAAACCATATCAGCAGCCGAAGATGGACCATGCAGTGGCACCGTTGACTCTCAGTGGGAAGGCCGAGCTTGCCTCGACTGGGATGCAGCCGATTTAGGCATGAGTTATCATCTCTGCAGTATGGACCAGGTCCTGTCATAGTCAGTGGGAGCTGGGCTCTAGACGCTGGGCTCAGCGACCTGGTAGAGCAGTTAGATGTTGGGAGATCTCCTTCCCCTTCTCGTTACACATCTCCAGTACCACAGCAGCGAGGAAACAGCCAGTCAGGGGTGTGAGTTAAGTAGCAGCACTGCATCTCCTTTTTCTGAGCAAATGGAGCACGCTTACTCACCCCCCATCATTAGGCCAAATGCTACGGCAGTCCCAGCCATCCCATTACTGGATATAGGGCCACCCACATCTTGCCTTGGAGCAACCAGGGATGTCACCCATCAATCAGTATGGTGGCAGACATCTCAGACTACAAGTCAAGTCAAGTCACCTTTATTTATATAGCGCTTTTAACAATACAGATTGTGTCAAAGCACTTAACAGTATCAAATTGGAGGATAGAGTGTCAGTAATGTACAAGATTAAACACTTAATTTTCAGTTAAAGGCATTTCATTATTGAATTCAGAGATGTCATTGTCTATCTCAGTTTAGTTTAAATAGTTTACGTGCAATCAAATCGACGATAATCGCTAGAAATGAAGCGTCCCCAACTGAGCAAGCCAGAGGCGACAGCGGCAGGGAACCAAAACTCCCTCTGTGACAGAATGGAGAAAAAAAAACCTTGGGAGAAACCAGGCTCAGTCGGGGGTCAGTTCTCCTCTGGCCAGACGAAACCCGCAGTTCAATTCCAACCGCAGCCATATCAGATTGTGTAAAGGGCTTATCTGATTCCCGTGGTCTTGTCCTGATGGAGCATTTTAATTTATGTTACCACCTATATCGTGTCTCCTTCCAAATTAATGCTCATTTGGTGACGCACACTTTGGTGTACAACACCTCCTCATTGAATGCCTTTACACCCAGCCATGTGCTTACTTAGGAGAGAGGACTCTCTCAACCCCAACAGAGTCAAGAACAACCTCGGAGTTTCAAGAGTTTGCAAATTCGGCCATCGAATGGAACCATCCAGACCCTCTTCAGAGGCTTCACGAGACTCTCGTTCCACAGCATTCAAATGCAAGTATTATTCCTTTCACCACACAGAGGTTTGTTGTAAGCTATCATTATACTGTGCCTTGAATTAGAGACTGATGGTTCTTTCAGATGGTCAACTCAGCCTCATTTTCCCTGTTTCTATCCGGTTTCATTCATTGTCTCACTTATCCTTCCCATGTACCATGTATGTGGGTGTGTGTGTAAATATGTGTGTTTGTTTAGACTAGTTATGTGTTTGTGATTTAGTTAATAAAACTTTGTGCACAATACATATGAGTATTCATTTCTGATTCCCTGCTTGCAACAAAGTCAATTTAACGATTTTGATCTTGTTACATGCTCTGAGTAGTACTGTACCTTAAAAAGGGTATTTCTCTTACCCTGGAAATTAAGATTTCTTTGAATTAATAAATAATCAATACTGAGCTTTCGCTAGATGACCTGGTCAGTTGATTGTACCGTAAATTCTGCTTTATCAAGCTAATTCTATGAACTTATCCAAATATTATAATTAATTATAAAGGGTTATGATTAATTATTAATATTCCCCCTTTGAGCTAATTTGCAACACCTCGTTGCCTCATACCATCACGTCAGTGAAACTGCCAATATCTATAGCCGTACACCATACTCTGGTGCGGTACTCTGGACTCTCCTCAGCCCTTCATGCAGACTTCAGTGCAGAACTGGTATCCGCCTCCAGTGGCACCCACCATTCCACATATGGCAGCCCCCACACGTACTTGTATATACCAGCCAGTACTTGCTGACTCTCCGTTGCAACCAGTCCCAGTCCCATCACTGCCAAAACTTGTGAATGACAGTGAGAGGGCGTTCACAGATCTGAAAATAGCTCTAGACGATCTGCTGAATCCCTGCACTGATCTCACCGAACACTACAAATATCGTGTGCTAATGGAGCATCTGGACCTGGATTTGGGCTTTTCGCCCAAGCTTGCCGTTACTACCCTGCACCTTACTCAGCAGCCATGGCAGCCTGGCAGCGCCAATATGGCCAACCCCACCAGCTTGCACAAAGTGAGGTTGCAGCTCTAATGGACTCACCAGATATAAGGCTGGAGATTCTAAAGCATTCCAGAACTTTGCTCTTAACATTGACCTTCTAGTGGGTATGCTTACGTCTCTGGAGGGACCACATGGATGAGAGCTTACTTGTACCGGACCTGTTGACAGGCTGCTTAGTAAACTCCCTAAACATTACAGGCAGTGTTGGGTAAGTTACTTTCAAAAAGTAATTAATTACAGTTACTAATTACATCATCAATACTGTATTTAAATTACTTTACTGATTACTCTGTCTGAAAAGTAACTTAGTTACTCAATAAGTAACTTAATTATTCAAATCGCTAATTAGGCTAAATCTTAAAATCCCTATAAACCTTAATAGAAATTAAACTGTTTATTCTTTCAATTTGAGTCAAACATAGAATAGTTTAGCCTTTTAGCTTTAACACAACTTTAATACTTAAACATTTTTATTAAAAATATTAACCTTCTTTGGTTAACAAATATAAATACTCTGCAAAATATCTGAATAACAAAAAAGCTTAAAAGTTAAACAATACATTTCAGTTTGGTAAGATGTTCAGGAAAAGCCCAATTAGTAAAATCCATACAGGTTTATGTAAAAATAACACGTTAACTAATGTAGGTAAGAATAAATTACAGAAATGATCTTCTCTGCTGAATAAAGCCATGTCAGATCGCGATGTTCTTATGAGGTGAATTCCTCATAGTAGGTCTTCTTTCAAAAATGACGAAAATTAGATGAATCTTGATTTTTTTTTTTTTTTTTTTTAATCTAGTGGGCGTTTGCGTTGGGTGAGTGACCGTGTATACACACACACACACACAATGCATATTTTTCAATTAAAGACAGCTTATGGATTTATATGGGCTGCCTTTTGGTGCTTGACACCTTTTTATTGGTCATTTTGTGTTTCAAGAATAAGGTTAAGAATTATGCTATTAGTTAGCCTACTTAAATATAAAATGTTTTTCTCTATTTAACAACATTACAATAGTGAAAGAAGTCTTACTAACCACGTCTCTTGCGCGGCGGAATGTTGGACTCATGAAAAATAATCACGTTCACCAAAACTGATTTACTGAAGTCAAAACACGGACGGAATTGGCAATAGTGCGAGTAGAGCTCTGCACAGGCCTCAAATTTAGGCCCTGGCCCGGCCCGTGTCTTACAGCTTATCAGAATTACCGGCCCGAGTCCGACCCGAGCCCGTCTTTTTTTCCCCCCTTCTCCCAAAACAGCTTATACTACTGTTTCGGCTATTAAAATAGTTCAGTTTTGTATGTAATGGCGAAATGATTAGATTTTGTTTCGTTTTTTTTTTTTTTCATTAAGTTAATTTAGAAAAACGTTTGGAGTAGTTTTGTTCCTTAAATATAAGTTGTATATAATGTATAAAGACCAACCGGCCAGCGGCATACAGTGAGCTGATCATAGCCTATGTTTGATCAATTTAGCCTTCTCAAATCATCACAACTTGCCTAAAATAAAATCTATAGATATACTAAAACAGTTCAAGCATATAACGTTAAATCTGCGCTATAATAATAATAACGTTTAAACGTTAAACCTGCGCTATTATAATAATAATAATGTGCGCTAACCTATATCCAAGTTTGTGCGGAGAGTGGAAGCTAAAGCACGCTCTGCAGGACATGGAGGCACCAGGGAAATCACTTGCATATATTTCAGTGGAAACAACTTAAAATAGCCTATGCCGTCATTTATTTATTTATTTTTCTGATAAAGGTAAGAGTAATACATCATTCGGAACTGTAAAGGGTCTATTTTTATTTGTGTGCACTCACAATATCAACAAAACGTTGTGCTTTTATTAAACAAAGAAAACAAACATGATGCGCCTTATGCCGTCTTGTCTTGAACAGGAGCGCTTCACAAAAACGAACCGAAGATGAGCGAATACATGCCTCACAGACATGATAAATATATCTATAGAAAGCTTTAAATTATCACGTAACGAACAAAAAAATAAATCGAAAACAAACTTTTATTATAATCTTAATCTTAATCAATAAAGATGCATTTCTCTCTAAAGGCACGTCTAATGAGGAGACGGCGAGTCAGGATCAATAATTTCATCCTTGCGACACGGACTCAGAAAACATTAGTTTATTAGTAAATAATTCAAATATGTCCTTACTATTTCCCGCGGACACATTCATGGTCATGTTTGCTGGGACTTTGCAGCAAGCTTTAGCCTATTGCGTGCATTTGAGCTGTGCTGAAGTCACTTGCTCTCGCTGTTGTATCTGAGTATTTAAGGTTTCTCTGTGAATCAGGAAAATCTGAAAGTGAACGAACCGGCGCACGGAGGGTTAACGCCGCTGCATTCAATTTTATCTTTAGATGGTAAATTTAGATTTCAAATTCAATATTGATTTTAGAACTGTTTAAATTATTTAGTGTATGTAACGCAAGTACTTTATAAGTAACTGTAATAAAATTTCCTAAAAATGAACAGTAATCCCTTACTTTACTTTTTCAGTGGATGAGTAATTTAATTACAGTAACGCGTTACACCCAGCACTGATTACAGGGATGGCTTCATAGAGCACCTTCAGTTAAGAGGAAGACTGAGTACAGACAATGTGAATCCATATAACTTACATGACCTTACAGAGTGGTTGAAGGTCAAGGCTGAAGCTCAACGGCTTTCATCAAAGATGGTTCAACGCCACCACACGCTCCACGTAGAGCGTGTCCTGCTATCATTAAGCCACAGACCCGGGCTATCTCTGTTTATCATGTGTAAGGTTTTATCCTTTATTTATAAATTTTAGCTTTAGGGAATCAAATCGTAGAAATCCAATTTTCATCGGATTAATTGATATTAATCAAAAATGTATAATTTATACCTTATTACCGACTCGACCAGCGAATATTAATACAGTATATTTAAGCAATTCTGTTTGTCTCGTGGATACGATAATAAGAATTGTTGGGAAATTTATGCGCAACAGGTAACACGATTTGGCAAATGATTTAAGATTTGAAAATCACGGCACCAGACTATTCATTAAAAATTAATCGAGAGTTTATTTACTATTCTAGGATACAATACAAAACACATACACACACATACACACGTTCTGGCAAGATGACAGCAGTTTGAAGAAAGTTTAAGCTATTCTCTTTCCTGAGAATAAAGACGACCTTGGAGCCGTCACAAACAGAAGACTCGACTATCGTTATCTTTTAAAGATTCATTCAATTCAACTCAGCAAATTAGAGATTTGTTTGTTACTTGCTTTGAGTTGAGTTGAAGGCTGTTCTTCTCTCTGGGTGGTTGCTGGAGGGCAGTCCTGGACTTTCGTGCTGATGTGTCGTTGTCACGTGACGTCACTCGGGAATCCTCTTTGGATTCGTGGCTTCCTGGCAGCGCGTGAATGGCAAGTTTGAAGTTCTTACTCTGCGGGCTTTGCAAGTTACTTTGGTCAGACGTGGACAGAGTGTCTTTTGAGATGTTCTTTGAGATGATCAAACTAGATGTTAAGTCTGCGAATGCTTCGCAGCACGATCAGGGGGCAACGCCCAAGCTTTCAGCCATGTTTCCTTGCAGTTTTCCACCAGTTGTCCCACACTTTGCAAAGTTGGGTGTCTGTTTTTATCGGACTGATTTGAGTCCATCCCATTCACTGTTTGGTCCAATCACATTGTCTCTGTAGGGCGGAGCCCCGCCCAGCACGGCTTCTTTTCGTGCATACCTTATCTGCTAATAAATATGTCACATGGAGGAAATATCCTAGCAGATTTCTATAAAGTGTTATAATCATACCTTATGATGCTAAAAGTCAATATTCATCCTTATCACCTTATTGCAATCAAAATAACGTTTAATTCAATATCAAACATGAGGTATTTATCATATCGAATACCTATAATTTTACCTACTAAACGGGTTAAGTCATAGATTAAAATATCCTAAGTTCTAATAACCACAGCAAGATAACAAAAACATAAAATACCACATTCATATATATATTGTCTCTTGAGTATATTGCTTTAATAGCAGCAGTCTTTTCTTAATTGTCCTTTTGGCAGAAACTCTGTGTAACTAGAGTTTCTTTTGTTGTAAGAGAAAAGAGGCGCGTATTCTCTTGGAATGCAGTGAAGAAAAGGGGTTTGTTATGAGGTCATAAGGCTGACCGTACTGTAGGTTTGTTGAGGTCTGGTCAACGTATATCTGTCTTTCTTTGTTGATACTATCATTGAATTATGGTCAAAAGCAGTCAGGGGATTCAGGGAGGGTCTGTGCTGGAGCATGTCCAGATCCCACGTGCTTTGTACTGTCTGTTTATTCGACTTTATTTATGGTAAACTGGTCAGGAACAACATTGAAGATTCTGTTCTTCAAAGGATGGCCAGATGTTCTCCTCCCAGCTTCATGGGTCTCATGAGATAAGGAGAACAGGCAGGAAGCTAGTCAGATACTTTGGGTGTTGTGTTGGACATTTGTAAAATTTTACGATGCTGCGATGGAGGGAGGAACTCAGGAATGTCCGGGGTTAAGATTATGCGTGTGCGTTCTTTTCGACCAGGTTCTACACATCCCCCTTTCGCTCGGTGAGGTTCCCTTTGCGAACGTCGGCGGGTGCTGGAACAAGATACAGGGAGAACAGGCACACACAAGACACAAACAACATCTCCATCACTGACTGAATCCTGGTGCAGGGCAATTTGGAAATGGACAGGTTTTATCACGTCGAAAAAAACGTGGGACGCCTGACGTGCATTTGTTGAAAGACTCTTGAACGGCGTTCACTCGCTTGTGTAGGAGGAAGGCCAGTGTCAAAGTCACAACATATCCTACAATAGTAGAGATGCAAAGCGCTGTGTCAGCGGCAGACCAAGACCGAATAATCGGCGCGCCAGCGGGCGGAAGGCGTGCAATAGCTTCTAAAGCTGTATTGACAGGAGTCAAATCAATTAGTTGCGTTCCTTCCTCCTTGATCCTTTCTTCCAATTCTGGATCGAGGACGAAGGAATGCTGTTTGAAGAAAGGTGAGATTTCGATTTCAGCCTGATACTCATCGTCGGTCAGGTGATACAATGCTAACTTGTCAATGTGGAGGATCGAGCCCTTAGGGACAGTGATCCACAGAGTTTGGTTGGGCAGGATAATGCGTGTGGCTGTGTCATATTGATCGTATGTGAGGGTAGCGGTTCGCGCTGGGGTGTTGACCAGCCATCGGTTTCCGATGATTTTGGCTTGTGTTACCTCAACTTGAGAACGTGGTGTGGCTTCGGCGGGGCAGCTAGTATCGGGTTTAATGGATTCTAGGCCGCAGATGCCCTCAGTATTATCGCAGACGAAGGGTTTACTCGGGCAAAGGAAATGAATGTCCTTAGTGAGCGTACACATCTTTAGGTTTGGGGCCAGATACAACTGCTCGTTGTTATCGTGATACGCAACGACTTCAGGAGTGTGAATTTTGACATAGGTGTTACCTTGCCAAAATCCCACATTCACAACGTCTTTGAGCCGGTAAATGTTATTAGAGTCAAGTCGCCTGCTTCCGGGTTTACGTACAAGGGAATAGCACTACCCAGGGAAAAGGCGAGATGGGTTTGCATGGGACTAGCAGGGCCCGCGGTGGCCGACGTTAGGATGTTTTGGACAAGGCTAAGAGGTATCAAGTAGTGTGGAATCCTACCCATGGCTAAGTTATCAATCGAGGAACTTACTTCACGTAGCATGTCAGTCATGAGGATCGTTAGGAGTTGTGTCTGGGCTACATCGTTTTGCACGACGGAAAATAGTTTATTAATGGATTTAATAGTTTGGTTTAAGAGGGTGCTATGGGTATTTAGAATTGTGATGGTGCCGTTCAGAGATTTCCCGAAGGTATGTAGGGCGTGGCTCTGGACTAAGATCTGTTGTCGTATTTCAGGCATTTCAGCCTGAATTTCGCCTACATGCCGCCTAACGGTGGCCAGATTAACAGCATTAGCGGTGTTCATGCCAATGTTAAACAGAGTTCCTACAGCAGCAGGGCGCCCAAAAATCGTTTGGGACGCCGGTTGTACCCGCTTAATTCAGCTTGGGTTACAGTCATTTTCTGCAATTGCTGCAGCATGTGGTTCACATCTGCCTGGGTGTGGACGAGGACTTCTCGAGTCCAACCGGCTCCAGCCCACGTGGTTTGGGCGGCTGAGAGGGTGTAGTGAGCTCTGAAAACATCGCGGGGCTCTAGTCGGACGTACACCTTCCGGGTGTAGGTTTTGCAGTTCGTTATCAATAACCCCCGCTGTTCATGGAGTACTATCCCTGATGCGGGTCCAGGCGATGCGACTTCCGGCTGGGGCATAACCCCAATCATGCAGAGAAACAGGGCGGCAAGTCTGAGCATCTTCCTGGTAATAGAACAGACAGAAGGCACAATTAGCTGCGAAGATCATGCTTTGGAAGGTTACCTCGATTTAGTTGACAACGAGTTTCGCAAGGATTTACGACAATGTTATTGCAGGGAGTCAATCTCAATTTCGGGACCTGGGTTTAAGGATCGGCTAAGGGAGTTCCTCGATGAGGGGACTAGAGTGACAAGGAAATTATAGTGAAAGAGGGAAAAGGAAAAACACACAGAGAGACACAAAGAAAAACACAAAAGGCACACGGACACTGAATGAGGTGAGGCAGCAAACAAGTGTCACGTGTGGAGTAACTCCTCTCTAGGTCAGTCCTAGCAGTGCGGCGGAGGAGAGTGTGTCAGTGTTGTGTTTAAGCAAGGCTGTTATATGTTTTCCTAGAACGACAGAAATTATCTTAGTGTGGTGTAGAGCATATGATTGTCGGTCTGTGTCAGTGGGTTTGATCTTCCCCCTTTTCCTGTCGGTTGGAGCCCTGGTGCCTCTTTATCTGGTTTCGATGGACCCATCGAAGGACTGGCTCGCTGCGCCCTTGTCTGATTTTGATTCAATAGGCGACAGGTGAGAGCTTGTCTGTTATCTCGTGGGGTCCTGTCCAGTGAGGTAGGAACTTCTTTGACAGGCGATGAGAAGCGTTCTGCTTTGGTTTGGCAAAGCTGTAGTACCACACTTTGTCTCCGACATTGAGCTCATGGTGAGAGGTCTTTTGGTCGTAGTAGGGATTACAACCTTCCGCGCTTCTTTGGAGTTGCTGTTGCGCAAAGGCGAAAGTCGTTCTCAGGTGCTGATGCAACTCTTCCAGGTACTGGTGAGTGGTATAGGCGGTGACGAGATTTAGGTCACCTGGTTGGTACAGCAGATGTAGTGGTAGCGTCATACTTCTCCCTGTCATCAATGTGAACGGGGGTACTCCAGTGGACTGGTGAGGGGTGGCCCGAGCGGCCATCAGTACCAAAGGTATTAATATCCCAATCTTTTTGATTGGTAGATACATACTTCTTTAACATGCTAACCACTGTTCTATTAGCCCGTTCAACTTGACCCGAGGAAATTGGGTGATGGCTTATATGGAGCTTGGCCTGTATACCCAGGAGTTTCCACACTTTCTGCATGATTTCGGCGGTGAAGTGGGTTCCGCGGTCAGAGTTGACCCTTAAAGGCAGTCCAAATCTTGAAAAGATGTGGTTCATTAACAGGCAGGCTGTTGTTTCTGCTGTATTATTGGGAGCTGGGAGGCATTCTATCCACTTTGTGAATTCGCAAACCACGGTGAGGAAGTATTTGTTACCCCGTGTCGACTGTGGCAGGGGTCCTACCCAGTCTATTTGGAGATCCGACCAGGGGAAGGTCATTCTTTTCCTTTGCAGTGGGGCTCGGTGATTTGGGTTTGCCGGCTGGAACTGGCAACACACCAGACATCCTTTTACGTCTTGTTGCATGCCAGGCCAGTATGCTACTTGCTTGAGTGTCTCATAAGTGGCCTTGGCGCCATGGTGTCCCGCGCATGGTGCATCGTGGATGTGTGTCATCATAATCCCCCTTTGGCCCTGAGGGACTACAAGCTTTGGCGCAGTAAGGGGCTCAGGGACATATATGAGAACGCCGTCTTGTAGATGCAGCATGTGCTTGATAGAGTGGAGCGTGCGGAGCTCGGAGGAAGTGGCTAGGTCGGAGGTGGCAATCTAATGAGTTAAGGGGTCGGAAATGTGAAGTGCCATAGTTCGCAGTGTCGGATCTGCAGTTTGGAGAGTGAGGAGATCGTCAGCAGCGAACTGAGATGATAGGGCAATGTGGGAGGAGGCGGGGGTTTGTACACCAGTGGTGTGTTGGTGGCGGGTTATAGCTGCTACGGAAGGGTTGGGTGGGAGGGCTTGAAATGTCCAGGAGTCTCCGTGTAATGCACCTGCTTTGGCGAGGGCATCGGTTTGGTCATTGAAGTCTTTATCTTGTCCTGGTTGACGCGAATGACCTCAAACCTTTTTCCAGTAAACGATCATGTCGTGTTTGGTGACAATGGCATCGCCTGCTTGGAAGAGTTCCTGGTGCTTGACAGGCTTGTTGTTAGCTGTCTTGAATCCATTCTGTTTCCATCCAGCTAAATGGCAGGTGAAGCTGAGACGAGCGTAGTTCGAATCGGTACAGATGAGGAGTTCTTTGATGTCGTGGGATGCAGCCATTTGTAGCGTGATGAGGATGGCGGCTATTTCTGCGTACTGCGATGAGTGAGGGCCTAAGTTGAATTGTTGCGGTGGGCAAGGGTCGTTGTTGAGCCAGACCACTCCCGCACCAGCTTTTAAAAGGCCCTTGTGATTGTAGGAGCAGCCATCGACATATACTGTGGGCATCCCTTCACACACATTCTCCTCGAAGTACCTGTGATTCGTCAGTTGTGGTTGTAGCGGTTCTTTAGATTCCGTTGAGGTGTCCAACGTATCCGTTGAGCAGTTTTGGCAGGCCGCTAGCCCGTTTCCAAGTGAAGATTTGTAGTTTTGGGCATATCTTGCCTCAACGTCCCGTCCTTGGAGTGTCATTAGCCAGGTAGCTATGCGTGCGTTGGTCACCACGCCATCTCTGATTCGTTCACTGTTGAGGTAGGTGACTGGTTGATGACAAGTCTCGATGATGACTTTCTGTGCACCGATGTAATTAGAGAAACGCTGGATAGCCCAAACAGTGCAGAGCAAAGCTTTTTCGCAGTCTGAATACTTGCATTCTGGGGGAAGCAGCGTTTTACTGGCATAAGCGACCACTCGCTTGTCTTTGTCATGGAGCTGGTATAGGCCTACACTGAGGCAATGGCTGGAGAATCCAGCATCCAGATAGAATTCTTTTCCCGGGTCTGGGTAAGCCAGGCACGGAGCAGAGCACAGGCGCTGTTTGAGCTGGCTCATAGCTGTGTCCTGGGCTTCCGTCCAAATGAAGGGTTCATCCTTTCTCAGGAGGGACGTTAGTGGTCGTGCGATGTCAGCATAGTTCTCGATGAACTGTCGTGAGTAATTGCACACTCCCAGAAAGCTTCGCAGTTCCGATATGTTAGTCGGCGTCTTTATGCTTTGGATTGCTTGGATGCGGTTCGACTGTGGCTTGATGCCGTTTCGTCCGACGAGCAGGCTGACATAGTTCACCTTGGTTTTGCACCACTGTCCTTTGTGAAGGGCAATCTTAGCTCCTGCTGTTGTCAGCTGGTTTAGGACATGATCGATTTCTTTGAGGTGGTCTTCAATGCTTAAACTTTTCATCAAAACATCATCCACATAAACGAGGTTGCCTCTGGCTCTGGCGTCAGGGCATGCTTTGTTCAGGAAGATGTTGAATTCTGCTGGTGAGTTGGCGTAGCCGAAAGGGCACCGTGTGAAGGTGTACTGTCGATTGCCAAAGGTGAATGCAAGCTTATGTTGGTCTTCGGGGTGGACAGGGATCGTCCAGAACCCGGAGGCGACTTCCAGTGTGGAAAGGATCGTCGAGCCTTTGATTTTTGGGATTTCTTGGTCCAATTGGGTCATAGGCCATCGTGACAAGGGTACTTGTTGGTTCAATTTGCGATAATCTATGGGCCGCCATTTTCCGTTGGGTTTTAGGACTGGCCATATCGGGGCAGAGTATGTGCTGTTACAGGGCCGGATGACCCCCTTTTCCAGCATGGAGTCAACAATTTCTTGCACTGGCTTATATGACGCTATTGGAATTTTATACTGCCACACAAATGTGGCGCATTTGGGTTTGTCGGGATGCGCACGGTGTGGATGTTGGTCAGTCCACAGTCCAGTGAATCCTTTGCGAAGGAGTCCTTGTACTTGTGCAGAACCTCTTTGAGTCCTTGGCGATCCACTTCATTTTGGAGGGCATCCGCCTCACTCAGGATCTGCTGAATTTGTGCGTTGAACCCGGTGTAGGGCTCTTCTGCAGCTGAATCATTTGAGGGGCTTTGGGCCCCGATGGTCACCTGTGTAGGTGATTCTGTCGCAGGCTGTGTTGAGACAGCGTAGACAGCGAGGTGAGTATCATCTGTTAGTTCTGAACGGCAGACACTTTCTTTGGCCACCGGCAGAATGGAAGTGATGGCAATGACTTCATGAGGTTTTGTGAATGTTATGGTGTCAGTGTATTCGTCTGACATCAGCTGGGCTGGTATAGGGCCTATGACAGGTACCGTCAGTTCAAAGTCGTGGAACGCCTGGTTGATGAGCCAACCCAGGTGACTGGCTTTGGGAACGTGGATGTCTTGGGCCGTACAGTTGTTGAACAACACATACACAGCACGGGATGACACTTCAATGAGAGGTGTGGCTTCCAGGGTCAGTCCGAGTTTTAGGCAGGTCCTGGAAGGTTGGAAGAAGCCTAGCTTACTGTTGAGAGCCTGGCCAGGTCGCATGTTGAGGCGGACACTGACACTCTTGCTGTAAGCAGGTATTGTGGCTTCTTGCTCAGTGATCATAGCGCATGCGTCTGGCTTGGTTTGACCAGACTGGAGGTTCTTGAGGTTGACTGACGTTGTCAGTTGACATGACGGGGGAGCCCATATGATGTCGTTCACAGTATCAATGCAAGCATTGAGCCGGACGATGATATCCACTCCAATGTAGATGTCATGAGGTAGATCAGGGACTACGAAGAAGTAGTGACTCAGATGTCTGTTGTTCCATCGTATGTCTACAGCGCAGACGATCTTGGAGGTGGCCATGGTTGTCGAACAGGGACTGAGAGGGAAGCGGCTGTGTCTAGCAACATGTGGTAGACTTTGGTGTCTTTGCTTCAATATTCTAAATAGCTTCAGGCTAATGGCTGAGTTTTCTGCCCACAGGGCTAGTGTCGCATCTGACACTGACGTGCCGTGGACATCTATTGCCGTCATGATTCGAAGGGGGCCTGCGTTTGATTCAGGCTCTTGCAGTGAGCAGAGGAGAGGGTCCTGGTCCTTGCTGCTTGAGCTTGGTTCAGGCCTTGGTTCTGATACTGCACCATCATTCCGTGAATTGGGGGCGGTGTCTGTGACTTGGCACTGCGACTCGTTGGAGTCTAATGACTGGAAAGGCAGAGGTTCACAGACTTGTGTCCACATGAGGAGTGGGTATGTTTTGAGAGGGGAGACATATATTGGATGAATGAGATCCATTGATCCCACTGTCAGGTGGATTGGAGCCACATGTTTCAGTCGTAGGCCCGTGTGGGAATACGCTTGGAGGTTCAGCTCACACCTTTGGAGTTTGAGGGTTCTGTTAGTCCTCTTTGCTCCTTCTTGGACTTCCTCGAGGAGTTCGGCAGACATTAGAGTAATGTCGGCCCCCGTGTCCAGAAGGGCTTCGACTCTGATGTGTCGTTCGATGATGATGGAGAGGTAAAACTTTCTTGCTATACCTTTCTCAATGAGATCGCCTAGGAGTTGAGGGACTGGAGTTTGGGAGGAAATTGTTAAGATATCAGGACTGATGTGGTGTTTGTAGGAGGAGTGGCAAGACAGCACTTTCAGGAACTTGATGGGATTCGTCAGCAGGTGTTTGTTGGACGAGGATAAGGTGTTGAGTTAGTGTCTAACTCTGTTGTTAGGCTTTCACGTGGGATTTCGTGTCCTCCTGAAGATAGGGTAGTTACGGTTCTCTGAGAGTGAGGTGAGGGAGTGCTGTTTTCTGTGCCTGGTTGGGTCAGCTGGTCGCTGCCTTCTCTTCCGGCCGCTAGTCAGGCTTAATCTGGTTTCTCCTTCTTTTCCAACTTCCTCCTTTCGTTGGAAGAAATCTTTCATCATCATTTTCATCAGCTCTTGTGAGTCGAAACACGGTGTTGTCTTTTGTTCTTGTGTGGATTCAGTTTGAGCTCGGTCAGCTTGGGATCTTTGTGACTTCTTTCGTCGATTCCTTGGGCTGGTTGCTCCAGGGTGAGTTTGTCGTTTTCCCTTGGAGTTTCCATCGGATTCCCATGAGCTTTTCCCTCTTGAGTTTCCAAATGAGCTTGGCTGGTTCCACGATCTCTCCCATTGATTCTCCTGAGGCCTTGATTGGTCCCATGATTGGTCCATCCCAGCGTTCGTACCTCTGTTTAGATCGGGTACCAGCGTGGGAGTCTCGTTCTTTGTTGGACGAGGGTGCATTCCACTCTCTGGGTGGAGGCCTGGCAGTGTCTTGGCGTTGGGTGCCCTCTAGAGCCAACCCTTGACTTTGAGTGTTGAAGTCAAGAACTGCCGGAGTTTTGGAGCCCTTTTCTGAGGCCATCTTTTGTTTGCCGTAGGCCTTCTGCGCCAAGTCTCGCAACTGCTGAGCATTCATTGTTCGTGGACATGCGAGAACGCCAAGATGGTGACTTAAGCCGGGATGGAGGTTTCTCAGGAAGAGAGTTTTGAAGTTGAAGTCAAATCATCTTCCATGTCAGGTTCATTGCAAGTTCTGAATTATGCTCGTCTGAGTCGGCTGTAGGGCAGCCACTATGCCTTGTTCGGAGTCAGGATCGGAAAACTCTACTTTAATGACTTTAATGAGGGCTTCTCTGAGCAGTTGGTAATCAGTCTTTGTGTGAGCAGGCTGCCTGTCCAGGAAGCAGCGAACTTCAGGACTGGATGTCGTTCGGCAGGGGTGAGGTCAGTGCGCGTCGTGTCCTCGACGGCTCCCGGCGCAGTTCGTAAGCATGCTTGAGTTCCTCTTGGAAACTATCGGATTCCTCTTTGATGTCGTCGTATTAGGTGGCTGATCTCGTTTCTTGACTCATCCAGGTGAGTTTCAAGGGCTTTGATTCTGCTGTTTTTATCCCTGAAGTCAGCCTTTGCCTTTTCCAGTAGCTGTTCTGCATACTGTAGCTTGTTAGAACGAGCAACGTAGTCTGCCTTGACCAGTTCCATTTCTTGGGTGTTAGCTACTAGGGTTTCTTTTAGCTTATTGATCTCCTCCTCAGCGCCTTGTTCCACCTCATCAGGCTTTTCCCATCGTTCCTGAGCTTCCAGTTCCAGCTGCTCAATGCGTCGTTGTGCGCGTGTTAACTCCTGCTGGAGCTGTGCAGCATGCTTGTCGCTCAACTTGAGGGTGGCAATGAGTGTGTGACTTAAGGAGCCGGTGATAGCTTTGACTTGGGTCTTGTGCCATGAGGCTTGTTATGTTGTCGTCCAGCTGGTCCTGTGTCTGATGTTTGAGTGTTTCAGCAGCCTTAGGGAGGAGGCTGTCCGTCGCCACACTGAGCCATGTTTCTAGGTCTTCCCAGTGGCCAACATGTTCTGTTGTGCGAGACATGTTTTGGCAGAATGAGGGGGATTTTAAACCGCGACTGACACAGACCTTGAAGAGAAAAACAAAACAAACCAAAACAAAACAAACAAAGCAAACAGGGGTGTAAGAGTGCAATGTAAAGTGTGTGCTAATGTTGAGTGTGGCTCTCTGTGACTGTGGTCCTCTGGGGGCGTGCTTCTAATTTGTAGCCTCTGTGGGGGAAAATTGAACACACACACACAGGTCACACAGCTGGAGAACAGAGAAAGGAAAGAAGAACACCAACAGAGCAAGGAACAGGGTAATACTTGGATGCTTCCCGGTTTTTTTTTTTTTTTCTGTAAGGGAAAGTCAAAACAAAATAAACAAAAACAAAATACTCCTTTCTGGTATCAGATTTTTCTCTTGTTTTTTTTTTTTTTTTTGTTAAGTCTGATTTAGAAGGGTGCTTCTAGTCAGAGGGTTGTAAATGGGGATTTTTTTTTTTTTTTTAAGTCTGTGATTGCTATTAATTTTTTTCCGGGTGAAAGAAAACAATAGCAATGACAGTGCTGGTCCCTTAATGGCAAATTGACATCACAACGCTAGTTTGAGTGTCCTTCGTGTGTGCTTAAGGTTTTCGACGTCTACCGTCTCGGTGATCTGTTTTAGCCTGGCAGGGTAGGATTTTACAGAGGGGACATTAAATGGAAAACAGTTTTGAAATGTCGTCTCAAGTTCCACAAATACCTGTTCAAGGGTTAAGGTCCTCTGTTTGTGACAATCCTACAGGCACAATCTCAGCAAACAGTAGCAATAATCAAATTAGAAGATAGCAGCAAGGAGACCAGAGAAGAGGAAAAAGAGTGAGGAGTTGCTCCCAATTTTAGGATTAGTAACAAGGGTGTCAGCGTGGTGGCGCGTTTGGATTGATACGCTTAGGGGGTTAGTTTTGCTGTTTTAATAGGCTCAAACCAACTGTCCTAAGTTTTGAGGAAACTCTAATTTCCTTTTGGGGTTTTGCTTAATTGGGAGGTTAAGGCTCTTAGGTCCTAGGTTTGATGAGAAGTTAAATTGTCCAGCGGAATCCCACGGCCGGGCCTACCGTGGAGGCAATGTCACTTCACCAGCCAAGCACTAGGGGGAGCGCTATTTACTATTAGGCTTAAACCAAGAGTAACTCCATAAAGTTTTAGCTGAGTTAATTAAATAACTGAAGGAGAGAAAATAAGGCCTAACAAATAGGACCAGAACTTAATTGCGAATGAATTTAGAGTTTCAAATTAGAAATTGTGGTTTCTAATTATACTTTAATGATGATATCATTAAAACTGGTAGGATGATTAGGATTAAATTGTTCAATAATGTATCATTGAAATAGGGAAGCCAAACCCAAAATTTGATCAAATTAAAAATTTCAGAGCAATAATGATAATCGATTATCAAAATCCAAAGATGGTTGTCATTCAAATTATCAGAGCAATTAACATTTCATTAATCAGCAATTATTGTTGCAATCTGGAAACAGGAACTGTAATTAATTATTAAATTGAATTAGAGTTTTCAAACTCGTAATTAATTATGAAATTGGTTTCCCAAGGATAGCAAGTTCAGAGCATTCACTGATGTCATTAAAAATTCATAAGAGCAATTTATAATTCATTAAATTATAAAAGCACTTATAATCATGTTAATCAGTCTATGTGGAAGCAGGAACTGAAATTATTTAATGAAATTAAATTAAACTTTCAAATTTGGGATTAATTTTGAAATTAAATTCCCTATCTTGAATTGAATTCGGATCCCTATAACAAGTTACTAATTCCTCCTTGTGTCATGAAAGTCACAAGAACAAATTAATCTGTACCATCCTAATTACTTCTAAAGAAAATTAAAAATTTTCAGGCCAGAAAATTAAACACTTTGATAGTCAATAATTAAGATCTTAATGTTATTGTCAAATTATCAAAGCCCCTATGACTAACTAATCCGTGACTATGTTGCTAGGTGGGAACAAGAGCTGAAATTACTTAATGAAATGAAATTAATTTCAAATTTGTAATTAATTCTGACATTCAATTAACAATTTCAAATGCTTGACAATAGCAACGTATCAACTGATGTCGTTAAAATCATAGGACAGTTCATAATTTACTTAATCACCGTATTATCAAAGTAATGAGGCCAAGACCCAGAATTAATAAACCTGTTATTAAACTGATACCCGCTAAAAACCTTACCCAAATGCTTATTAAACCACAGGTGAGATCACTAACTAATTTCCTATGATAATTAGCCACAGTGCACCGTAATGGTTTATTTAAATTTGTATTTGTTAAAGTTATTTTAAATGGGAGGTGAGCGATAACAGATAGGGAGAGTAAAAGAGAGATAGAAATGATATGCAAATCTTAGTGTGAGTTAGTTCAGGATGGGTAATCGCATCAATACTTCAAAACACACTGCAAAAACACTGCATTGACATCCACAAGCTAAATGCTACGTGCTAATAGCTAGCCTTCAATGCTACTAGTTTGGCCTATGCTTCAATGCAAACTCATTAGCTAGCTTTTTTGCTATGCTATTGTTTACAAAAGCTCAAAAATGACGCTGGGGCAGGGCCCACGCACTGAAAGTTTTCCGGAAAAGAGCCTTGGAGGACTTCTGGCCAAGGCTGTCAGTAACACGCCCACTTTGGCCGGTGAGTTTCAAGCTACGGCTTGTCTAATTCACGTGAACTGGCTGGCTCTGTACTGAACAATCAAAAGCACTATGTCGATTCTTGTCTCTGTATAGCGCTGAATAATCTCAACTCATTTAGAGCGAGATAAATTAATCCACAGATTAATTATTATGACCCTTCTCAGCCCAAAGCTGTGGGTGCCTCTCACACTTGGAAAAACCACAAGCACTATTTTAGATTTTCTATCTTTATAGCGCTGACCACTCTCACTCCTTAAGGTAAATTCATGTACAGATTTACTGCAATTAATACAATAACGCTATCGAGGCCACGGCGGACCTCGTAACGTTACTTCTGATCTGTTTTCACAGACAAAACAGTGGATTTTTTTAATCACACAATTTTCATTTCTTGATCAAGATCAATAATTCTCCCACAGAACGCGTTTGGCCACTCCTTCTGAGTGCCGTGTTGTGTTCACTGTTTTAGTGAATCAAAGTGGCCGAGACCATTAATTAGCTAGATTAATTGTCATCAAAACCAGGGAGACACATAGTTCACTCGAAAGTGGGACACGCACTTTCAGATTGAGACTATGGAAGGCCTTAACAGGAATAAAATAAGGAACACGCTTATTTTTTTCTCTATCCGTGCGCGACTTATTTTTGTCTCAGCAGACAAATTAATTACTGCACTTAATTTCCCTTTAAACAACTAAAGTTGCTATTTCATTCAAAACGCCTCGTGTCTTGTACCACAACTAAGCATATACAGTACCACAACAAGCAAACAAACAAACGCTGTCTCTCTGTATCTCCACTATTTTTTCTGGTTAAAAATAGACAAGATACAGCAATATTCCTGGTGTTATGAATTTTCAAATCAAACTAATGTCCGCATTCTCCACCATTATAATGTAAGGTTTTATCCTTTATTTATAAATTTTAGCTTTAGGGAATCAAATTGTAGAAATCCGATTTTGATCGGATTAATTAATATTAATAAAAAATGTATAGATTAATTGATATTAATCAAAAATGTATAATTTATACCTTATTACCGACTCGACCAGTGAGTATTAATACAGTATATTTTAGCAATTCTATTTGTCTCGTAGATACGATAATAAGAATTGTTGGGAAATTTATGAGCAACAGGTAACATGATCTTTGGCAAATAATTTAAGATTTGAAAATCACGGCACCAGACTATTCATTAAAAATGAATTGAGAGTTTATTTACTATTCTAGGATACAATACAAAACACATACACACACATACACACGTTCTGGCAAGATGACAGCAGTTTGAAGAAAGTTTAAGCTATTCTCTTTCCTGAGAATAAAGACGACCTGGAGCCGTCACAAACAGAAGACTCGACTATCGTTATCTTTTAAAGATTCATTCAATTCAACTCAGCAAATTAGAGATTTGTTTGTTACTTGCTTTGAGTTGAGTTGAAGGCTGTTCTTCTCTCTGGGTGGTTGCTGGAGGGCAGTCCTGGACTTTCGCGCTGATGTGTCGTTGTCGCATGACGTCACTCGGGAATCCTCTTTGAATTCGTGGCTTCCGTGCGAATGGCAAGTTTGAAGTTCTTATGCTGCGGGCTTTGCAAGTTACTTTGGTCAGACGTGGACAGAGTGTCTTTTGAGATGTCCTTTGAGATGATCAAACTAGATGTTAAGTCTGCGAATGATTCGCAGCGTGATCAGGGGGCAACGCCCAAGCTTTCAGGCAAGTTTCCTTGCAGTTTTCCACCAGTTGTCCCACACTTTGCAAAGTTGGGTGTCTGTTTTTATCGGACTGATTTGAGTCCATCCCATTCACTGTTTGGTCCAATCACATTGTCTCTGTAGGGCGGAGCCCCGCCCAGCACGGCTTCTTTTCGTGCATACCTTATCTGCTAATAAATATGTCACATGGAGGAAATATCCTAGCAGATTTCTATGAAGTGTTATAATCATACCTTATGATGCTAAAAGTCAACATTCATCCTTATCACCTTATTGCAATCAAAATAACGTTTAATTCAATATCAAACATGAGGTATTTGTCATATCGAATACCTATAATTTTATCTACTAAACGGGTTAAGTCATAGATTAAAATATCCTAAGTTCTAATAACCACAGCAAGATAACAAAAACATAAAATACCACATTCATATATATATTGTCTCTTGAGTATATTGCTTTAATAGCAGCAGTCTTTTCTTAATTGTCCTTTTGGCAGAAACTCTGTGTAACTAGAGTTTCTTTTGTTGTAAGAGAAAAGAGGCGCGTATTCTCTTGGAATGCAGTGAAGAAAAGGGGTTTGTTATGAGGTCATGAGGCTGACCGTGCTGAAGGTTTGTTGAGGTCTGGTCAACGTATATCTGTCTTTCCTTGTTGATACCATCATTGAATTATGGTCAAAAGCGGTCAGGGGATTCAGGGAGGGTCTGTGCTGAAGCATGTCCAGATCCCGCGTGCTTTGTACTGTCTGTTTATTCGACTTTATTTATGGTAAACTGGTCAGGAACAACATTGAAGATTCTGTTCTTCAAAGGATGGCCAGATGTTCTCCTCCCAGCTTCATGGGTCTCATGAGATAAGGAGAACAGGCAGGAAGCTAGTCAGATACTTTGGGCGTTGTGTTGGTCATTTGTAAAATTTTACGATGCTGCGATGGAGGGAGGAACTCAGGAATGTCCGGGGTTAAGATTATGCGTGTGCGTTCTTTTCGACCAGGTTCTACACATGGTAGTAATCAGCCGAGAAGGTTAAAGAAGTACAGCCCGTCAGAACAGAGGCTTCTCCAAACCAGCGAACATCAAAGCGCCTGTGTTTATTCTGTCACAGTGAAGAGCACTGAATGCCCACCTGAGCGACTTATCAAATGGATAAGAAATGGTAAGAGATGTTGAAAATGCAGATGCACCAGCCACAAATGTAATGAGTCCACACTGAAGAAACTGCGGGAAGTGTGGGGATATGCATCTCAGAGTTCTCCATCGCATAGCAGAGCAGGGCCCGAGCATCATGCTAGTTACAACAGCAAGTGACTGCATCTACATGAAATGACACCACCTAGCCCTACAGGACGTGTCTTCCTAAAGGTCATCCCCGTGCTGCTGTGGAAAGGTGAGAAGTCTATACAAACCTACGCCATCCTTGATGATGGTGCACAGCGCAGCATTATTCTCCCCTGCAGCGGTCCAGCAACTAGGCCTACAAAGAAAAAAGGAGGTTATGGCCCTTCGAACCATTCGTCATGATGTTACCCAACTGGAGGGACAATCAGTCCAGTTTCAGCTTTCATTCCAGTCCGAACTGAACGAAAGGTACAACCTAGCCAGTGTATTCTCTGCACCTCTCCTGACTCTAACTGAGCAGACGTATCCGATCAAGAGACTTCAGCGGAGTTATTGTCACTTGCGGGGTATTTCACTTCCATCATTTTGTAAGGTTCAGCCCCTACTCTTAATTGGATCCGACTACCCAGGTTTAATCACTGCGACGGAACCCATTAGATTGGGCCCCGATGGTGGAACAGCCGCTGTACACACGCAGCATGGTTGGTTGCTGCAAGGACCAGATGCCCTTCTTTCGCACCAGATATCACCTTAACAGTGCTTACTCACTTCCCTTTCTGCAGCGCGAGATCCTATTCTCCAACAGGTGGAACGGCTGTGGGAATTGGACGTTCTTCCTTAACGCAACAAGAAGCTGGTAATGCGTTCACGACAAGACCAACTTGCCATGGAACAGCTGGAGAGCAGAACACAGCGTGTGAATTTGGATGGAGCATGGCGTTATGCAACCCCTCACCTACGTGCACCAAATGCACCACCACTGAAGGGTACCAGGGATTCTGTTTTACACAATCTCAGGAGCACAGAGAAACGCTTGGGCAAAGATTCAGAGAAAGCCAAGGTTTATGAGGCCGAGATTCAGAAGCTTTTGGATGCAGGACATATTGTCAAGGTCCCGTTAGAGATTCTACATTCAGTTGAGGAATCGTGGTTTATCCCACATCATCTTGTCCACCACAACGGTAAGGACAGACTAGTTTTTAACTGTTCTTTCGTCCATCAAGTTCTCTCCCTCAACCAGCAGCTCCTTCTTGGCCCTTGCCTTGGTGCTTCATTACTAGGAGTCCTTATTAGATTTTGAAAGCACGCGGTCGCAATCAGCGGTGACATGCGTGCTATGTTCCATCAGGTAAAACTCCTGCCGGAGGATGAACCTCTCCTGAAACATGCGGAAGGGAGATCAGCCTGATATTTACCAATGGCAAGTCTTACCATTTGGAATGACTTGCAGCCCATGCTATGCGACTTTCGCACTTCAGAAGTACATCAGGGACCACCAGCCATGTGATGTCGAAGTAAGGCAGTCGATAGAACAGTGCTTTTATGTTGACAACTGCCTACAGTAGATGAAGCTAGGCAGCTGGTCAACAAGATGAGATCTGTACTCGCCTCAGTGGGGTTTGAAATCCGGCAGTGGGCCAACAATGTCCCCTCAGTTGTTAAGCACCTACCAGTTAATGCAAAATCAGAGAGCATAGAGCTATGGCTGCAAAAGAATCATTCCGACCCTCAGGAGCCAGCTCTAGGTCTGATCTGGCACTGCCTGGATGACCATCTGGGTTACAAACACCGCACAACAGCAGAGTGTCTCCCAACAATGAGGCACATTTACAAAGTCCTGGCATCCCAATATGACCCTTTAGGGTTCGTCACCCCCTTTACCACCAGGGATAAAGTTCTAGTCTAGAAACCAGAAAACCAAGAAGTTGTGATGACCCGAATCTTCCCATAGATCTTCTTGAGAGGTGGAGAGCATGGGAACAGGAACTACCTAACCTTGCCAAAGTAGTGTTTCCCTGTTGTTATATTCCATCACATTTCAGTGAGGAGGCGTCAAGATTCAGCTTGCACATTTTCTGTGATGTGGCCGAGGTGGCCTACGGAGCAGTGGCATACCTGCTTATTGAGAATCAGGGTGAAATCCACACCTCCTTCGTGATGGCCAGGTCAAGGGCGGCCCACACTCTGGACCGACTCTACTGTCTTGACCTGGATTCAGTCGGAGTCTTGCCGATATGAAGTTTTTGTCAGCACTAGAGTGGCTGAGATATGTGGACTCAGCAAGTAACCCGGCAGATGACATCACTCGGGGAAAGACACTCGTAGAGCTGGCGATCCCCAGTAGGTGGAATCAGGGACCTCAGTTCTTACGTGGACCACCAGATCAGTGGCCAACTATACCTCCTCTGGAGAATCGAGATGATTCCTTAGAAACCAGAAAGACTGTATTCTGTGGACTACAGGATGACCGGAATCTGCAGATGCCTGACACAGCTCAATTCACCTCCTGGAAGGCCTTTGTTAAGGCAACTTCCAGTCCCTTCATGGGACGGCTGCTTTGGATGCAGGAGCACCTAGTCCGGATTATCGGAGTGCAGAAGCATTGAAGTCCCAAGCTGAATCCTTGCCACTAGAATTCAAAGCCTTGAAAGCAGGTAAGCCAGTGCCCTCTTCTAGTCGTCTGAGCACACTAGCACCAGAGTTTGATCAGGCACTAAGTTTGATTCGAGTTGGAGAACGGCTTCGAAGATTGGAGGGCTCGAGTCCAACCGAGATTCACCCAGTAGTTTTAGACCCCCATCATGCACCATTCTTCTCAACAGGTGTCGACTGCTTTTGGCCATTCACTGTCAAAGTAGGCCATCGCTCAGAGAAACGATGGGGTGTGATCTTTAAATGTTTGACCAGCTGTTGCATACACCTCGATCTCCTCAACAGCCTGGATGTTGATGCTTTCTTACTTGCCCTAAGATGTTTCATAGACCGACGGGGTACTCCATCAGAGATTATCTCTGACCAGGGAACTAATTTCCAAGGTGCCGAAACAGAGCTGAGAGAGGCAAGAAATGGAACCTCAACTGCAGGAACAGCTGGCAGACCAGCAGATTACTTTTAAGATGGCTCCTCCTGCAGCCCTGCATTTTGGCGGCACATGGGAACGTGAGATCAAATCTGTGAAGTCGGCCCTACAGGTTGTTGTAAGAAGTCAATCCCTGCCAGAAGACATTCTGCACACCGTGCTAGTTGAGATAGAGGGTATCCTGAATGGCAAACCACTAGACTACATCTCATCTGATGTAGCAGATGTAGACCCGGTCACCCCCAACTTCCTCCTCATCGGGCGGCGGGATGACTCACTACCCCAAGTCGTCTACACTCCAGAACCTCTGTCTAAGCGTCGATGGCGCCATGCTCAGACTGTAGTTGATCATTTCTGGGCATACTTTACACGTCATTACCTGCCTAACCTTCAGTCTCATTTTAAGTGGCAGCATGAGACTCAGGATCTGACCGAGGATGCTGTAGTGATGGTGGTGGACCCACAACTGCCTCGGGCTCACTGGCCCATCGGTAGGATTGAGAGTCTGGTACCCAGCGAAGACGGCCATATTAGGTCAGCAAAGGTCAGGATAAAGGACCGCCTGTATCTTCGTCCTGTGGCTACTCCCAGCACTCCCGGACGGTGAGGACACAGATGTCAAGGACTAAGGAATGTATAATTCTACATATTTGCTATGCTAATCTGGGGGTGGCTGTACTAAATTCCTTATTCGTTTTGTAAGGGTAGTCTTGTCAACGTGCGTGTACAGAGTGCTGGCGGTAGTTCTGCCAGCACGGTTCCAGTTTATTTTCAGTTTCATTCTCTGCCACTATTTTCATTGAGTGGTAAATGTGCGTGAATGAATGTAAGTTCATTTATCTTTCTTTACTGGTCATACTGCGATAATGTTACTGCTGCATGTCTGATTGTGGTCATCAGTTCATATTGTAGTTAAGTTTATACAAAATGTAGACAAGTGATGCGCGTGTGACTTACGTGCATATGTTTGGTGCCATTTATAGGGTTGTATTTAATATTAATGTATAGAGAAGTTGTAAATTAAGGCAAATGTTTGTTACTGTATTACAGATGGATTTAGAAATTGTATTTGTTTATTTAAGACTAAACCACATTTGCTGCCTTTTGTTAATTTAATGACTGTTCAATGCTGGTGTCACGGTTACGCTGATGGAAGGAACACGAGGGAAACGAGGAGTACAATCACAAGGTCTTTAATCCAAGGAACACAGGGGAACACAAGAGAGAGACCAGTGTAGAGAGGGAGTGTGCAGTATTTACACATCAGCTAACCACAACCTGTTAAGAACCATCAGAGAATCACATCACCTTAATTAAAAGGGGTCGAAGCCTAGAAGAGCGTCTAAACAGTTGACAAGCGGTTACTTGCAGACTGCTTCTCTTGTCATGGCCACAGAGGCCATTCCCAAGCCACTTGCTTGCCTTGTTGCCTCTACGGAAGCGGTTCCTGAGTGCAAACCTGAGAGGGCCCCTGACTCCACGTTCAGCACAAGGAGGGCTGTAGGTCTCATGGCCGGCCCTATATGGACCTCAGATTCCGAGATTCCTGAACTCCCTGCACCACCATGGCCTCCTGAACTCCCTGCACCGCCATGGCCTCCAGAGCTCCCTGCTCCGCCATGTCTCCCTGGACTGTCTGCCGCGCCATGGCGCCCCGAGTCCCCTGATCCGCCATGGCTCACGGAGTAACCAACTGTGTTAGAGAGACCATAGTATACCTTATGTCACAAATTAGATTTATTGCCCCTCATAAAAATTCCACCAAAATTCAGAATGAGCTTACGAGGTCAGACCACACCTACTGCCAGCCCCTAACACCGTAAGAAGAGACCGACGCAAAGATTTAAAAGAATTAAAGTAATGTTTTAACATTAGAACGAACGTTATTTTTAATAAATCTTTAGCATTTCTTAATTAATGAAACAATTCGGCACTCATCCTAAAGCTTTTCAACAAACAAACTGTTCCTTTTAAACAAACAGTACCTAAGCCGCAGGGAAATGTTGCTTATTTTATTTTATTTACTTTAGTTTAGTTATTCGCACTTAATTTAATAATTCCTTTATTTACACTTCTATTTTTTGTCAATCTTAAAACTTGCAGTGGGGCATATCAGTTTGAAGACGTATACACCATAGTTACAATATCAAGATGACTCAGAATGGTAACATCCGGGCCCAGTCAAACCGCACTTACAACCGCCCCTACACCGGAGGAGAGACCGCAAAGACTTATTTTTAATAAATCTTTTACATTTCTTAATTAATGAAACCATTCAGCATTCATCCTAAAACTTTTCACTTTAAAAAACAGGTTAGCCCATACAAATGTTCTTCTAAACAATCACATCTAAAGCACAGGTTAGTTATTCACACTTAATTCGCCTATTCCTTTAATCGGTCTTTGATTTTTGTCAAGTTTAAGACTTCTGACGTGTTATATTACCCAGACTTTTTCACTTTTAAAAATTAGGTTACACAACTTTTTCTTATAAAAATCACCTCTAAGTCACAGGAAAATGTTGTTTGCCTTGTTTTATTTTATTTTAGTAGTATAATACCTTTATTTACTCTTGGGATTTTTGTCAATCTTAAAACTTCCGGACGAGGTATGCCCTATGCTATATCAGTTAAAATGCATACACACATATGTGAGCGGAAACCGGAATGAAAGCAAATGTTTTGGATGTCTTTGGATTTTCAGCCGTAATTAGACGCCTAAACTTTTTACATTATAGCACGAAATGTAAATATTTTCACACAGGGCCACGAAATGAGAATGGCGCTGTGTGTCTGGGGCGTTCGTTTACTGACACGATCGTATCAGATCAAGAGGGTTGTTGTAAAACATTTAAAGATGTTTCTGGAGATACAACTCATTTGCAATCTAACGAGTTTTTGAGGAGATCTGGCATCATAAACTTTGGCGTTGCTGTTCATTGATCAAAGGACATACGTGTTAACCATTTTATGACATGCACCTGCGAGTATGAACTTTGTCAAAAGTTTAGACTTAAAGTTCACTGTCTGGTCAAAGGATGTGTGCCCTTTTGAAGCTTTTATATGACACATAGCTGGTTAAGTTAATAGTTTAGGTATAGTTTAGGAAGAAAATACTCAAACATAAACACAAACATACACATACACATAAACAATCCCCTACATTTAGACATTTAAACTTTTATGATGTCTCATACAAACCTTTTAGAAATAAAAACTTTTAGCATCACACAGGGTATCTCTACAAGATGATGAAAAGCAGAATGATTAAACAACGATAGAACTATTGTTTTAACAAATAAGTTAAGATTTGTAGTTTTTATATCTCTCAAACCTAAAACCATGAACCTCTAAAGCAAGGATTAGAAACAGTCAAACGATCCTGTGATGAATACAGAGAATTTTCTTTGTAATAGAATTAGCTCTTCATTTAAGCTTTTATTTTTTATTTTTTATTTTAGCAATCCTGTTTATCTCGTGGCCACGATAATACAGAATTGGTTGGGAAATTTTGAGCAACAGGTAACATGATCTTTGGCAAATAATTTAAGATTTGAAAATCACGGCACCAGACCATCCATTAAAAATGAATCGAAAGTTTATTTACTATTCTAGGATACAATACTAACAAAACACACACACATACACACGCTGTGGCAAGATGAAAGCAGTTTGAAGAAAGTTTAAGGCTATTCTCTTTCCTGAGAATAAAGACGACCTGAAGACGTCACAAACAGAAGACTCGACTATCGTTATCTTTTAAAGATTCATTCAAATCAGCTCAGCAAATAGAGATTGTTTGTTTGTTTACTTGCTTTGAGTTGAGTTGAAGGCTGTTCTTCTCTCTGGATGGTTGCGTGAGGGAAATCCCGGACTTTCGCGCTGATATGTCGTTGTCGCGCGACGTCACTCGGGGAATCCTCTTTTGGATTATTGGCTTCCTGGCAGCGCGAATGGCAAGGCTTTGAAGTTCTTACGCTGCAGGCTTTGCAAGTTACTTTGGTCAGACGTGGACAGAGTGTCCTTTGAGATGTCCTTTGAGATGATCAGCTAGATGTTAAGTCTGTAGGCTGGTGAGGCGAGACCAAAATTTCCAAGCAGCCAAGTTTTCCAGCTCAGTTTTTTCTTCCGCAGCTTTTCCAAAGCTGGGTGTCTGTTTTTATCAGACTGATGTGAGTCCATCCTATTCACTGTCTGATCCAATCACATTGTCTCTGTAGGGCGGAGCCCCGCCCAGCACGGCTTCTCTTCGTGCATACATTATCTTAATGTTTCATCCATCATGTGAGGCACATTTCTTAATAACGTCTTATAAAAGTATTCCTTGTTCATACGAGACTAAAAATTGACATATAAAGTTATTTCAACTTCCGGCATTTGAGATGAGCTTTAACCCAATACTACACACGGCTATCTATTCAAAAAGACAGTTATAAGGCAAAGATCAAACTAAAACACACCATGCATAACATAAAACACCAAGCATATATATAGATATATATAAGACATCAAACATGAGGTATTTGTCATATCGAATACCTATAATTTTACCTACTAAACGGGTTAAGTCATAGATTAAAATATCCTAAATTCTAATAACCACAGCAAGATAAACAAAACATAAAATACCACATTCATATATATATATATATATTGTCTCTTGAGTACATTGCTTTAATAGCAGCAGTCTTTTCTTGATTGTCCTTTTGGCAAAGTCCATAAAAGTTTGGGTTCTCTTTTGCAGGAGAGAAAAAGAGCACATTCCTTTGGAAGGCAGGAGACCAAAGCTGAGGTCTCGAGGCCATTAGGAGTATCACGTTGTGTGGCTCTGGTGATTTTCTTAGCTCAGACGAAGTCAGTCGCTTTTTTTGTTTATCAGAAGGTAGTTTATGGTAAGCTGGGGTCGCAGTATCGCGAACGCTCTGGTTCTGGAAACTCTCCAAAGAAGTATTTCTTTGTTGTTAACTCCGTGCAGATGTAGCGCGGTCATTTCATCCTCAAACTTATCATGGTTTACGAGTCTCTCAAGGTGATAAGGAGAGTATGGCCGGACGCTAGTCAGAGAATTGTGGCGTTGCGTTGGTCATTTGTTAATTTTACGACACAGCGTGGAGGGAGGAACTCCTTGGAATGTTCTGAGTTAAGATTATGTGTGTGCGTTCTTTTCGACCAGGTTCTACATCTTCATGAATTAGACCTAAATTAAACTGAAAATTAATTGTCATAGGTTGTTCGCAACAAAAGTAATTCCTAAACAAGGTGCTACAAATGCCTCACAGAATCTTTACAGCAGATTAGATTTTCTTTCCCACTTTAAAATTGTATTATTAACCGTGGTGTTTAAATGCGGCATGTTTATTTTCACAGTATAATGTTTTATTTATTAAAATAAAAACAACTGGTCTATATAGGTTTATTTTACTAAGAATTGATCAAATAATTGACATTGGAAATAATTCAAATAAACGATGTCCAATTTATCAACCCCCGCCTGATGTGTCTGATGGTTTGTGACAAATATCTTACTGATACAGTTGTGTTAAGATGTTAAGTATGTGTAAAACATCTGTAAAGTTCAATATTACTGTTAAAAATAGTATAATAAAACACAAACACTCGCATAAAAAACAAACACACACACACACACACACACACACACACTAAAACAACCCTATACAGTTAAACATTTAGACTTGTATGATATTTCATACGAAACTTTTACAAATAAAAAACTTCACACTGGGTATCTCTACAAGATGATGAAAAGCAGTACGATTAAACAATGATTTATCTTTTGTTTTAACAAATAATTTTTTAGATCTTTCAAACCTAAATCATGATGCTCTAAAGCAAGGATCTGAAGCAGTCAAATGAACCTCTGATGAATGCAAGGCAGTTACAGAGATTTTCTTTATGAATTAGAGCTAAATCAGACTAAAAATGTGTTGTCATAAGGTAGTTTGCAACAAAAGTAATTCCTACAATGCTACAAATGTCTCACAGAATCTTTACAAATACAAATATCTTACCGATCCAGATGTGTTAAGATGTGAAATATGTGTAAAATATGTGCAAAGTTCAATATTACTGCTAAAAAGAGTTTAATAAACCACAAACACTCACATGAAAAACAAACAAACACACACACACACACTAAAACAACCCCTGCAGTTAATTGCTTTGTAAAAAAAAAAAAAAGTCCTCCCCGAACTTCCCGCTGCCATGTATCTTGCTCTCTCATTGGCTGTAGGTCATCGCCGGTGTATTTTTCAGTCAGAACTCATTCACACAGCAGGATTGTGAATCTTCGGCGACGCATTGGCGATTCCCTCAGATCGCGTCTTTGATAATTCAAACTGCACGATTGTCACTCGCGTGAACGAGCACCGATTTACTTCCAATTTCGGGGCATTTGTCGGCGATTTATCAAAACCTGTCAGCGAGTGAAAAATCAGGCTAAAATCGTGCAGTGTGAACTTGGCATAACAATCGACTTCTTTTGAGGAAGTGCTCAAGACGTTTCTGGGACGTTAGCCAAGATTCTAAAAAATTGAACTTTACCACGACGTCCTCACAACGTTCTGTGTTTGCTGGGTACCTGCTTGGTTCGTCATAGACATAAACAGAACAGAAGTAGCTCCGCATGAAAGTTCCCGGATGTGTTCTTGATATCGAGGATGCATCGAGTGCAGACTTGAGACAAGGGCTGTTTCTCAATTCCAAAACCGCAGAGAACGGACTTGTGTTCTCGTGGAGACCAGTCTTGCAAGGCTTCCTTGGAAGAACGAATTTATGCTGAGACTATGCGGTCAGTTAAGCAAGAACGCAGTACATCTCAATTCTCACAAGGATGCTGTTCTATGTTCTCTCGTCCTTCCGAGTTCGCTCTTCCAAGGAAGCCTTGCAAGACTGATCTCCACGAGAACACAAGTCCGTTCTCTGCGTTCTTGGAATTGAGAAACAGCCTTCCATTCATACGCATGCGAATGCGTCAGACTGGAAACGCAAGCCTGTGCGAAACGTTTTCGCATTTCGCTGCGTTCCAAGCTTGGTGAACTCTGGCCTGCGAATTCGCATCACGTGACACCGTGTGACCAACGGCAGATCGATACATCACAGCATGACCTCGTAGCTAATTTAAAAGAACATAAATTTAAAACTACAGCACTGCGGGAAAGTGTAGTAGATTGTATGTTTTTACATTTTAGATGTTTTATTGTAATAACTTCAGACCAACAAGTGTGTGAAGTACAAACGTCTCTCTTGCTTGCTTATCATCAACATCACGACTATATAATACTTACTCTTAAAGAGACTTTGGCTTAACCCGCACTCAAAAGCACAACACACTGGGAAACCACTTTTCTTAAAGGCGAAGTACAAGTCAAGTCAAGTCACCTTTATTTATATAGCGCTTTTAACATTAGAGATGGCGTCAAAGCACTTAACAATATCAAATTGGAGGATAAGTGTCAGTAATGTATATTGATAAGAATAAACACTCAATTTTCAGTTAAAGGCATTTCATTATTGAATTCAGAGATGTCATTGAACAGATACTGTTTAAACTAAACTGAGCTAGACAATCAAATCGACAATAATCGCTAGAAATTAAGTGTCCCCAGCTGAGCAAGCCAGAGGCGACAGCGGCAAGGAACCAAAACTCCCTCTGTGACAGAATGGAGAAAAAAAAAACCTTGGGAGAAACCAGGCTCAGTCGGGGGGCCAGTTCTCCTCTGGCCAGACAAAACCCGCAGCCATGTCAGATTGTGTAAAGGGCTTATCTGACTCCCGTGGTCCCGATGGAGCATTTTAGTTTATAATTTAATGTATTTGTTGTATTTGTGTTTTATTCATTATTTGAAGTTTTTAATTTATATGATTTATTAATTTCCTATAATTGTAAAGTATAGTTTAATGCATTTATTGTTTCTCGGTCTATTTTTATAATATATATTTGTTTGTTTATTATAATTATAATTATAATTTAAATTTATAGTTTAATTCATTTAATATATTTCTGTTATATATATATTTTTATATATATATTATATTGTTATTTTAGAATGCATTTATTCATTTTTCATATTTGTATATTATTATGTTTTAATTACAATTTTAAATGTATTATATTTCTATTTTTATATTGTTGCAATTTCTAATAATAATAGTATTATGTAGTTAGGTATTTTATTATATTTTTTAGTTATGTTGATATATTTTAAGCAGAGGTTGCGTTAGACTTTAATATTATCCGTCATTTTGACAGACAGGGTCGTAAAAAATTCCGTCATAATCTATTATTACCCGTCATTTTAATTTTCGTATTTTAATTATAATAACCCATTTAATTGCTTTTATTTTTGTTCACGTTTTCATTTTTAATAATCAACCTAAAGGACGAGCATATTGGCTTATGCATTTATTTATTTATAAAGAGAACAGAGACTGCGTCAGTGACAGCGGAGGACACTTAAAACAACAAAATATGCTAGTGCTGGATAAAAAAAATAAAAAATAAAATAAAACTGATTTCTCTGTTTTAATAGATTCTTATATTTATGAACCAATATCGTTTCTTAACTCACAATCGATGCTGTTTTCATTTGATGAATGCACAGTAACGTTTTGAAATGAAATGCAGTCTCAGGTTTCAAATTCTGTCCATTTTATTAGGAAATTCAAGCAATAAATACCGTTTTGGCTTTAATGTGGCGTGATAGATCGCTGTAGACACCTCAGATCAAGCGATTCACTTTACTATACTCGCCTGTGAGTAATCAAAGACATAGCAAAAGACCTTTATTTTTGTTCTGGAGACGATCGCGCGCTCTGCTGCCTCACTGGAGCGCACTCGCCACCAACTGGACAGGGCTGGGAATTACAGTTATAAACTACAATAGATCACCCTCAGTGTGTGTAATCTGCCAAAGTGACGGACGGCCTTCAGATTTTTCCGTAACTGCTAAAAAAAATTTGGAGAATTTTCGGTTAATGCGACCTCTGATTTTAAGTTTTATTGTATTTTAGTCGAGGTCTTCACTGGGGAAATGTCTCTGGGGCTCATCTAGGTGTCCTGGTCTCCACTGACGATCAGGGCTGTAGACATCATCTCTTGGTGCTGATCCACCATCTGATCGGATACGGACTGAGAAACAGAATAAGAAAGAAACAGACAAATATTAGCGTAGATGCCATTCTTCTTATGATGTAACGAGTACATCGTGTGTTATGGGGAGTGTTCCCAGTTCCGGTTGATCTAATTAATGCAGCCTAACAATCCTTTAACGGATTTGAATAATAGAAGCGTATTAGTGTGTTATGTGTAAGCCAGGCTAAAGAGATGTGTCTTTAATCTAGATTTAAACTGACAGAGTGTGTCTGCCTCCCGAACAGTGTTAGGTAGATTGTTTTGGCGCTAAATAGGAAAAGGATCTGCCACCCCCGCAGTCGATTTTGATATTCTAGGAATTATCAAACGGCCAGAATTTTGAGAATGCAGTTGGCGTGGAGGACTATAATGTGATAAGAGCTCGCTCAAGTACTGAGGAGCTAAGCCATTCAGGGCTTTATAAGTAATTAACAAAATTTTAAAATCTATCCGATGTTTGATAGGGAGCCAGTGCAGTGTTGACAGAACCGGGCTAATATGGTCATACTTCCTGGTTCTAGTAAGGACTCTAGCTGCTGCATTTTGGACCAACTGTAGTTTGTTGATTATGCGTGCAGAACAACCACCCAATAAAGCATTACAATAGTTTAACCTTGAGGTCATAAACGCATTAATTAGTATTTCTGCATTTGACATTGAGAGCATAGGTCACAATTTAGATATGTTTTTGACATGGAAAAACGCAGTTTTACAGATGCTAGAAACATGGCTTTCAAAGGAAAGATTGCTACCAAACAACCGTCAAGTGTTAGATAGTGTTCTAGGTTATTACATGTAGGGTTTTTAGGTCCGATAATTAACACCTCTGTTTTTTCAGAATTTAGCAGTAAGAAATTACTCGTCGTCCAGTTTTTTATATCGACTATGCATTCCATTAGTTTCTCAATTTGGTGTGTTTCACCGGGCCGTGAAGAAATATAGAGCTGAGCATCATCAGCATAACAGTGAAAGCTAACACCATGTCTCCTGATAATATCTCCCAAGGGTAACATGTAATTGTTGCAGGTGACTTTGCAGGTGACTTTAATCACTCAAACTTAAAGTCAGTGCTACCCAAGTTTCACCAGCATGTTTCCTGTCACACCAGAGGAAACAAAACCTTAGACCATGTTTACACAAACATGGCTGGAGCTTACGTTGCGACACCCCTCCCCCACCTGGGACAGTCAGATCACCTTTCTTTGTTCCTCACCCCCAAATATGCACCCCTCATCAACCGTGTGAAGCCATCAGTGAAGACCATCAAGGTGTGGCCTGCGGGGGCAGATTCCACACTCCAGGAAAGGTTTCTACACACAGACTGGAGTATGTTTGCTTCTCAAGCCACCAGTGGCGCTCACACAGACATTGACTCTTACACCTCCTCTGTATTGGATCATATCAATATCACCATTGACAGTGTTACAACCCAGAAACAGATCACCACATATCCAAATCAGAAGCCTTGGATGAACAAGGAAGTGCGACTCCTGTTGAAGTCACGCAACACTGCCTTCAGATCAGGAGATGCACAAGCCTACAGCACATCCAGAGCAAACCTGAAGAAGGGCATCAAAAAGGCCAAGCACTGCTACAAGCTAAAGATAGAGCGACACTTTTCCAACTCTGACCCTCGACGCATGTGGCAGGGCATTCAGGCCATCAGTGACTACAAACCCACCCACTCCACCCCCGCAGCCACTGATGTCAACTTCCTGAACGAGCTAAATTACTTTTATGCTCACTTTGAAAGAGACAACAGAGAAACTGCCACCAAGCTCAATCCCTCAGCTGACCACCCACCAATCATACTCTCCTCCACAGATGTCTGCAAGGCACTGAGCCGGATCAGCGCGCACAAGGCTGCTGGACCAGACAACATCCCTGGTCGTGTTCTCAGGGCATGTGCGGAGCAGCTCACTGGGGTTTTTACAGACATTTTCAATCTGTCTCTTGCCCAAGCAGCCGTACCAACATGCTTTAAATGCACTTCCATTTTGCCAGTGCCAAAACACTCTAGTCCGAGGTGCCCTAATGACTACCGCCCTGTAGCACTCACACCCATCGTCATGAAGTGCTTTGAGCGGCTGGTCCTGGAACACCTAAAAGACTCTCTACCATCCACATTGGACTCACACCAGTTTGCCTACCGTAGCAATAGGAGCACAGAGGATGCAGTTTCCATGGCACTGCACTCTGTGCTCACTCACCTGGACAATAAGAACACTTATGCACGTATGCTGTTTGCTGACTTCAGCTCAGCATTCAACACTGTCATCCCAACCAAGTTAATAGCCAAACTTGGAGACCTGGGCATCAATACCTCAATGTGCAACTGGATTTTGGACTTCCTGACCAACAGACCCCAGAATGTTAGATCAGGATTCACCTGCTCCACATCCATCACACTTAACACTGGTGTACCACAGGGCTGTGTGCTAAGCCCGTTTCTCTACTCCCTCCTTACCTCCGACTGCAAGCCTGTGTATGGATCTAATTCCATCGTCAAGTTTGCAGACGACACCACGGTGATTGGCCTCATCAGTAACAACGATGAGACTGCCTATAGGGAGGAGATCCAGCACCTGGCCACATGGTGCACTGAAAATAACCTGCTCCTCAACACCACCAAAACGAAGGAGCTCATCGTGGACTTCAGGAAGGAGTCAAGAGGCACACACGACACCATCCACATCAATGGAATGGCTGTTGAGCGTGTCTCCAGTTTCAAGTTCCTGGGGATCCACATCTCGGCGGACATGTTGTGGAAAACCAACACCTCCAGCCTGGTCAAGAAGGCTCACCAGCGCCTCTTCTTTCTGAGGACACTGAGGAAGAATCAGCTCTCCTCGGCTATCCTGGTGAACTTCTATCGCTGCGCAATAGAAAGCATCCTGACCAACTGTGTCACAGTATGGTATGGGAGCTGCTCTTTTGCGGAGCGCAAGGCACTGCAGCGGGTGGTGAAAACTGCCCAGCGCATCACAGGGACTCCACTACCTGCCATTGAACACATCCAGAGGAAACGCTGTCTGCATCGAGCTCGCAGCATCCTTAAGGACTCCTCTCACCCAGCCCACAGACTGTTTTCTCTCCTGCCCTCCGGCAGGCGTTTCAGGTGCCTCCGGACCAGGACCAGCAGATTAAAGAACAGTTTCTTCCCCAGAGCTGTCTCTTTACTGAACTCTAACCCCCGTTGATCCACTTCCTCATATATTGTTAACTCTTCTCTCCTACCTCACATCGGCCTTATTTGCACTACTGAATGTAAATTTTTATTACAGTAACAACTGTTTACTTTTGTATCTTGCACTACCATACCTAAATTGGATTATGCTCATTTGCACTGCCGACTGTTGTTTAAATTATCAATGTTTACATTAACATTTTGCACCTGTAAATTCTGTTTATAGTAATAGCCATCTGTATATTTATTCACTACACATATTCACCTGTAAATTCTGTTTATATTAATAACCATCTTTCTATATATATTTATATATATATTCAGTACATATCCTTGTCCTGCACTTATTCAACCATTGTATATCCTGCACTTGCTGCTATTGCACTCCTGGTTAGACCTAAACTGCATTTCGTTGCCCTGTACCTGTACTTGTGTAATGACAATAAAGTTGAATCTAATCTAATCTAAAGCGTAAAAAGTAACGGCCCTGGTACTGAGCCTTGAGGTACTCCATACTGCACTTGTGATCGATATGATACCTCTTCATTCACTGCTACAAACTGATGTCGGTCAGATAAGTACGATTTGAACCATGCTAAGGCACTTCCACTAATGCCAACAAAGTTTTCTAGTCTATTCAAAAGAATGTTGTGGTCGATAGTGTCGAACGCAGCGCTAAGATCCAGTAGAACTAATAAAGAGATACAACCACAATCAGATGATAGAAGCAGGTCATTTGTAACTCTAATGAGAGCAGTCTCAGTACTATGATACGGTCTAAATCCTGACTGGAATTACAACATTGCATTTTAATATTAATAATAATATTAATACTAATTCACCCTGAGTATAAGCATGGAAGCTGAAATACAACTGTAACTGAAAGTATATTCTCTTTAAATGTTAACTTAAATTATGACTGAACAAGTAAACTGAATTCAGTATAGTAAATAGAAATTAGAATCTGGTATCATGTCAACTGGCTGTAATGGGAGGACCTAAAACAAACTAGTCCTTGACTTAACTCAGTGTTTCTTCATAATGTTTAGCTTTTGTCTCACTCTATGTAATCCATCAGTCTTGGGGGTTTCTTTCTGTTCTCTCTCTAAGGATATCTTCTCTCCATTTGTACAGGACATTCAGAAGAATTTCGGGACTCCTGTGCTCCTGAGGTCGGGCTATCATCCATCTCGTCATCAGTGGAGTTGGCGTGTGGAATTGATATACCGTATTGACCCGAATATAAGACGATGTTTTTTCCTTGGAAATACATCTGAAAAAACGCGTTCGTCTTATATTCAGGGTCTAGACTTTGACATGTCAATAATACACCCACAACAATAGGTGGCGCCAAAAACGCATAAAACGAGTGTGCCATGAAATATGTAATGTAATGTGTGTTTTAAAGATCGCGAATGAAAACAAATGAAAAAGAAAAGCTTACAGCAGCATGATCGTGACTGTCATGTTAGCCTGATGGGACCAAACTTCCTCTGTAAGTCATTTTAAAACAGAAGACAGTACCCAGATTTGAAGACTACAATAAGATTTCACGTCTACTGATAATAACATTTTGGTAGGCTACTATGAGATTGATAGCCTAATTGTTATATAATTCAGATGGGCTACCTGTTATTTCAATGGTATATCAAAATTTTCCAATGTCATTGTTGGTACATTTTACCAGTATTTACCATACTTTCAAAACAAAAATTAGAATTGGAAAAATATGCAATATGAAAATAATTTAAGAATAAATGTGTTTTACAGAGAAAAAAAAAAAACAAGATTTGGTTTTCAAAAAGCCTTTTTCCAACAGGTACATCTGGAAAAAGGGGGGTCGTCTTATAATCAGGGTCGTCTTATATTCGGGACAATACGGTACATTGTTTCAGAGGTATTAGATGAGAGATGCTTCTGGTGGCAGTGTGTTTCCCTCCCTGAACTGTAATCATTTGGTTTTTATGACTGTGTAAGGTTTCGGGTTGAAGGGTGTCATAAGTTTTCCCGTTTTCCTTTCACGAATGAGCACAGAATCACCCACATTGAGTTCAGAAAGTAAAGCTTTCTTCCTGTTATCAGAATATTGTTCCATCTTTTCCTTTTTGGAGCTTTCTGTTTGTCGAAGTGTGTCATTAATCACCGGACTGTGTAAAGCTGGTAGTTTGATGTTGATGGGTCTGCCAAAAAGTAGTTCAGCTGGGGATGTCCCAGTAGTTTGATGAGGTGTTGCTCTATAATTTCTTTTATATAAATTTGTGGAGTTCTTGTTTCCATGATTTTTCTTCAACAGTGGCAGTTGATATTGCTTTCTTGAGGGTTCTCATGAATCTCTCAACCTCACCATTGGCCTGAGGCTAGTAGGGGGTGATCTTTTGATGGTGAATACCATGGTGGGTTGTGAAGTTTGCAAGGTCTTGACTGGAGAACGGAGGGCCGTTGTCGGACTTCATTATTTTGGGAATGTCGGCTGTGGAGAATATTTTGTCCAATAATGCAGTGACTGTATGTGTGGATGTTGATGGTGTTATCTCCACAAAGGGGAATCTGGAGTATTCATCCAGAACAACTAGAACATAGTCGCCGGAGGGAAATGGACCGTAAAAGTCAACAGAGAAATTCTGCCATGGACCTTCAGGTAACTCTGACATCTGGAGCAGTTGATGTTTGTTGTAAGTAGTTGATGCTTGACAGGGAATACAGGCTGATATTAGTTGTTCTGCCTGCTTGTCTATTCCAGGGAACCAGACCTTTTCTCTCAGCAGCTGTTTTGTTTTACTAAACCCTGGTGGCCTTCATGTGCGAGATCAAGTGTTTTGTGTTGCAGGGCCCTTGGCATAACGATGCGGTGTCCTCTCAGAAGTACATTCAGGACAGTAAGCTCCTCTCTGACATTGTAGAATGATTTCAGATCAGACAGATCATGCTCTGTGGTGAAATGATCATAAAGTCTATGCCATTGACCAGTGTGGGCGTGCTGAATGGCTGGCTGAAAAAGGCAGTCCTTTGCTGTTGCAGTCTTTACTTCCTCCAGTGTCATGGCTTTAGGGACTGCATTAGTGGCGATAAAGTTGACGTGCATTTCTGTGTCAACATCATGCGTGATGGAGGTCTTGTGGAGTTGCTGTGGGTGGCGAGACATATAGTCAGCCGGATTTGTCTTCCCTGCTTTGTAAATGACCTTATACTTGTAAGGCTGGAGTCAGAGAGACCATCTCTCAATTCGTGCTGGCGGTTTTGATTTAGGGTTGTTAAAGATTAGCTCTAAAGGTTTGTGGTCTGTGATCATGTTGAATTCAGCACCATAAAGATACAGATGGAAGTATTCACAGCTCCAGACGATAGCAAGAGTCTCTCTTTCCGTCTGAGAGTACTTTTTTTTTTTAAATCAATAATAATTTTATTCCGGTCCTCACAAACAACTTTTCACAAAATAAATAAAAATACATAGTTACCGAAAAAGGTGTAGGCCGAAGCCTTGCTTATTATGCCTACCCTTTATACATAGTGAAAAGTGTCTGTCACCCATTCAGTTAACTAAGTTAAATAATACAAAATAAACAACATTACAAAAACATTTCCCAAAATGTAAATACATAATTCAAAACAAACATAACAAAAATACACATTCCAGCTATTACTTCAATATTTTAACAATGCATTCACAATTTATTGATACTGAGTCATATAATTATTTATCACCTTATTTTTTATATATTTTCTTAAATTTGCAAAGTGAATTACATACTTTTAATTCTTTATCACATTTATTCCATAGATTTACCCCTTTGACAGATAAACACCTACTTTTTACTTACTTATTATCTACTTTTAGTTCTTGCCCTTACTTTAAACATGTACAATCCTCTTAGATTATACTGACTTTCTCTTAGTTTGAACAGCCTCTCAATACAATTTGGAAGTAAATTATTATAAACTTTGTACATCAACTGTGCTGTATATAAATCAACTAAATCTACAAATTTTAATGCATGTAAATTAATAAACAATTTATTTGTTGGTTCGTAATAATCAACCCTTTTAACAATCCTAATAGCTTTCTTTTGTAACATATATATTGAATTTAAATTGGATTTATATGTGTGACCCCACAGCTCCACACAAGAAGTAATGACTATTTACACAAGAAGTAACTATGAGCGCACAATACAATATATATAACGTTTTTTCATTCAAAATATGTTTTATTCTATTTAATATTGCAATAGATTTGGACATCTTTGTTTTTACATGATTTATATGTGATTTCCAACATAATTTATGATCAGTTATAACACTCTTTCTATTTCCTCATTGTTAATCATTAATTTCACTTTATTGTTACTTTGTCGATTACTAAATATTATAAACTTTGTTTTACTTAAATTCAGTGAAAGTCTGTTATCATCAAACCATTTTTTGAAAACCATCAGTTCGATTTCCACTGTATTCAGAAGCTTGTAACGGTGGTGGTCGCCCTAGCATAAATAAAATCTCTTAAAGAAGTTTTTTTTTTTTCCGGGCACCAGCCAGGAGTGATCCTGACAAAATTAAAGTAACCCAGGATAGCCAATAAAATAAACCACCTGTTACAACATTAAGTCACCAAAAATAGTCAGAAGAAAAACTGTTCGTAAAGGGAAGATTTATTCCACAATGGAGAAATTTGTTTGAAAAATAAGTAACAAGACAATAAAAAACAAACAAAAAAAAAACAGTTCAACACTTTGAGTCAATTCAAGGGTGAATTCGGTGAATTCCTCCGTGTAGTAATTGCGTCACCCTATTTCACGTTTCCAACACGGCAGATTCACATCCACAGTCATTCATTGTCCATAGGAGAAAACAAAGAAACATTAAATAAGCATTTTGTTCATTTCATAATTAAGCAATAACATCAGTAGTAAGTACCCGCCAGCAAATGACAATATGATTAATTGCTTTGACCTTTTGTGACCTCATAATATTATTATTATTAATAATAATAATATCCATATGTGCCCTTTGATCTCATAACAAGTTTCGGATGCGGAAATCGGTCAAGCGTGAAACTCCGGTGTCGACTGGGAAGAGCTATGTTATCCGGCGGTGGAAAAAAACATAAATGAGCTGTCAAGTATTGTTTTGAAGATATTATGCTCATAATTTTGTACAGGATCGAGGGGTTTGCCCATCTGCGGACCACGTGGCAGCGATATCCGGTTGCATTCTGAGGAGCTCTTAGATAAATAGACCGTGGTATTTCTGGGGGAAATCAGAAAAGAGCTGTGAAACACATAGACATGAATGCCTCATATTCACCTAAAACTCCTGAGAAGGAATGGGATGAAGAGATGACGAAAAATCTGACTTTGGCACCGAGAAAGCCGTACAGCGGTAATTTGTGCTTGACAAGGTTTATCTACGAAAATTCTGAATGCATGAGAGACTAATTTTTCCTGATCAGCGGTCGTATATTCGGCTATATATTCCACAAATCGGATCGAACGGTTACGCTCTACACGTCTGACGAAACCGACGAATTTGTACAGGATCGAGACCCCTGCCTGGTATTTCCTGAAAAAGATTGGCAATTATTTTTCAATTGTATCTGGAAAGATCTGAAGGATTGTGGAGAAGAGCCTTTGTACGTTGGGGAGTGGGACGGGGTAGCACCGAATATCCGGTACCAAGTGGTCGGTGACCATGCTCAAAAGAACCCGGAGGACTACGTGTACATATTCGCCTGCGAAGACAAGACAAAGCTTAGTGACCGTTCGGAGGGCGACCCGCATAAAGAATATCACGAGATGTTCAGCCTTCAGTTTTTGTTCAAGTGGTGCGATCTGCATTTGCTGAGCGCTCTTTTTTCGGTCGTAAACAAAATGTTCAAGTGGTGCAGCATACATGATGGATACAACAAAATTAAAACACAGCTGTTTCGCCCCGAGAGAGACCCCCGTGAGGGGGTGTTGCCGTCCCCGCCCATCTACTACAGCCATTATAAAGAACAGTAAGTTCGACACTCCCACACAGCATTTCCAACATGTCTCAAGAAGACTCTTTACAATGCGATTATGCTCCTTTCAACCTCAAAGCTTCCGATGATAACGCTGTTGATCATCTTTCGACAGACAACATTCGCTCACCCGACCTGCGCAAAGAATGCTTGGATAAATTCTGCACGGAACTCGGATACCGCAACCTGAATTACCTAAAGCATCTGTGTACCACCTCCACCCACACGGGATTCGACACCACAGACGGCTGCTTCAACGGAAAAGGTTTCAGAATCATAAAAGCTACGATCGTGCTTCTGCTGCAACACATCATCGACAACAAACTAAGGGACGAGTGCGAGGGGTGCGCAACGGACCATCCGAGCCAGCTGCAACATTCATGCCTGTTTGAGCCTGACGCCTACTATTTCGACTCGCGGTTTGACGAGCTGTGCTGCAAACTGTTCAAACCCGATCTTCAGACCATTATCGACTTCACTCTACGCCGCTATGGTTTAATGACCAACAACATTCTGAAGATTCAAGGAACTACCGGTGCTATCCTGCACGAATTAAGAGACGAACCATTCATCGTTGCAAAGCTGCAAGAAATCAGGGAAAAGCTTTACGACGCCGTGGATCTCTGGCAAAGCAGCGTGACCGCCCCAGGAGTGTGACAACATGGGGTCTGTGTGTAGCGGAATCCATTTTTTCAGAGACATCTTGTTTACCCCCCATTATAAAGTACAGATGATCAAAATGATGCTTGCTGCCATCGATCGTGCATGTGATCCGGAGACAGATTACGAGGGGGAAACGGCACATCTAAAAAATCTCATGAAACAAATGCGTGTTATAAGATGTCTGACCGACTCTTGGTCTGAATTGATAGACATGTGTGTCAACAGCAACGATCAGCCCCCTGTAATGCTCCGAAAAATTCTAGATGAGATATCTGCAGCCGTTGAAGAGATAAGAGTTAGCGACGTCCTTTGTATGTGCACGTATGTAACCGATGTATGTGTGAAGCTTGTTTCAAAAAATGAGAAAAACAAGGTGTACGAGATGGTTGAAATTCTGGTAAACTACACACTAGATCGCAGCTATACAGCCTGTGTAAATTGTCTTTACTGGTTAGATAGTATGTAACCCATTTTATTTCTATTCTACCAAATACTGAGCATAGGGTCTGAATACTTAGGACCATGTGATATTTCAGTTTTTCTTTTTTAATAAATCTGCAAAAATGTCAACAATTCTGTGTTTTTCTGTCGATATGGGGTGCTGTGTGTACATTAATGAGGAAAAAAAATGAACTTAAATGATTTTAGCAAATGGCTGCAATATAACAAAGAGAGAAAAATTTAAGGGGGTCTGAATACTTTCCGTACCCACTGTATATTGCCTATTAATGTAGCAGTATCTTTAGTTATTCTACTAGGTTTTGTAATCACAGGAATACCAAATAATTTATTCATAAAGGTATCCGTACAAGTTCCTGGTGATCTATACACACAACTGATAATTATATTTTTAGATTTTTCAATATCTATTTCTATATTTTCTATAGTCACTGACATACTTTTAATCAAATTACATCTTAACACTGTGTCAACATACAAAGCAACTCTTCCTTTCTTATTAACTCATAAACAAATTATACCCTTCCAATTCTACTTCATGTATTTTCTCATTATCAAGCCAAGTCTCTGACACAGCAATCACATTAAATTTATTAAACTGACACAAATACTCCTTAATGTGTATGAAATTTTTATAAAGACTATAAAGATTACTATTTAAATGTATTATTGATAATGCCCCCTCCATATTCACATTTCTATTAAATTTATCTTCTGTATAATACTCACAACAATTGTTATTTACATCATTACTGTTACAATCGAAGCTCCCGCACCACTCCCTCTCCGCCACCAGAGGGAACCATCCCCTGAATATTAACTCCGATTCGGACTCAGTTTCCCATCATCCCTCATACCTGGGCCTAATCACCTTGCCACACCTGCACCTCATTCACACACCCATACTTAAGCAGCACACTTCCATGCACTCATTGTGAAGTCTTGATTTGCCCCAGCTGTCATTTCTGAACGTTTCTACCCATGTTTGCTGTACTGTTATTATCTCTGCCTTGATTCTCGACTCTGTGATCCCTCTCTGGTTGCCCTGATTTGGACTGTTTCTCTGGACTCTGATTGTAAGCCGCCTGCCTTGATTATTCTGCCTGTTCTCCCGACCACGTCTCTGCCTTGCCTACTCTGTTCCCATTGCTGGTTTTCAACGAATCAGTCCTGTTCTGTCTGACTATTCTAATAAAAGAGCTGCAAATGGATCCCGATCTGTCTGATGATTCACAACAGAAGACTTCGCCAAACAGCAATCCAGCAGCATTGACCCAGCTGACAACGGAACTCATGGCTCAAGCCTTGCAACTCGCTCTGCATCAACATCAGTTGCATCGACTCACCACACTCACCGATGAGCTTCTTGCAGCGTTGCAAGGTCTGCGCGTGGCTCAAGCACAAGCCGCTGCCAACCCGCCACCCGTTCCAAACAACCCTCCGGCCATGCAAACTCCCTCTGTCAACCCACGACTCGCCCTTCCTGAGAAATTTGACGGTGACACCACTAAATGCAAAGGCTTCCTGTTGCAATGCTCGCTCTTCGTCAGCCAACAACTTTCACTTTACCCCACTGAATCCAGTCGCATTGCCTTTGTGTGTTCGTTACTCACCGGCAAAGCTCTGGACTGGAGGACCGATGGTTCAACCTTCCCTACCTTTGAATCATTCCTCCAACACTTCAAGGAGGTGTTTCAACATCCAGCTGAGAAAGGAGACGCGGGTGAGCAGCTTCTAACACTTTCACAGAGCAGGAAAACGGCGGCTGAGTATGCCCTGTCATTTCGCACTCTGGCGGCGCAAACTACGTGGGTAGAGGATACCCTGAAACTGCTGTTTCGGAAAGGCCTGAACACTGAATTGCAATCTGAGCTGGCGTGTCGAGACGAAGGGAGGACCCTGAGTCAATTCATTGAACTTTCCATCCACATAGACAATCTGATTCGTTTTCAACGCACCGTACGATCTGCGCCTCGCTCACCACCCAAACCTCACAATGCTGTTGAACCTATGCATCTAGAGTTCACTCACCTCACTCCCGAGGAGAGGGAACGCCGCATACAAAATCAACTCTGTCTGTACTTGCGGTCAAGCAGGCCATATGAAGAACACTTGTCCCGTTCGGGCATCATCGGATCAGCGCTCGGTGAGTGACATTACTCGCTCGATCAATTCAGCCTCTAGTATTAAACTACCTGTTGAACTAATTTCTCTGAACCAAGTAATTCAGACAACGGCGCTTCTAGACTCAGGAGCAGCTGGAAATTTCATAGACAGTGTGTTTGTCAGTCAACATCACTTGAAACTAAACCCCTGTAATTCCTCCCTGGCAGTGGAGGCGCTAGATGGTCGCCCCCTGGGCAAAGGAAAGATTCTCCGCTTCACCGAACCTGTCACACTGCACATCGGAACCCTGCACTCTGAACAGATTCAATTCTATGTTATACAGTCACCTAACCATCCGTTGATTCTCGGTCTTCCCTGGCTTCAAACCCACGATCCACAAGTATCCTGGAGGGAGGGACAGATTACAGAATGGGGACCAGCGTATCAAGAACGTAGTCTGTCCAAAATCACCAGACAACCCAACACAACCACGACTCCCCTCGCCAACACTCTCAACTTACCCCCTGAGTATGCAGATCTCATAGAAGTCTTCAGCAAAAGGAAAGCCTCCCAGCTCCCCGCTCACCGCTCAGTCGATTGCGCAATCGATCTCCTGCCTGGCACTATTCTACCCAAGGGAAGGATTTTCCCTCTGTCCCAACAAGAATCAGAGTCCATGAAGACCTACATACAGGAGGAATTAGCCAAGGGATTCATCAGACCGTCCACCTCTCCTGCATCCGCCGGGTTCTTCTTTGTGAAGAAGGACGGGGGCCTAAGACCATGCATTGACTATCTAGGTTTGAATGAAATCACTGTGAAATTCCGTTACCCACTACCACTCGTCCCTTCAGCCCTCGAACAACTGCGGCAGGCAAAATACTACACCAAGCTCGACCTACGGAATGCCTAAAATCTGATTCGCATCCGTGAAGGGGACGAGTGGAAAACAGCCTTCTCTACCACTAGTGGGCACTATGAGTACTTGGTTATGCCCTTCGGGCTCGCTAACAGTCCCTCAGTCTTCCAAGCTTTCATGAATGACATCTTCCTTGACATGTTAGACAGATGGGTAATCGTATATATTGACGACATACTGATTTACTCAGATACCCAAGAGGAACACGTACGACGCGTCCGATCAGTTCTCAAGCGATTACTACAACACCAGCTTTACGTAAAGGCAGAGAAATGTGAGTTCCACCAGACCAACACCTCTTTCCTCGGTTACGTAATCAGTCAAGACGGGGTCGCTATGGATGACAAAAAGGTCCAGGCAGTACTTGACTGGCCACAGCCTCAGACGGTAAAAGAATTGCAACGCGTCCTGGGGTTTGCTAACTTCTACCGATGCTTCATCAGAAACTTCAGCTCCATCGCTTCTACGCTCACCGCTATGACCAAACGCAACGCCTCTCGCCTAGTATGGACACCTGAGGCCCTCCTATCGTTTAAAGAACTAAAGACTCGCTTTACCGCCGCACCCATCCTTCGACACCCTGACCCAGAATGCCAATTCACCGTTGAGGTCGACGCTTCAAGTACGGGGGTGGGAGCCGTATTATCCCAACGCCATGGTGAGCCCACTAAATTATACCCTTGTGCCTTCTTTTCCCGCAAACTCTCTCCTGCTGAACGGAATTATGATGTGGGCAATAGCGAACTACTGGCCATGAAACTAACATTGGAGGAGTGGCGGCATTGGCTGGAGGGGACTGCACTCCCATTTCTCATTCTCACCGATCACAAAAACCTCGAATACCTGCGCTCAGCCAAACGTTTAAACCCCAGGCAGGCCAGATGGGCGCTGTTCTTCACACGTTTCCACTTCACAGTAACCTATCGACCTGGCACCAAGAATACTAAAGCAGATGCACTCTCCCGTCAAGCTGAAGGTGGAGATCTCTCAGGCCCCTTCGAGAATATCATTCCCGAAAAAATTCTACTAGCTCCCGTTCAGTGGGATATAATGACCGAGATTAGCCACGCAAATCAACAGATTCAACCTCCTCCAGAATGTCCTGTCGACCGTGGATTCGTTCTAGAACCCTTCCGTCAGCAATTGCTCACTCAAGTTCACACAATCCCCAGTTCAGGCCACCCTGGGATCTCGGCTACGGAACAACTCCTGTGTAATTGCTTCTGGTGGCCCACGCTTTTGACTGATACAGCCAATTACATTCACAATTGCGATATCTGCAACCCCACTAAATCACTCAGACAACTTCCAGCCGGCCTGTTGCAGCCATTGCCCACGCCTCGGCGTCCCTGGTCTCATGTTGCCATTGACTTCATCACGGATCTACCCAACTCCCACGGTAACACCACCATTCTCACCATTGTGGATCGATTTTCCAAAGCCTGCCGCCTCATACCATTGCCTAAACTGCCTACATCTCTTGAGACAGCTGAATTACTGTGCAACCAGGTTGCTTGAGAGTTTTTTTCTTGAGAGTTTTCATTGTGTTTTATATATTTTTTTATTTTTAATATTTTTGCATTTCTTTTATTGTGAAAATGTAATTTTTGTGTTTGTCATGTATGCATTTGTTGTGATTTGGCTGCTACCTTGGCCAGGTCTCTCTTGTAAAAGAGATTTTGAATCTCAATGGGACCTCCTGGTTAAATAAAGGTATAAATAAATAAATAAATAAAAACCGAGCGTCTCAACCAAGAGGTCATTTGCTTCCTTCGCTCCTACTGCCAACAGCAACAGACAGAGTGGAGTTGATATTTGATGTGGGCGGAATACGCTCAAAACTCCCTGACCAAACCAGCCACAGGCATGACCCCTTTTAAATGTATCCTCGGATTCCAACCACCAATGTTCCCCTGGTCAGGAGAACCCACCGAGTTGCCTTCGGTTACGGAATGGCTTCAACGCAGTGAGGAGGTCTGGGCTCACACCCATCTGCTACGGGCTGTTAGGCGCCAGGAACTTCAGGCCAACCGACATCGACGATCAGGTCCCGTCTACCAGCCGGGGCAATGGGTTTGGCTCTCGACCCGGGATCTTCGCCTCCGACTTCCATGCAAGAAACTCAGTCCCAGGTATGTTGGGGCCTTCAAGATTTCCAGACAAATTGCCCCTGTATCATTTCGGTTAGAACTGCCTTCTAATTACCGCATTTCTCCCACTTTTCATGTATCTCTGCTGAAACCCGCTGGTGGCCCGAGAGGGGTACCGGAGGAGGGAGCTGAGCCTAGGGCTGTCGCGATAACCGCAATACCGTGCTATTGACGAGCATAACCGCAGAGGAATGCAACAACCGCAGCAACCGCGATATTTCAGTGTTTTCTTTTTCGTAAAGTTACGCCCTTCTAGGTTTACACTTCGTGCATGTGTACTGAATATTAGTAATGATAACAATGTGTACCATGCTGATTTGCACAGAGGCTCAGTAAATTTGCACTTAACAAGCCTAAACAGACAGCGAATGAGAGAGAGAGATCGACTGATCGCGTGCGATTACCTGCGTCTTTCCTTCAGGCTGTCATGTATATTTGTGAAAACAAGTTGTCATGTCCAAGGAAAGCGAAATCTGTCTTAGCATCGACACTCTGCTGGTCAGCTGAGCCTTTAAAAGTGGCACTCAAAGTTAAAATGATTTAAACAGCGTGTTTCATTTACAAATCTCTGAATGAATCAGCGTTAATGAACGTGTAGTTGAATGAAGACTATCTCAAAGACAGTCTCTTGTTGCCACCTTGAGGCATAACAATGAAGCTGCACTGACTGACAGCCCATCTAGAACACGCAGGTGAAATATCAACAGAAAAAGTATCTTGTCAGTCAGAATCGAGGATCAGAACTAACTGTATGTATATAGGCTAACAATATACTAATGATCTTATTGTCAGGTTTATGTTTTGTGGACCGTTATTTTGTCATTCTCTTCTGTTTACTTCACTTCCTGTTTCAACGCGATTTAATTTCGGTTTGGTTGATTCCTGAATATGACCTCCTTACATCGTAACACATACGCACACAGATTATATATATACCGCATACCTAACCTCGGCAGTAATTTTCCAGTCAAATAGTATTGAGCCACTCAAAATTACCGCAAGAGAAATTCCTTAACCGCGACAGCCCTAGCTGAGCTGCAGACTCCCCCGCCCATTCTGGTCGACGGCGAGGAGGCGTATCGAGTGCATAAACTGCTAGACTCCAGACGCCGGGGCGGTGCACTACAGTATCTAGTCGACTGGGAGGGGTTCGGTCCGGAGGAGCGATCATGGGTTAACTCAGGCGACATCCTAGACCCATTCACCTTGAGAACTTCATCTTTGTTTCCAAATGCGATGACTTCAGTTTTCTCCTTGTTTAACTGAAGAAAGTTCTGGCACATCCACATTAACAGTATCTAACTCTGGGGGGAAAAGCTCAGTATAATAAAATCACCAAAATAAGTCTTCATGTTAAGAATGAATAGTACACAAACACATTTCCAAAACTGTAAAATGTTATTAAAAATAAAGCATTCATGAAAGCAAACATTTTACTGTCTTAAGTGCACTCATTTATTTAGCCTATAAATTAAAATAATAATAATAACTATTATTTTATTATTATTATTATTGTTGTTGTTGTTGTTGTTGTTACATATTTAGGTTACATGCATTTAGAAGAAACTTTTATTCAAAACGACTTACAAAAGAGTAACAAATAACTCCAAAGTCAGTCACAATGCCAGGTTTATTATACAATAATAATCAAAAGATTTTGACGCACATCTTTCTTATTAAATCGTTGTATTCCAACTCGTGTCCGTTACAATTTGCTGTAGGCCTATTCCACATAATAATATGCAATAAAACAATATACAGTATGATTCGTTAACACGTAGGCTACCTAGGAGCTTGCTGCATGAATCCGTGAGTACAGTTTACAAACCCGTGGGAACGGATTGCGAAAGCGTGCGCACGGATTATGAATCTGTGGGTACGGATTCAAAAACCGAGGGTACGGTTTACAAAATCTGAGCGCACGGATTGGAAATTCGTGGATACGGTTTATTAATCCGTGGGCACTATTTGTTAAACCAAGGGAACAGTTTAAGAATTTGTGAGTACGGTTTATAAACTGAGGGAACGGATTGCAAAACCGTCCGCACGGATTGTTTTTTTTTCTCCTACAGGTGACTTCCCAGGCTCCGTACTAATCTCTCATGATCAGACAGAATTTCTTAAGGGATGCTGTGCTATGGATAATGTCTGACGTCGTCTTAATATTATAGACACGCCCAATCCGACTGATGATCAACGTGCTATTCTCTCGCTAGATGCAGAGAAAGCCTTTGATCGGGTCGAGTGGACGTAACTTTGGTCAGTTTTGAAGTGTTTTGGCTTTGGTCCCCATTTTATACATATGGTACGAACTCTCTATACACTCTCTTTTGCACGAGTGTTGACAGGGATGAGTTGCTCAAGTGCTTTTCTGCTGGGCAGAGGCACAAGACAGGGCTGCCCATTGTCACCATTGCTGTTTTCCCTCTCGTTAGAGCCTCTGGCACAAGCAATTCGTGAGGACCATATAATTTCCCCTATTACTATAGATAACTTTAAACACCACATTTCTCTTTTCGCTTAAGATATTTTACTGCATTTGTCTAACATTTCTACCTCTATTTCTTAAAATTTTTAATTTAATTTAATTTATTTATTTATTTTTTTGCAAACCCTGGCTTGAATATAGTTATTGTGATGCTGGCTTTGTTCTACAATAAATAAACAGTTAAAAAAAAGAAAAAAAAGAATGGAGGATTTAATTATAAGCCGACTGGAAACTAAACACCGGACGTATGCCAGTACAGTGGCCAGAGACAGTGAAGACGCCTTGCCAGAGGAACTACAACCACTGGAAAAGCAAGTAATCAAGTTCTTTGAAAGCCAGAATATGATCATTCAGAGCAATAATGTTGTGGCCTGTCATACTCTTCCACAAAGGAATGGCGGAGCGAAGCCTGCAATAGTTGTTCGGTTTGTGAATCGGCAACATAAAGCCGAGTTACTGAGGCAGGCAAAGAAGTTGAAGGGTACGGGAGTGTACCTGAATGCTGACAAAAAAAATGCTGATATTGCTAGACGTGCATGCATTTTGATGAAACAGAACAAGATTCAAGCTACATGGACAAGAAATTGCAAAGTGATGATACGGTTAAATGGAACTCCTGCGCAATAAGAGAACTCAAAAGAACTTGATCAATATGGATGAGTGAAGACTGTGTTAAGGCAAAATGGATCACCTAAAGAAGCCAAAGAACACACTGTAAGAGAATGCTAAGAATTGGATCAGTATGGATAAGTAAAGCCTGTGTGAAGGAATATTCATATGGACTTAAAAGGATTATTGATATGATGGACCTTGATAAGGAATTTTTCTTCCCATTTAGAGATGGGGAGTTGGTCAATATTCAAATGGACTGTGTGTCTGACCACTTACAAAGTCACTGTACGTACGATAATTTGAATTTTAAATCCTTGATGTAAATCTAATTGTTGTGAATCATCAGACAGATCGGGATCCATTTGCAGCTCTTTTATTAGAATAGTCAGACAGAACAGGGTAATTGACCAGCAATGGGAACAGAGTAGGCAAGGCAGAGACGTGGTCGGGAAAACAGGCAGAATAATCAAGGCAGGCGGCTTACAATCAGAGTCCAGAGAAACAGTCCAAATCAGGGCAACCAGAGAGGGATCACAGAGTCGAGAATCAAGGCAGAGATAATAACAGTAAAGCAAACACGGGTAGAAACGCTCGGAAGTGACAGCCGGGGCAAATCAAGACTTCGCAATGAGTGCATGGAAGTGTGCTGCTTAAGTATGGGTGTGTGAATGAGGTGCAGGTGTGGCAAGGTGATTAGGCCCAGGTATGAGGGATGATGGGAATTTGTTAAACCGAGGTAACAGTTTAAGAATTCGTGAGTACGGTTTATAAACTGAGGGAACGGATTGCAAAACCGTCCGCACGGATTGTTTTTTTTTCTCCTACAGGCAGTGGCGCCTCCAAGGGGGGGCCAGGGGGGGCCACGGCCACCCCTAAAATGACACCGGCCACCCCATTGCCCGCCCCCCCCCACCCAAACAGAAAGAGTGGGGTTTTTTTAGAATAATATTTTTTTTATATAAATTAACACGGACATTGACGAAATACTACATAAAAAAAATAAATATAATAAACTTGTATTATGTGTACGTAGAATTCGCTCTCAACCCCTCCCCCTCTTTACCTGCGTTGCAGCGAGAGACTTCGCAAGCTCACACAGCCGCACTATCGAAGCACTGCAGCACATGTCTGTTCAAGTTCGAGAGAAGCAATCAACGCGGGAGAGGAAACTTACAAGTAAAACTTAATTTTCGTATGTTATATAAAACTTCGTTTATTCTGTCAAACTCACATAATACAATACTGTTTGGCTATAGATTAGGGCGTCACTAAGGCATTAATTAGGAACTGATCTATTGCTGTTGCTCACATGTCGAACACTTTAAGTTTTTATTAGATTAATATTACTCAGAGCTCTACAGTGCGACCATTTCAGTTGAATTTGAGACTGGAAAATGGGCTACTGCGAGCGACTATGAAAAAAATATTTAGGAGAAATGTGGCCCATCAGCATATTTGAGTTTACGCTGAAGGAGCTTCAAAGGTTTCTAACTTCCTCACAACACGTTTGGCTGCGTTGAGTAATGTAGCCTATCACTTACAGACATATCCACTCATTATAACAAACAACACGAAGACAGACTGTAAATTAGAGATTCACTGTGCAGTGTAAGGGGCTGATTATAATAGTTCTGTGAGTTTTGTGAGATCGCAAACTAAGATGAGAGACATCTTTTAATGATTATTAAGGGAGTTTGCAAATGTGATTGATTTAATACAACAGTTTATTAAACAAGAAGTTAATATTAATTTAAGTGACTTATATTTTCTGACTACAACAGTATTGCCTTATTTTGCTCTATTTCGCCAACGAAAATAGTTTCCGACACAGTAACAGCTGAGCCGCTGCGCATCTCCATTCAAACACAGCTGTGTTTTGTTTATGCATGAGCTGCGTTTTTAAATGAATCTAGTGTCAATAAAGACAGTCATGTACTTCGTTCCTGAATGAATCAGCCGTTCAAACGAATCAAATAAATGAATGATTCAGTGATAAAATCAGTGACATGCCGCCACTTGTTGGCAGTTTTAGTTTAATTTTTAAAGTGTATTTCCTCTTATTTAAATCATTTAATATTTCTATATTCAAACATTTATATTTAAAACATTAACCTCAACATGAATTTATGAATTTAATTGCACTCTCAGCCTCATTAAACATTTGAAAATACACCTACAAGCCACTTGTGTGGTCTTCTGTGCCACCTCTGTAGTACAAGTTTATTCCTTAAATACTGATTTCATTTGATTGATAACTTATTCTTATTGTAATTTTTATTCTGTTGTTTTAATTAGAAATGTTAAAAAGCTTATACATTTTTGAACTGATAAGTAAAAGATGACATACTTTTAATAAAGTTAGAAAAATGCCATTACAAAGGTAAAAACAAAATTCTCCGTAAATCACTTTGAGTCAAATATCACCACATAATGGGAAGGTTAATTTTTTATCAGAATTTTTAATTATTGATTAGAAGGTGCTCCTAAATTTTTGACCGTGCTCCTAAAAAGAAAAGTAAGCGTAGAGCCCTGTTACTCCATCAGTTGATCTGTAAATTATTGCAGATTTGGGCAACATTTAATGCACTTAAATAATATTAATAATCTTTGGCTCTTAATGTCACATATGTAGAACAGTTTTTGTTACCCAGACAGACGAGTAGTATTTTATTAATTTATGTCTGACAACAGAAACAGAAAATATTTAAATTAAGCACTGACAGCATATTTCCACACAAATGTAGGGTTTATGATAAATAATCGAAATGAAGAGGAAAGCAGTCAACATCCACCTTTTTCAGCAAAAGGTCTGTAAATTCTGAGAACATTTAGAGCTTAATTTACTGCAACAGTCAGTGTACCAATTCTTTTGATGAAGTGATGGGTTAAACATCTATGCTTCTTGTTTACTTTTACTCTCTTTTGAAATGAATTTGCACTCCAAATAAATATGAGGGTACTTGCAGTTGAATTGCAGAGCGACTTTTTTTCTATTTTGCTCTATACAGAATTTTTATATTTTGCTCTGTATAGTAATAGCCTACTGAACTTTATATGCTCCCAGAATGAATGGTAACACCAAAAATTATTGTCTGCCATTAGATTTAGGCATGCGACACTTTTTTGTATTTTGCCACCCTAACATTTTATACTGGCCCCCTTTGGCCACCCTATAAAAAAAATCCTGGAGGCGCCACTGCCTACAGGTGACTTCCCGGGCTCCGTAGATTAGAGAGCCAGCAACTTGATCTAAACGACGGGCTAGAACTTTAGCATAAACCTTAGTGTCCGTGCAGATTAATGAAATCGGCCTATAGCTAGAGCAACAGAGAGGGTTCTTCCCTTTTTTCAGAATCAAGGAAATAAGGGCAGTGTTCTGATCTCTGTGAAAACAACCTGTCTCTATTGCAAAATTTAAGGAATTAAGGAGGAGTGGTCCAAGTATATCCCATACCACCAAATACGGGTAGACCATATTTTTTCTGGGGGTAGACCATACAGGCCAGGGGCCTTACCTTTATTCATCGACTCTAGAGCTTCTTTTAATTCACTGAGAGTCAAGAAAATTACGTTGCTCGTCACTTAGGTGAGGGAGATTTAATTTTGATATGAATTCAATTCTCTGTTGATCCTCCAAACCCACCTCGGAACTGTAAACTGCTCATAAAAGTTCTTTAAAAAAGCATTCACCTCATCCGGGGCAGTATGAAGGATGCCCATACTATCCTTAATGGCTGTTATTGATGACATTGCGTCATTGTGTTTCAGCCAGAGTCAGCAATCTAGCGGGCCGTTCTCCATTATAATAGTAAATTTGTTTAGTGCGATGGATCAAAATTCTGCCCTTTTTAGTAAGATTGCCTTACAGTCAGATCTTAAATTTCCTAAAATCCTACTCTTCTGTTCTGTAAAAGTTTCTTTTAAATCCTTCTCCATTATATTAATCTGGTCCTCAAGACGATTTAGTTCTTTTACTTTAGATTTATTTTCATAAGAGGCAAAAGAGATATAGTTTCCTCTCAAAAAACATTTAGTAGTTTCCCATAAAATCTGTGAATTAGCAGCTGAACTGAAGTTCTCTGAAAGGAACATTGTCAAACTGGCCCGTAGCTGTTTAATAAAATCATCTTTTGATAAAGTTATATTGAAACGCCATCTTTTTGACCTTTGTGATCTCATAGGAGGAGGCAAATTACAAACTTCCGCCGAATTATCTGAAATCAGCATGGGAAGAATACCAATACTGTTTACACACTGAATAAAATACTTTGATATTAAAATATAATCTATTCTCGTAAAGGTCTTATGTCGGGAAGAATAAAAAGTGTAGTCCCTACAGTTTTCATTCTTCATCCTCCAGATATCACACAAGTCATTATCCACGATAAGATCATTCAGAGCCTGTGAAGCCTGATCACCATATACCGTGGAGAGAGACTTATCAATCGAAGGATTAACGACTGCATTAGCATCCATACCCACGACCAGGCTTTAGTCAGCAAAACTAAGGAGGAGCTTGGTAAGAGAAGGGGAAAAAATCTACATCAAATTTATTGGGAGCATAAACCAAAACAAAAACTATTTTTAAATTATTCCATGATCCTGAAACATATGTAATCCACCCATGTTCATCACCTTCCGATTTCTCTATTAAGAATGGAAATCTTCTATTCTGAAGTATGATAACTCCTCTCGAAGCATTAGTATGAGATGAGGAGGCTATGATTTTTAAATGCCTGTTTTGACAACGAGTAACATCTGAGGCCCTAAAATGGGATTCTTGAATAAGAGCTATATCGGCTCGCTTACGATGTAAATAATCTAGACATTTTGTTCACTTTACAGGGGAGTTCAACCCATTGACATTCCACGATATCACATTGAAGTCCTTCATCCTAACAGTACAGCAGAAAATAAACACTTGCAGCAGATGAAACCATAGTTACCATACATGTAAACAAAAATGGGGGAAATAGGGGGGTCAAGGCCCTGCTTGCATACGCAACAATATAAGTGTTATAAACTCCAGGGATGTTTTGTGAAATTCACATATGTCCTTGTTGATTGTCAGGTTGTTTTCAACAAAAATGTCACCCCACAAAATCACAAAATTAATAGTATAATCGAATACGGCAAACCCTGGTATTAACAACATAATGGTCAAACAAACCAAAAAGCATAAGAACAAAATACAAATGGCAGCCCGCAGAGAGATAAAACACACTCTCTTACCTGCCTGGAAAATAAAAGTATTCGAGGGCATGCACTCGAACTATGAGGCAAAACCCAGGTATCAGCATCCCGCTTATCCAAATGTCCATGACGGCAATAGAAACTTAAGTCCCTACTTGAAATATTGAAGCGCAGGGTCTAGAGGGCTGAGTTTAGTCGTTGGGGGTTCCCGTCGTCGGGGTAGATTCCATTCAAGTTCAAGTTCAAGTTGAGCTTTATTGTCATTCCGCTACATGCGGGGGCATACAGTGGAACGAAATGTCGTGCCTCACAGGACCACGGTGCTACATAAATACAGGCATACAACAATGGAGTAAAACAATATAAACCTATACACAACTATCCTACTGATAGATTTTCACTATAAATATACTATATATAAAAAGAACCTATACAAACTAAAAAATACAAACTATACGAATGCTTCAGATAAATACTGTACATGTGCAAGGAGAAACATTGAGTTCAAGCAGCTGGCTGGGGAACAGTGCAGGAGGATTTGTAGTGCATGAGCATGTAAACACATATATTACTGAGTTCTTTTTGTGGGATTTGTGTACACACAGCAGTGTGTGTGAAAAGTGACTAGTGCGCATAGAGGAGGAGAGTGTGCTACTACAGGTGGTTTGTACAGGCCCACTCACCTGTGTGTAGCACACTTCGAATTGCACGTTATATGTTACAGGAGGTAGGGGGTTTGTATGGGGGTTCAGAGAGGGGCGGGTGATTTGAGTTCAGGGCTCTCACAGCCTGGGGAAAAAGCTGTTGAGCAGTCTGGCAGAGCGGGCTCTGATGCTCGGCACCGTCTCCTGATGGTAGGAGCTGGAAGAGACTGTGGGAGGGATGTGTTGAGTCCTTCACGATGCTATTCGCTTTGCTGGAGCATCGTGTGAGGAAAATGTCCAGGATGGAGGGGAGAGGAGCACCGATGATCCTTGCAGCTGTGTTCACTGTCCGCTGGAGGGTCTTGCGGTCTGCTGCAGTACAGTTCCCGTACCAGACAGTGATGCAGCTGGTCAGCACACTCTCAATGGTGCCCCTGTAGAAGGTGGTGAGGATGGGTGGAGGAGACTTGCTCTTTTCAGCCGGCGGAGAAAGTGTAGGCGCTGTTGTGCCTTCTTGGAGAGTGACATGGTGTTGGTGGACCAGGTGAGATCCTCTGTGATGTGCACCCCCAGGAATTTAGTGCTGCTGACTCTCTACACAGTCGAGCTGTCGATGGTCAGTGGGGGGTGATCAACGGAGTTTCTCCTGAAGTCCATCACAACCTCCTTTGTCTTACTCACATTGAGGGACAGGTTGTTAGTGCCACACCATTCAGCCAGCTGTGCCACTTCCTCTCTGTAGTGAGTTTCATCATTGTTGCTGATGAGACCTACCACTGTTGTGTCATCAGCGAACTTGATGATGTGGTTGGAGCTGGACTTGGCAGTGCAGTCGTGGGTCAGCAGCGTGAAGAGCAGCGGGCTGAGCACACAGCCTTGTGGGGCACCTGTGTTCAGTGTGGTAGTGCTCGAGGTGTTGTGGCCGACACGGACTGACTGAGGTCTTCTGGTTAGAAAGTCCAGGATCCAATTGCAGAGGGAATTGTTAAGGCCCAGCAGGTTGAGTTTATTTATGAGCTGTTGTGGGATTATTGTGTTGAATGCTGAGCTGAAGTCAATGAACAGCATTCTAACATAAGAGTCTTTGTTTTCTAGGTGGGTAAGAGCCAGGTGGAGGGTGGAGGAAATTGCATCGTCCGTGGAACGGTTTGGACGGTATGCAAACTGGAGCAGGTCGAGTGTGTTGGGGAGGCTGGTTTTGATGTTGTGCATGACTAACCTCTCAAAGCACTTCATTATGATTGGAGTCAGTGCTATGGGACGGTAGTCATTTAGACAGGACACAGGTGATTTCTTTGGTACCGGTATGATTGTTGTGGATTTGAGACATGTGGGGACGACTGCCTGGCTCAGCGAGGTGTTGAAGATATCTGTTAGGACATCTGTCAGCTGTGCAGCACAGTCTTTCAGTACACGGCCAGGTATGTTGTCGGGACCCGCAGCCTTGCGTGGGTTGATCCTAGATAGGGACTTCCTTACGTCGGCTGGAGACAGACAGAGCGCCTGGTCGTTGGGAGGTGTGGGCAGTTTTGTGCAGGTGTGTCATTCTGCATTTCAAACCGTGAGTAAAAGTGATTGAGTGTATCTGGGAGGGATGTGTCATCATCACAGGCCTGTGGCGGGGGCTTGTAATCTGTGATGGTCTGAATAGCTTGCCACAGGCTCCGTGTGTCACTGCTGTCTGTGAAGTGATTGTTGATTTTTTGAGCATATGACCGTTTTGCATTTTTGATGCTGCGGGACAGATTGGCTCTTGCTGTTTTGAGGGCTGCTTTATCTCCTGATCTGAATGCTTCATCTCTGGACTTTAGCAGCCCACGAACCTCTGCTGTCATCCATGGCTTCTGGTTGGCGTGTGGTGATGGTCTTGGTGACTGTCACATCATCAGTGCACTTTTGGATGTAAGCAGTCACAGTTTCAGTGTACTCCTGCAGGTCTGTGTGGTTGTTGTAGGTGGCCGCCTCTTTAAACATGTTCCAGTCTGTGTCCTGGAAGCAGTCCTGCAGTGCTGAGGTGGCATTGTCTGGCCATACCTTGATCTGTTTATGAACCGGTTTGGCCAGTTTCAGAAGTGGTCTATATGCTGGGATTAGCATAACAGAGATGTGGTCCGAGTACCCGAGGTGGGGGCGGGGTTCGGCTTTGTATGCGTTCTTTTCTGTTGTGTAAACAAAGTCCAGTGTGTTATTTCCCCTTGTTGCAAAGTTCACATGTTGGTAGAACTTTGGCAAAACTGTCTTTAAGTTTGCGTGGTTGAAGTCACCGGCTATGATGAAAAAGCCGTCTGGGTTATTTGTTTGTTGTTTGCTGATGGCGCTGTTCAGCTCGTGAAGCGCGTCCTTTGCGTTTGCGCACGGGGGGATGTATACCGCGACAATAACAATGGTCGTGAACTCCCGCGGCAGATAGAACGGTCGACACTTCACAAACATAAACTCCACCAGCGATGAACAGTGTTTTGACACTACCCCAGCATTGTTACACCATTCTTTGTTGACGTACACACACAAGCCACCGCCGCGAGTTTTACCAGACAGTGATGAATCTCTGTCCGTGCGGTAGCAAGTTAGTCCGTGCAGCTGAATGGCGGAGTCCGGGATGTTGTCGTTCAGCCATGTTTCAGTGAAAACAAACACACAACAATCCCTTGTCTCATGCTGTGTAGATCGACTGAGTTGAATTAAGTCCAGTTTGTTTTCCAGAGAGCGAACGTTTGAGAGCATGAGTGTTGGAAGAGCCGGTCTTGTGGGGTTTTCCCTCAGCCTAGCTCGTATACCTCCGCGCTTACCGTCCTCTCTCACACCGCTTGCGACGCCGCCTTGTGCGGGTAGCGACAGTAGGCGAGGCCGCGGTCTCGAGGTCCGGCTTCAGCAGTAAACAGAGGCCTCGTAGCTTCTCAGTAGCCGCCGGCGAGAGTTGGTCTTTGTATGCGTTGCCGATATCCAAAAGTCTTTGGCGATCATAGATGAGTTTAGGAGTGATTTCCTTATGAACTAGCGGTAAATTTACACTATTTGGAGACGAACAGACGACATTAAAAGACAAAAAAGCACCGTCTTTGGGACCTGGAGCAGCCGCTGCGTCTGAACGCGCCGCCATCTTGGTATTAATGAGATGTCAGTATCCGAGTGTCAGTGTCAATATTCGAGTGTCAGTATCCAGGGATGAGACGAACCTCTCAAGGTCTGCGGGGGTCTTGAAAAGAATCTGCTCACGGCCGTTTACCACTTTAACTACCGCTGCGTATAACAGGAACGACTCGATGCCCAACTGTTGAAGGCGTTTCCTTCTTTCCAACATAGCTTTCCTTTTTTGAGACGTGCCCTTGCTGAAATCTGGGAAGAACCACAACTTGGCCCCTTCATAGCTCAGGGATGGTGAATTTCTGGCTTCCTTCAGGATCGCTTGCCTGTCGTTGTAACGGAGGAGCTTGAAGATCAAGGTACGTGCTTTCTTCCTAGTGGAATCTTCGTTCGCGTACAGGTGATGCGCTTGTTCAATTTCAGTCACCTTCCCTTGTAAGGCTGGTAGCCATTTAGGAATTTGGGTCTGCAAAAACTGGATTGCGTTGCCATCTTCAGCTCCTTCAGGTAGACCCAACAGCCTTAGATTGTTTTGTCTGGACTTGTCTTCATAAAGCCATAGCTTCTCCTGCATCTCTTCCAAGCGAGACGTGCTAGCGATCGAATCCTTTTTGATATTATGCACCGTGGTTTGCATGTAGTCAAATCTGTCGCTGAATGCTTTAACATCTTTTTCCAAGGAATCAAGTCACGTAGAAATCATTGAAATTTTCTCGCGAATGATCGCAGACATGCTTAACTTTATGGTGCTCAATTGCTTTTCTAACATCTCAGCAATGGCGTCATGAAGGCATTCGTCATCTTTAGGCCGTTTTTTGGAAGGAGAATATGGCAATTCCCGTTTGGATGCCAGCTCGGATGCCTCTTAAACAAAAAAGTGACTCAAAAACTAGCCTAACTCTTAGTAGGGATCGTTTATAGGGGAAAGGGACATCTGAAGCGGAGTGCCGAAACACTAAGCAGCCATCACCGTTCGCCTTGCATGCGCATCTCCAAAATCCTCCATTCTTGTGTATTGCTCCAGCAATCCTTCTCTCCAGTCCTTCAATTTTCTTGTCCTTCTCTTTCACAGGGTTCTTCAGTTGTTTAACTTCATCCATCAGATCAAGTAGCATAGTTTGTTGTTTAGCAACTTTGCTCAGCTGGTCCGACATGAAGTTTAGGGATTTTCTTATCTCCTCCAACTCATCCTCAACCACACTGCTGATTTTCTTCGCTGGCATTTTGGTTTGTTTGTTTTTGTCTTGTGTATTTACTAAATTAATTAAACTTAGTTCATTATTAACACTTTTTCTTTATAGAAGTAGCTGCAAAGTCAGATTGTGTAAAGGATTCATTTGGTTCCCGTGGTCTTGTCCCGATGGCTGTCTAGGTGACGAGGTCCTCACTGGGGATCTGTCTCTGGGGTTTATCTAGTGGCGCTTTTCCACTGCATGGTACGGCACTGTACAGTTCAGTGCGGCTCGCTTTTGGGGGGTTTCTCTCTGTGTACGGCTTGGTTTGGCAAGCTGATGCGAAATCGAATCCAAGTCAGACGGTTGAGTTGAAGAAATATGCAAATTTATTTTAAAGTTTTAGAAATAATAACTGTCAAACATAACTCGAAAATGAAACATGAAATTTTAATAATCATATGCAAAATAGCATATGCACCTGTTAGTACAATTTAGTACAAGTCAATCATAATTCAAACCAAACATATTTAAAACCATTTAAAAAGATAATAATTAATCTTGAGTTAACAGTAAGTATTAATAAGGAATAATTTCCTATTGAAAAGACTACTAATATTCTAAAAAGAGATAATATCTTCATCAAAAGATAAATCAATCTGCAATGAATAAAAACCGTCATAAAAGTTATAAAGGTGCACCCCAAGTATTGAAGAGTGAAGCCTGAAGTATTGAAGAAGAGAGGAGAAGAGAGAAGAAGAGTGTGCTGTATAGGAGGGGTGCAGTTCATCTTTTACACTCTTACAAGATCTAAATATAAAAAGAGCTCAACAATTAACATAAAGCTGCAGTCTGCCACGCATTAAAGAACATAAATCGATCAAGTCTAAAGTCCATCTGCTGGCTCAACCCAGATATATATGGGTACTTTCACATCCTCTCTCTGGGGACCAAAACGGTCTTCCCTTTTCTGCTATTCACTGGCCATTCAAGGGCAGACAGAAATATCAACTTGACTTAAACTACAGACAGAGGTTAAAAGAGCATAAATGTTCTCTGCAAAAGTCATCTCACAGCACAAAGGTCTTCTGCAAAAGCCATTTCATAGAGCCAAAACCTCCAGACCTTCTGCATAATCAATAATTATATTTGATTACATTTTGATTACAAGTAAAGTTGAATATAGGATATGCATAAAGTCTGACTACTTCAGTTATTTTAAAACAAAACGTTATACACAAGCATACAAAAATCATACACATAAGCATAAACCATATTTGTATACGTCAATCTTCCTTATCTGAAACACCACAAGCGCATGTCAACACAGATACGTATCTTCTCTGGATTCTTGGGCTTGGGCATTGCTACGATGGGTGAGACCCATGGTGTTGAACCTTCCACTTTTTCTATGATGCCTTGATCCTTAAAGGGGTCATATAATGGTACATGCACTTTTACAAGTTGATTGTACTGAAATGTGTGTTAGCAGTGCCTGTACACAACCATCATAAAATGATAAAAATCCATCCAGTGTTTTTTTTTTAATCTCCTTATTTGTTTTACCCTGTCTCAAATCAAGCCGTTCGACCGCAGGACGCCACACGGTCGGACGCCTCCCACGATGGTTGATTGACAGCAGTGTTTCAACACAGACCCGCCCTTGCTCGTGAGCGAGCTGTCAATCATAGTCCGCGCGTCATTGTTGATATACGCTGCAGCTGTCTATGAGCAGAATGGCGTCTAAGCGATTGTGGTGTTCTGTTCTCGGGTGCAATAATGAGCACAGCAGTCATTTTGATGTTCCTAAGTCCGAACCGCTGAAGACACAGTGGCTGAGTTTTGCTTTTGAAGGGAATATTCCCCACGAGCAACGTCAATGTTTTCATGTTTGCGCGAATCATTTTTCCCCAGACTGCTTTATAAATGAAGGTCAGTATAAAGCTGGTTTTGCTAAGAAGCTGCTCCTGAAAAAAGAATCGGTACCAACTATTCGTGTTCCTGCTGAACCTCCAGAAGAAGTAACGTTTAATTAACCTTTATATTAATCTTTATATTAATCTTTGCAAATCGCTAGCACGCTTCACGATGTATGTGGCTAATGTTTACATTCAGGGTACATGCATGTTTTCTATTTACGACGTTCTCAATATGAAAAATTCCTGCTGTGACCTCATATCAGTGTTTCCGCCCTGAGAGTTGTACCTAACACTGCATAGATAACGTTACGCATCATTGACAAGCCTACATTTACCGAATTTATTTTTCATGACCATTAGCTGTAACATCAATCTGTCAATGAACTAACGTATCAGTAAACACATAGCATTCGTATCTCACTACTCTACCTGACAGTACACACAAAAATAGATAAAAGTGACATTACGTTAACCAACCATTCAGAAACGTCCCGTTCGAGCCTTAATTGTCGAACTTCTTCGGGCCCGTCATCCTGTTCCGGGTCCGACTCGGTTCAATTGATAAGGTTGCACAGTATCCTCAGAGACTCCGCTGCCATTCTTCAAAATATACCCTCAACTGTTGTCAAGGCAACACTCCACGTGTGTTGTGTCAAAACGCCCCACAGAACAGAGGGCGGGCGAGCAAAGCTCATTAGCATTTAAAACACACGCACTAAAACTGTGTGCTGAAAACAGAGCTGTTTTTGAGCAGGTAAAATGAGTGTTTTCTTACAATACTAATGAGAATTTTTAATTAAAGTATATTACAAACTTTCAATTTAGACCCTAAAGAATCATATTAGCTTGTACAAAAATGGCATTATATGACCCCTTTAAGGAGCTGCAGTTCTTTCTCCACCTTCTTTCGGATGTGGAAGGGGCTATGACGATGTGGCTGGATGACAGGTTTGACAGTGTCATCAATGTGAAGCTTAACTTGAATGTTTTTCAATTTTCCAATGCCCTTTGTAATGTTTGGGTTTTTTAGCATGAGCTGATCAGCGACAGAAAGGGTAGGCTGAAGTATGTCTGCAGAGTAAACAACATGAATGAGTCCAATTTCCAAGGCTGTTGTATGACTGAGTAGCGAGCCATGATTACCTTAAACCACACAGAATGTTGCTTCAGTGGTTCTTCCATGAGCTGAAACATCAGTGGTTAGTTTTCCCAGCAGTGGAAGAGGGTGTTGCTTGCCATATGGTAATATTTTCTTGTTTGTTGGTTCCAGTTTTGTCATAATTTTTACTCTGTAATGGGCATTCTTGTCATGAAGGTTGACTGTGGCTCCAGTGTCAACTAGCATGTCCAGAGGTCGTTGAGATATCCAGACTGTTGTTGGTTGCTTGATGTGTGAAGGTGCCTGCATGACATAGACATACTCATCATCTGTGCTTGAGGTTGCAGCTGACTCTAGGGCCCTTGCTGGGCTGTTTTCGTTTATCCGTATTGTTCTCACCTTAAACGTTAGATTCTGTCTTTGTTGTGGTTTTGCATGCAGTCTGTGGTCTTGTTCCATGCGTAGTTTGCTGAAACAACAACGTGCAAAATGATTTGGTTTGCCACAAGATTTGCATGACAGCCCTCTTGCTGGACATACTGATTGTCCACCAGGGTATGGAAAAGTGCCACCACAGTTTCTGCATGTTGACTGTTGTTTTGTTTTTTTAGTACAGTTTTCTGTTGTTGGCTTTTACTTATCTTTTTTTTAAAGTTTGGCTTTGGTATTGCTGCAACATATTCGGTGCTACTGACTTGTGTGTTATTTTCAATGCCAGCTACCTGTGTTTCTTACGTTTCAAATGCTGTTGCTAGATCCAACAGTTGTTTCAATGTCAAACTGCTGTCTCTTAGTGCTCTCCTCCGTAGTCTTGATGATGAACAGGTAAGTATTATTTGAGATTTTATTTCTCTTTCTGGATTTGAGAATTCAAATTGATACTCGAGTTGAAGTATTCTGTCAGAACTTCTACAGCTTTGTCATAGTCATCACCATTTTCTCGGATTGTTTCAAAAATGTCCTGCACATCTTCACCTGCATAATATCGTAACATTGCTCTTTTTCTGGTTTTGTTGGTTAAACCAGCGGCTGTCAAGAATGTTTCAAATCTTAGTAGCCATTTTTTCCATTTTAGTGCGAGAGATCCTTGGTCTGTGTCGATATCAAATCTTGGAAAGTAGGGCAGTTCAGCAGCTGTAACCATGATTTGTCATCAGACAGTAGTACACATTAGTGAACGGCGTTTGGTTTGTTTATGTGTATAGGAGCATTTGCAAATTGTGTTAATTTGCATTTATAGTTATTTATTTTCTCTCTCGGTTTACTCACAAGTGGAGTTCAGATACGGCGATTTTCTCCGTGCTGCGATTCCAGGCCTTCGCTGGGTCCTAGTACCAGTCAGAGAAACTCTTATCGATGCCTTCTGCTTAAGTTCGTCTTTTCGCCATGTTTATGGGTTTATTCAAGTTGTATTGGAAGTAAATCACTCGTCACCATTTCAATAACTTCAGACCAACAACTGTGTGAAGTACAAACATCTATCATACTGCTTGCTTTATTATCGAACATCGCATGCTTAACCCGCACTCAACAGCACAACACGCTGGGAAACCACTTTTCTTAAAGGGCGAAGTACAACATTACAATTATTATTGTCATGCGTTGAAATTAACTTTTTAAAAAGACGCAGAGCATGACGTCATATCACGACCATTGCAGCGATGGAATTTTGCATGCTCAAAGTCTAGTGTGACAGGGGCTTTAACTGCTAGAGCGCCAAAAGTTACAGACTGCAGCTTTAAAGTATTTACTAGAACACAGGAAATTAAAATATCTGCCGCAGGTATTCTTCACCAAAGCACGTGGATCCGTGTGAATGGGGATCGTTTTGACAACGTTGTCAGCCGTCATCGAGTCTGTTCCGTGCACATCAATAACTGTCTGGTTTGGTTCAGCTACAAAATCAGACATCAGAAGACTACAGAGAACAGGTCGGTCTGCTGAAAGGATTATTGGTACTCCCCTGCCCTCCCTCGAAGAACTGTATACATCCAGAGTGAGGAAAAGGGCTCAGAAAATCACTCAGGATCCCTCACATCCAAGTCACCCCCTTTTTGAACTTTTGCCATCTGGCCAGCGCTACACAGACCCAAATACCAGGACAACCAGGCCAATCTACCTTATGAACAGTTAAATGTACCCCACATTATACAATAAAAATGTGCAATAACCTTATATTTATTTGTTACCACCTCCATCCTAGCACATCCCTGCATCTCATTCCATTCTATTCCATTCTATCATCTATAGCACAACTGTACATACAATGTATTTACTTTTAAATTGTTGTCTATTTATATTTACATGTGTATTTTTTATTCTCATCTTATTTTTATTGTCTGTGTCCCCTTGTCTCTGTGTACTGGAAGCTTATGTCACTACTTGGTAATAAACCTCTTTCTGTTTCTGATCTGTGCGCGAAAAACGCAAAGGGAAAACTTTATAGTTTTTAGTACACTGCTGTCATGTAAACGTAACCTAAGACACACTATCTTTATTTAGTGTATTTGCTGCATAACATTCAAAACTATTTGCAGCGCAATTTGCAACTTGTCTATAACCAAAGCTACTAAAACTCATAGGTTTGTTTTGTATATACAGTAAATTGACAAACAAATTAAAACAAAATAATTAATTCATGAGACCATTTAATTAGTGCAAAGGGTGAAAGCTCTTATGCTTTGGTTACTGCTTGTGTGCTTCACGAACAAGGTTTTCCTCCACCTCAGTGAGATTGCTTCATCTGTCAGCATTTATAACTTTTGGTTTAAACGTTCAGGAATCCTTAGAAGGGTGATATGTACCCTCCTCTTCATCTGGTAGGGAAGGGCTTGTACCTAATGTATGCAGTCCAGAGTCTTCCTCACTGTTAGAGGCACGAGTTGTGAAGAGCTCTTTGAAATCTGCAAGATAAAACTATTCCATGAGCAAATATATGTACCCAAAACAAAGCCACCACACTTCACTAAACAAATACCATGCCAGTTTTGTGCAGTACCTTCTTCTGGCAAGAGTCTAGTCTTCCACATGCTTTGATGAGCCTTTTTTGTCTCTGCTTTTTCCTCTTCATGGTCTTCATCTCCACCATCATAGTTTTCTTTATCACCACCATCTTCACCGTCATATGCATCCTCCTCCTGCTTCTTGGATTCTGGTTCACTTTCCATAATATTAGCTTGCTCAGTGGCTTCCAATGATGTTTGAGGAGTTATAGCACCCTCTTGATCTGGTGGAGACTTTAATAATTTAGGTTGCAGTTTTAAGCATTTTAACTGCTGTTAACAATATCAAGTAGCATTAAAATACTGTTAATTGAAAAAATGAAAAAAAAAAAAAACATTATATATACACACACACACACAGAGAGGGGAAAATATTTGATCCCCTGCTGATTTTGTACGTTTGCCCACTGACAAAGAAATGATCAGTTTATAATTTTAATGGTAGGTTTATTTGAACAGTGAGAGACAGAACAACAACAACAAACAATCCAGAAAAATGCATTTAAAAAAAGTTATAAATTGATTTGCATTTTAATGAGTCAAATATTTATTTGATCCCCTATCAATCAGCAAGATTTCTGGCTCCCAGGTGTTTTTTTATACAGGTAAGGAGCTGAGATTAGGAGCATTCTCTTAAAGGGAGTGCTCCTAATCTCAGCTTGTTACCTGTATAAAAGACAACCTGTCCACAGAAGCAATCAATCAATCAGATTCCAAACTCTCCACCATGGCCAAGACCAAAGAGCTATCCATGGATGTCAGGGACAAGATTGTAGACCTACACAAGGCTGGAATGGGCTACACGACCATCGCCAAGCAGCTTGGTGAGAAGGTGACAACAGTTGGTGTGATTATTCGCAAATGGAAGAAACTAAAATTAACTGTCAATCACCCTCGGACTGGGGCTACATGCAAGATCTCACCTCGTGGAGTTTCAGTGATCATAAGAATCAGCCCAGAACTACATGGGAGGATCTTGTCAATGATCTCAAGGCAGCTGGGACCATAGTCATCAAGAAAACAATTGGTAACACACTACACCATGAAGGACTGAAATCCTGCAGCGCCCGCAAGGTCCCACTGCTCAAGAAAGCACATGTACAGGCCCGTCTGAAGTTTGCCAATGATTCAGAGGAGAACTGGGTGAAAGTGTTGTGGTCAGATGAGACCAAAATCAAGCCTTTTGGCATCAACTCAACTCGCCGTGTTTGGAGGAGGAGGAACGCTACCTATGACCACAAGAACACCATCCCCACCGTCAAACATGGAGGTGGAAACACTGCATTGTAAAAAATTGTTGTAGTTTCTACAGCAAAATTTTACAGAATTTTACTGTTTAAACATTTTACAAGATGTAGCTGTAATTTGCAATGCGTTATGGGTCAAATAAGGTTTTACAGTTGTTAACAGTATATTTCCATGTCAACTGTAATTAATTTACAAGAAGCAGGTGTTGTCATTGTAGCTCCTGCTTTTTACACTACTTTACTGTAGTGTAGCATTATGGGATTGCGCTCGCATTATTCAAATCTGAAATCCAGCGACTGGAGCAGTGCCTGCCAGAACGATTGAAGATTAGAGACTTTATTCATAATTCCTGGTAAATTCACTTAATTTTACTTATTAAATATAAAAGGATATATTTCTTATGTCGCAATAGCCTGCTATCATGACATTTAGACAAGTGGCCTTGGTAACTTATGTGCAGTAAGCTGGAAATTGCTATTATAGCATAGTTAGGTTGAATGCTGCATTTTTTTCATTTTGGCAGATTAATTTTCTTATTGAGAGCATTTAAAGTAGTGTTTACCCAACTTTTAACGTAATGCCCAGCGCGAACGATTGTCATAGTAACGTTCTACTATCTGTCGAAATAACTGACGAACAGCAAAATGTGTGAAATTTCATTTGTTTATATATTTTCGACTGTCCCATATTGACGTGACATCTTACTATAACTAGAAACTACATGTAAATGATAAATTGTGTCTATTGTCACTGTAGTTGTACTTGACATTAAAGCTCGTCCGGGACAATTTTGTAGTGAAAGACAACGTTACATGCCCGATTGGACAAGTTAGCCTGATTAAAACTTGATTGAAAAAAAATATCTATGGAAGCATCGAAATGCAAGACTGATTCTGATTTTATTACATTCAACATAAAAACAAATAACCTTAACGGCACACATAAACTCACGGAAGAAACATGAGGTAAATGTTCAAACTGTTGAGTTTATTTATAACATCTGATATTGTTAAGTAGCATAACAAGTGAGCTGTTGCTGATTATCACGATTGCAAATGTTACATAGTTCAATAAAAAATTTGTTAACATTAAGTTACTTACTTTTTATACACAATATTGACTGTTCTATTTCACCATCGAAAATAGTTCCAAACAAAGATCAAAGCAAAACTCAGCAGTGTTTTTACTGAATGATTCAGCATTTTGAACGGATCTTGAAGTGCCTTGAAATGCTTCTTACGAAGCCACTCCTTCGTTGCCCGGGCGGTGTGTTTGGGATCATTGTCATGCTGAAAGACCCAGTCACGTTTCATCTTCAATGCCCTTGCTGATGGAAGGAGGTTTACACTCAAAATCTCACGATACATGGCCCCATTCATTCTTTTGTTTACACAGATCAGTTGTCCTGGTCCCTTTACGGAAAAACAGCCCCAAAGCATGATGTTTCCACCCCCATGCTTCACAGTAGGTATGGTGTTCTTTGGATGCAACTCAGCATTCTTTCTCCTCCAAACACGACAAGTTGAGTTTTTACCAAAAAGTTCTATTTTGGTTTCATCTGACTAGTGTTGTCAAAAGACCCGGTACTTCGGTACCAAGTCGGTACTAAAGAAATTAAAACGTCACGGTACCAGGTTTTTTGAAGTACCGGTGGTACCGAGTACCCGTTCGACCCGGTTCTTGGCGTATGATTTCCGCGATGCAGAAAACGCGGACGGAATCTCGGAATCCAGTTATAAAAACGGAATTTACAGTTTAACGCGGAATGTCACGGAATTTGTCAAAGTAGGTCATTACACTTAGATCAAATCGCGATATGGACCAGTATCTGCAAATATTAAACCGCAAAAGTCGATTCAAATGTGAATCCTGTATGTTCTGCGAGTCTCTGTGTGAATGAATGAACGGCCCGCGGTTTTGTTTACTATACACTGAAGCGCCAGTGACACTCGCAGTGATTTCAGCATCTGCAGTCTCAGTGAGGAAATAAATACATAAACAACATCTCCAGAACTGCTCTGAGAGTCACCTCATGAGCATTTTACCGTTTCATTGAGTAAAACCAGCGTCAATTTAAATGTATTCACGGCAACCCGTCAAAATAAAAGTCCGGTTTAACTAAAGACTTTGTACCATTAGGCTACTATTATTTAGTAGAATGTATGTGATAGGCTACTGCTACTACTGTTGAAAAAATTAATAAAACTTTATTTTTTAAGAAATAATCACTCAATATTTCTTCCATGTTTTAGTTTTAATTTTAATAGTAGCCTAAATCCCCTTTATTTACCAAAAAAAAAAAAAAAAAAAAGTTTAAATTTCATTAATTAAAAGACAAATTAAATTTGGGTGAAATTTGTTTACTGTTTTTCATACTTTTATTACTTGCGGAAAAACTTGAAACACAATTTTAAATAAGTATAAAGAATGGCTTTGATTTTTATACATTTTATTTTTGTTTGACTTTATTAATTTAAAAAAATTGTGTTTTTTAATTAGCATGTTTTTGTGTTTTGCTTTGGTACCGAAATTGGTACCGAGAACCGTGGATTTTCACTGGTATCGGTACCGAATACAAAAATTTTGGTACCGTGACATCCCTACATCTGACCATATGACATTCTCCCAAACCTCTTCTGGATCATCCAAATGCTCTCTAGCAAACTTCAGACGGGCCCGGACATGTACTGGCTTAAGCAGGGGGACACGTCTGGCACTGCAGGATTTGAGTCCCCTGGCGGCGCAGTGTGTTACTGATGGTAGCCTTTGTTACTTTGGTCCCAGCTCTCTGCAGGTCATTCACTAGGTCCCCCCGTGTGATTCTGGGATTTTTGCTCACAGTTCTTGTGATCATTTTGACCCCACGGGTGAGATCTGCGTGGAGCCCCAGATCGAGGAGATTATCAGTGGTCTTGTATGTCTTCCATTTTCTAATAATTGCTCCTACAGTTGATTTCTTCACACCAAGCTGCTTACCTATTGCAGATTCAGTCTTCCCAGCCTGGTGCAGGTCTACAATTTTGTTTCTGGTGTCCTTTGACAGCTCTTTGGACTTGGCCATGGTGGAGTTTGGAGTTGGACTGTTTGAGGTTGTGGACAGGTGTCTTTTATACTGATAACGAGTTCAAACAGATGCCATTAATACAGGTAACGAGTGGAGGACAGAGGAGCCTCTTAAAGAAGAAGTTACAGGTCTGTGAGAGCCAGAAATCTTGCTTGTTTGTAGGTGACCAAATACTTATTTTACCGAGGAATTTACCAATTAATTCTTTAAAAATCCTACAATGTGATTTTCTGGATTTTTTCTCATTTTGTCTCTCATAGTTGAGGTATACCTATGATGAAAATTACAGGCCTCTCTCATCTTTTTAAGTGGGAGAACTTGCACAATTGGTGGCTGACTAAATACTTTTTGCCCCACTGTGTGTGTGTATATATATATATATATATATATATATATATATATATATATATATATATATATATATATATATATATATATATATATATATATATATATATATATATATATATATATATATATATATATATATATATAGATATATACAGTGAGGAAAATAAGTATTTGAACACCCTGCTATTTTGCAAGTTCTCCCACTTAGAAATCATGGAGGGTCTGAAATTGTCATCGTGAGGTGCATGTCCACTGTGAGAGACAATCTAAAAAAAAAAATCCAGAAATCACAATGTATGATTTTTAACTATTTATTTGTATGATAAAGCTGCAAATAAGTATTTGAACACCTGTCTATCAGCTAGAATTCTGACCCTCAAAGACCTGTTAGTCTGCCTTTAAAATGTCCACCTCCACTCCATTTATTATCCTAAATTAGATGCACCTGTTTGAGGTCGTTAGCTGCATAAAGACACCTGTCCACCCCATACAATCAGTAAGAATCCAACTACTAACATGGCTAAGACCAAAGAGCTGTCCAAAGACACTAGAGACAAAATTGTACACCTCCACAAGGCTGGAAAGGGCTACGGGAAATTGCCAAGCAGCTTGGTGAAAAAGGTCCACTGTTGGAGCAATCATTAGAAAATGGAAGAAGCTAAACATGACTGTCAATCTCCCTCGGACTGGGGCTCCATGCAAGATCTCACCTCGTGGGGTCTCAATGATCCTAAGAAAGGTGAGAAATCAGCCCAGAACTACACGGGAGGAGCTGGTCAATGACCTGAAAAGAGCTGGGACCACCGTTTCCAAGGTTACTGTTGGTAATACACTAAGACGACATGGTTTGAAATCATGCATGGCACGGAAGGTTCCCCTGCTTAAACCAGCACATGTCCAGGCCCGACTTAAGTTTGCCAATGACCATTTGGATGATCCAGAGGAGTCATGGGAGAAAGTCATGTGGTCAGATGAGACCAAAATAGAACTTTTTGGTCATAATTCCACTAAACGTGTTTGGAGGAAGAAGAATGATGATGAGTACCATCCCAAGAACACCATCCCTACTGTGAAGCACAGGACAGGGCGACTGCACTGTATTAAGGAGAGGATGACCGGGGCCATGTATTGCGAGATTTTGGGGAACAACCTCCTTCCCTCAGTTAGAGCATTGAAGATGGGTCGAGGCTGGGTCTTCCAACATGACAATGACCCGAAGCACACAGCCAGGATAACCAAGGAGTGGCTCTGTAAGAAGCATATCAAGGTTCTGGCGTGGCCTAGCCAGTCTCCAGACCTAAACCCAATAGAGAATCTTTGGAGGGAGCTCAAACTCCGTGTTTCTCAGCGACAGGCCAGAAACCTGACTGATCTAGAGAAGATCTGTGTGGAGGAGTGGGCCAAAATCCCTCCTGCAGTGTGTGAAAACCTGGTGAAAAACTACAGGAAACGTTTGACCTCTGTAATTGCAAACAAAGGCTACTGTACCAAATATTAACATTGATTTTCTCAGGTGTTCAAATACTTATTTGCAGCTGTATCATACAAATAAATAGTTAAAAAATCATACATTGTGATTTCTGGATTTTTTTTTTTTTGATTGTGTCTCTCACAGTGGACATGCACCTACGATGACAATTTCAGACCCCTCCATGATTTCTAAGTGGGAGAACTTGCAAAATAGCAGGGTGTTCAAATACTTATTTTCCTCACTGTATGTATGTATATGTATATGACCCTGGACCACAAAACCAGTCATAAGTGTCAATTTTTCGAATATATATATATATATATATATATATATATATATGTACTGTATATACATACACACACACACACACTCAGAGTGGTGTGAAAAAGTGTTGGCCCCCTTCCTGATTTTTAATTTTTTTGCATTTGTCACACTTTAATGTTTCAGATCATCAAACAAATTTAAATATTAATCAAAAGATAACACAAGTAAACACAACATGCAGTTTTTAAATTAATTTTTTTATTATGAAGGGAAAACAAAATCCAAACCCACATGGCCCTGTGAAAAAGTGCTTGCCCCCTAAACCTAATAACTGGTTGTGCCACCCTTTGCAGCAACAACTGCAATCAAGCGTTTGCGATAACTGGCAATGAGTCTTTCACATCGCTGTGGAGTAATTTTGGCCCACTCTTCTTTGCAGAATTGTTTTAATTCAGCCACATTGGAGGATTTTCGCGCATGAATGGACTGTTTAGGGTCATGCCACAGCATTTCAATTGGATTTAAGTCCAGACTTTGATTTGGCCACTCCAAAACCTTAATTCTGTCAGGACCACTATCGTCAAAAGATAGATACTTAGCATAAAGTTTTGGTTTGGCGGTATGGTTCTGTTCTGTGCAAAAACTCCCTGCCCATCCATGCAGCCTGTCATGAATGAGCAGGGAGAGCAACAATAATAACCCCCCCGGGTAAACAGAACAGAACAAGGCAGATATCATTAATGTACTTAATGATATTTTATTGTATTTAGTGTATTTAATATAATTCAGCAAGGAATATCAGAAAGACAAGTCCTGACTGCGAAAGGAGGAGTTGGGGATGGAGGAGGGTGATTCGCTCCTGAGCAAGCGGAAAAGCTGCTGATTGATACGGAAGAGAGCTTATATAGGAATGCCGCGATAGGTGTTGTATTCCTATAGGTAGATACGATCAGCTGGGAATCAGCTGATGCAAGCTTGACTCACGTGACCTGCCAGAACTAACGCTAACGCTTCATTTCTGTCAGGACCACTATCGTCAAAAGATAGATACTTAGCATAAAGTTTTGGTTTGGCGGTATGGTTCTGTTCTGTGCAAAAACTCCCTGCCCATCCATGCAGCCTGTCATGAATGAGCAGGGAGAGCAACAATAATAACCCCCCCAACACAAACGATAGGCCCGAACCGCCCGACACAATGATAGGCCAGAACCGCCCAAACCACAACTGATGGCATTCTAAAAGAAGCATATCCTTCTGAAAATAGCAGAGACTGGGGCAGCAGCCCCTTACGGAGAAGGCAGTGAAGGGGTGCTCTTCTTCATAAGCAGCCAAGAAGAGCAGCAAGCCCCTTACCGGAAGAGAGTAGCAGCGAAGGGATGCTCTTCTTAATAAGCAGCTAAGAAGAGCAGCAAGCCCTTTTTATGCAATACCTGAAAAATATGCAGAAAAATTGGCAGCTAATTGACTCACTAAAAATGACAAACACACGTACTGCAGCCATAGAAGCAAGCAATGAACGGTTCAGAGAGAGATCGCATATTCTACCTGGCCTAAAAGCTTCAGCATCCATTTAAAAACTATAGAAACAGCATATAATAACTCAAATCAACTCAGTTTACAGGTTGTCATCTCCCATTGACATTGTGCTCATTATGTTACGCGTCTTCAATCTGACAACTAACGTGAGTGAAGACAGAAATCCTTACCAATGCACTCGATAGCTTTGCAACAGCATGTTGCAGTAGTCAGATAAACTTAAGGAAATAGCAGTCCCAATAACTGGATGAGCCATAAGCAGCAAGCATATTTCGAGAACAATCAGATGGCCTAACAACAGGTTAAATATTAGCTTATTGCTGTTGCAAATTCACCAAGTACCAGTACTTGCAATACAACCAATAGCTTTAAAGAAACAAGCAGGTTTAGCAACAAACATGATACTGAGCACTAGATAAGCCCTAAAAGCAAGCAAAATCCCAATAACCTAACAGCTTTAAAGCAAAGACCTTCTGAAATAGCGTAGACTGCGGCAGCATGCCCTTTAAGAAGAACAGAAGCAGCGAAGGGGTGCTCTTCTTTAATCAGCAGCCAAGAAGAGCAGCAAGCCCCTTACCGGAAGAGAGTAGCAGCGAAGGGATGCTCTTCTTAATAAGCAGCTAAGAAGAGCAGCAAGTCCCTTTTATGCAATACCTGAAAAAGATGCAGAAAAATTGACAGCTAGTTGACTCATTAAAAAAAAAAAAAAAATGACAGCCTAATTTGCAGCAAACACATGTACTGCAGCCATAGAAGCGAGCAATGACGGTTCAGAGAGAGATCGCATATTCTACCTGACCTAAAAGCTTCAGCATCCATTTAAAAACTCTATAGAAACAGCATATAGCTCAAATCAACTCATCAGTTTACAGGTTGTCGTCTCCCATTGACATGGTGCTCGTTATGTTACGGGTCTTCAATCTGACAACCCACGTGAGTGAAGACAGAAATCCTTACCAATGCACTCGATTGCTTGCAACAAGCATGTTGCAGTAGTCAGAGAAACTTAAGGAAATAGCAGTCCCAATAACTAGATGAGCCATAAGCAGCAAGCGTATTTCGAGAACAATCAGATGGCCTAAACAACAGGTTAAATGTTAGCTTATTGCTGTTGTGAATTTACCAAGTACAAGTACTTGCAGTACAACCAATAGCTTAAGAAACAAGCTGGTCTAGCAACAAACATGATACTGAGCACTGGATAAGCCCTAAAAGCAAGCAAAATCCCAATACCCTAACAGCTTTAAAGCAAAGACCTTCTGAAATAACGTAGACTGCGGCAGCATGCCCTTTAATACGAAGAGAAGCAGTGAAGGGGTGCTCTTCTTTAATCAGCAGCTGAGAAGAGCAGCATGCCCCTTTAATGCAGTACAGCATATGGTCAATACCCGACGTTTAGGCAACCTATGTTGCCCTTATCCAGATAATCGTTATCATTATAACCTTTGGTAGCAAGATCTATATACTGCCCTTTAAGTATCAAGCACGTTACAGGTACACTGATTAAAGCAACAGCATATCAAATAGAAATAAAATAGATAAGTTTAATGAAACAGAATTCCCAATACTAGATGAGTCTTAAGCAGCAACCGGTTACATATCAGACAACCTTAACAACATTAAAAACAAGCCTCGCTGCGGTAGGTTTACAGAGTAATGTTACCAGCGTGACAAAATACAACCAATGAGCCTAAAGCAACAGCATGCCTAGCAAACAAACATGTTACTGAACAACTGCCTTAACAACGAGCAATATTTGACGACAGCATAATTGCCAACATAGCATAAGGCAATGAGAATGAAATAAGAACTTTGCTTAGCTTCGTGAAGACATTCAGAGATGAATAAAGGGTTAAGGTTCATTTTACGTGGATGCTTTAACCCTCCTGATATCTTTACTTCTACCAGCGGGGAAGCAGATCTCGTGTAAAAGCGTTGTTGATGCAGTCACATTAGCACAACTTCAGCGATGATTTGCGGGCATTGCAGGCAAAGAGTCTATGTCAGTGATATTACGCTATGAGAAGCAGTACTTGAGAAGCTTATATCGATCGCGGCGAATTCGCGTTCAAGTTCACAAACTTGTTGAATCTGGTGAGAACCCCGTGGGAACGAACCCCTGAAAATTCCTGACTGAAAGCTTTCCCGTAGAGATGGAATTCGCCGTCTGATTTGCTCCTGAGCAAGCGGAAAAGCTGCTGATTGATACAGAAGAGAGCTTATATAGGAATGCCGCGATAGGTGTTGTATTCCTATAGGTAGATACGATCAGCTGGGAATCAGCTGATGCAAGCTTGACTCACGTGACCTGCCAGAACTAACGCTAACGCTTCATTTTTGTTTTTCTTGAGACATTCAGAGGTGGACTTGCTGCTGTGTTTGGAATCATTGTCCTGCTGCACAACCCAAGTGCACTTGAGCTTGAGGTCACAAACTGATGGCCGGACATTCTCCTTCAGGATTTTCTGATAGAGTGAAGAATTCATGGTTCCATCAATTATAGCAAGTCATCCAGGTTCTGAAGCTGCAAAGCAGCCTCAGACCATCACACTACCACCACCATGTTTGACTGTTGGTATGATGTTATTTTTATGAAATGCTGTGTTGGTTTTACGCCAGATGTAACGGGACACACACCTTCCCAAAAGTCTTGGGGATAATCAAGATATTTTTTGGCAAATGTGAGACGAGCCTGTGTGTTCTTTTTGGTCAGCAATGGCTTTTGCCTTGGAACTCTCCCATGGATGCTGTTTTTGCCCAGTCTCTTTCTTATTGTTGAATCATGAACACGGACCTTAATTGAGGCAAGTGAGGCCTGCAGTTCTTTAGATGTTGTTCTGGGTTCTTTTATGACCTCCTGGATGAGTCGTCTTTGTGCTCTTGGAGTAATTTTGGTAGGCCGGCCACTCCTGGGAAGGGTCACCACTGTTCCAAGTTTTCTCCATTTGTGGATAATGGCTCTGACCATGGTTTGCTGGAGTCCCAAAGCCTTAGAAATGGCTTTATAACCCTTTCCAGACTGATAAATGTCAACTATTTTGTTTCTCATCTGTTTATGAATTTCTTAAGATCGCGGAATGATGTGTTGCTCTTTAAACATGCTTCACTTTGTCAGACAGGTTCCATTTAAGTGATTTCTTGATTCAACAGGTCTGGCAGTAATCAGGCCTGGGTTTGGCTAGTGAAATTTAACTCAGCTTTCTAAAATAATATGGTTAATCACAGTTCTTTCATGATTTAATAGGAGGGGGCAAGCACTTTTTCACACAGGGCCATGTGGGTTTGGATTTTGTTTTCCCTTCATAATAAAAAACTTCATTTAAAAACTGCATGTTGTGTTTACTTGTGTTATCTTTGATTAATATTTAAATTTGTTTGATGATCTGAAACATTAAAGTGTGACAAACATGCAAAAAATGTAAAAATCAGGAGGGGGGCCAACACTTTTTCACACCAATGTGTGTGTGTGTATATGTATGTGTATGCGCATGCATGCATATATATATATATATATACATACACACACACACACACACACACACACACACACTGAACAAAATTATAAACGCAACACTTTTGTTTTTGCACACATTTTTCATGAGCTGAACTCAAATATCTAAGACTTTTTCTATGTACACAAAAGGCCTATTTCTCTCAAATATTGTTCACAAATCTGTCTAAATTGTGTTAGTGAGCACTTCTCCTTTGCCAAGATAATCCATCCACTTCACAGGTGTGGCATATCTAGATGCTGATTAGAGGGTGACACGGGAGTGGATTTTCAAACCTCTAACAAATATCCACATATTTGAGAGAAATAGGCCTTTTGTGTACATAGAAAAAGTCTTAGATCTTTGAGTTCAGCTCATGAAAAATAGGTTCAGTGTGTGTATATTTTATATATATATATATATATATATATAGAGAGAGAGAGAGAGAGAGAGAGAGAGAGAGAGAGAGATAGTAGTGATGATGTGCGGATGACTGTTATATCCATGGGCGCTGCGGATAATCTGTGGGTCGGGTAAAAAAAACAAAAAAAACATTCTGATTAATTGTGGGTGGGTCGTGGGTGGATGAGAAATATTAACTACATTTTCTAAATTTCATGTTTTAAATACATTTTTCATCAGGCAGATGATTTCATTTGTGTGTGTTTGCCTGTTTGGGAAGTTGCAGTGACAGAAACGGTGACATTCCAGATAAAGTTTGAAGGGAGTAAAGCCTATGTTAATGCCTTTGAGTAAGCTAATATGGCCAAAGAAGATTTTGGTTTATAATTAGCCTAAATGTTCATTTAAAATCAGCCCACAATCAGCGTATTATTTTACCACTGCCCCTTACGGCTCAGAAGTTTTGTTCTGTCCTCCACATGGTGCCAAATCACAAGACTATTAGCGAAGCAGCGCGGAAAGTCGCTTCTGGGCTGTTTCAGAAACGTGCTGCAGCATGGCTATTATAAACAAGCATTGACTAGAATGGCCGCAATCAGCTCCGGTGGCCATGTCAGAGCCGTAGCGCACAGCAGACGTGTGCAGTGATGCGCAGATCAGCGTCACTGAATCTGCTGTTAAAAATGAACCATACATTTATCATATCATTATGCCAAACTAAAAATTTGAATAATTATAATGTGACGATCAGGTGCGGTTATCTAAATCAGAGAAAAATATAGGTGCAGGTGGGTGGTGGGCAGATAATTTATTTGAAGCTGCGGATTCGGGGAAGTGTGAGCTGGTCCACACATCACTAATAGATAGATTGATAGATAGACAGATAGACAGCTTCACCTATCTATCTATCTATAGATGAAACACATACACATATACATATATATATATATATATATATATATATATATACACACATACATACAGGTGCTGGTCATATAATTAGAATATCATCAAAAAGTTGATTTATTTCACTAATTCCATTCAAAAAGTGAAACTTGTATATTATATTCATTCATTACACACAGACTGATATATTTCAAATGTTTATTTCTTTTAATTTTGATGATTAGAGCTTACAGCTCATGAAAGTCAAAAATCAGTATCTCAAAATATTAGAATATTACTTAAGACCAATACAAAGAAAGGATTTTTAGAAATCTTGGCCAACTGAAAAGTATGAAAATGAAAAGTATGAGCATGTACAGCACTCAATACTTAGTTGGGGGTCCTTTTGCCTGAATTACTGCAGCAATGCGGCGTGGCATGGAGTCGATCAGTCTGTGGCACTGCTCAGGTGTTATGAGAGCCCAGGTTGCTCTGATAGTGGCCTTCAGCTCTTCTGCATTGTTGGGTCTGGTGTCTCTCATCTTCCTCTTGACAATACCCAATAGATTCTCTATGGGGTTCAGGTCAGGCGAGTTTGCTGGCCAATCAAGCACAGTAACACTATGGTCATTGAACCAGCTTTTGGTACCTTTGGCAATGTGGGCAGGTGCCAAGTCCTGCTGGACAATGAAATCAGCATCTCCATAAAGCTTTTCAACAGAAGGAAGCATGAAGTGCTCTAAAATTTCCTGGTAGATGGCTGCGTTGACTGTGGACTTCAGAAAACACAGTGGACCAACACCAGCAGATGACATGGCAGCCCAAATCATCACTGACTGTGGAAACTTCACACTGAACTTCAAGCAACATGGATTCTGTGCCTCTCCACTCTTCCTTCAGACTCTGGGACCTTGATTTCCAAATGAAATGTAAAATTTACTTTCATCTGAAAAGAGGACTTTGGACCACTGAGCAACAGTCCAGTTCTTTTTCTCCACAGCCCAGGTAAGATGCTTCTGACATTGTCTCTGGTTCAGAAGTGGCTTGGTAGCCCTTTTCCTGAAGACGTCTGAGCGTGGTGACTCTTGATGCACTGACTCCAGCTTCAGTTCTCTCCTTGTGAAGCTCTCCCAAGTGTTTGAATCGGCTTTGCTTGACTGTATTCTCAAGCTTGTGGTCATCCCTGTTGCTTGTGCACCTTTTCCTACCCAAATTCTTCCTTCCAGTCAACTTTGCATTTAATATGCTTTGATACAGCACTCTGTAAACAGCCACAACTTTCAGTAATGACCTTCTGTGACTTACCCTCTTTGTGGAGGGTGTCAATGTTCGTCTTCTGGATCATTGCCAAGTCAGCAGTCTTCCCCATTATTGTGGTTTCAAAGAACAAGAGATACCCAGAATTTATACTGTAGGGATGGTCATTTATTCAAACTCAAATGTAAATATTCTAATATTTTGAGATACTGATTTTTGACTTTCATGAGCTGTAAGCTCTAATCATCAAAATTAAAAGAAATAAACATTTGAAATATATCAGTCTGTGTGTAATGAATGAATATAATATACAAGTTTCACTTTTTGAATGGAATTAGTGAAATAAATCAACTTTTTGATGATATTCTAATTATATGACCAGCACCTGTATATAGGGGTGTGTGTGTATGTATATGCCTAAAAGAACAAAACCTTCAGATGTTTTACACAATTAATGCATAGTTGGGAGCATGTGTCAATTTTCATACAAAGTAACATTTTGAAAATATAAACATGGCTTTATACAGTTGACACAGATTAATTCTGTTTGCGTTTAATGAATGATGCCCAATTCCTAAATAGTTTTAGGCACTGGGGGGTTAGAGACAAGTCCTACCTCCCAAATATGCCTTTAGAAAAAGAGACTAGCATAGAATTTTTGTATAATACAAACCCATCTCAGCATAAACACCACTCTTCCATAGGCTACTATGAGGCATCGGTTTGTTATCTTTACTGAGAAAAGGGACTGGAGGAACACCCTGCTTCACTCTGGGAGGATCCAGAAATCCCATTTTGCTTTTCTTTGGAAAGATGGCCAGTGGACCCACTGTTTTCTCCTGTTCCCATCCTGTTGACACAGTCACATTTGTCAAAATGGTTAGTGCAGGCATGCCTACCTGCCATTTAAATATCAAGATCTCAGTTTTAAAATACACAGATTGTTCAAATGACTTGTGTTGTCAGTGTAATTTCAAAAGACAAAGACAACTACTAGACTTGAGAATGCTTACCCACTGAAACATATCCCTCATCCTCCTCTTGTGGGAGAATTGTGTTCCTCCAGGAGGGAACAGGCTCACTTGCTGTTAGCAAGGAATTGAAGGAACTTCCAGAACCCTCTTGAATCCTGGGCTGAAATTTGTTGGGCCTTTGGGAAGTTGAGATCTGATCTTGTCTGGGAGAAGCTGGCTCATATTGTTGCAGTGTAGAACGGAAGGATGGTGCATAATCTTTTGTTGCTTGGCAGCTGTAACAAGCCCAGTCACCTCCATCTGCAGCCTTCCAGCTTGTAGATTAAAGAGGGGAGTAAGGGAAACTTGAGGTTGGTTCCCAAAAGAAACAAAAGTACCAGAAAATACAGTTTGCATGGCAAACAGAAAGAGTCCAAGATTAAATGTTCTGTACTGGACAACAACAAACCCAAAGTATGAAAGCAAAGCTTCACACCTTCCATCAATAAAGGAGCATGCTTTATGAAAGGGGTTAACTACATCCATTACAGGGTAAGCTTGAAGAGTACAAGTGATGTACATCTGTATAACAAAGTGAGAAGTATATTAATTTGAATTCAAAATTAACTACTGAGAGACATCAGAATTCAGTTTGTACAACAAATTAATTAGGTTGACCATACGTGCCATTTTTCCCGGCCAGGATTAACATGCAGGCATTGTACATAATGGACCAATCATGGTGTGTGTGAGAAGGTGGGATCTACGGTCAAAGCGATGCAATTACGTGTACATATTAAGTGTGTTCGACTTAAAAGCAGACCGATCAGTGTTTGACAAAGTACCTTGAGAGCGTTTTGAAAGCATAAAGAACCGTCTGTATGGTACTTTGATGTCATACGCCGATTGATCTGCACACGCAAACAAAGCCAAAACCTACATATTTTAGGCAATATAGAAATCCTGGTCAGTATGCATTCGGGGAAAAATGGCACATATGGTCACCCTAAATTAATGCCACTTTCATTTCCTCCAATATTATTAACCAAGGCAAATATAACAAACCCTTCATCACCATGTTATTGTTTTGGGCCTGAGAACATGTTTCATTTGGAATACACTATATACACCTCTGGCCTTGTCTCTTGGTGGAATTTGAATGCATCCAGTTGTAGTTGTAGTTTGTCACTCTGGATTCTGGGCAGGAAACGAGACTTTGAGCCTGTTGTCTGTCCATCCATCAGACAACTAATGAGGGAGGGGGAAAAACACCACACAAATATACTTGGTGATTTGCCAAATAACATTTCATTTGAGTGAGTGGTGCTTGCCGGAAAATAAATAAATAAATAAATAAAAATTCCCATCTTGATGAATGTACCCACCCATGATTTTCAATAAACGTGTATCTGGGGACAGAGTTAATATCTGGTGTCACTGTGGCAACACAGCTCTCAAAATATACGTGGAGGTTAACGTGATGTCCCAGACGAACTAAGGCTTCTATGTTTATGTTGTCACCCAGGAAGTACACAGCAGAGGCCCGTTCAGAGCGCCAATCACCTGTATCAGAAATAATGCAGACAAAAGTGTGACCAAGCTACAACTGTCTGTTTTACATATCCAGGTAAAGTGTCAGAATAAAGTCTAATAAAGTTAATGGTTAGGCTACATTTTGTGGTAGTCCATGTCCGTCTACATGCTAGCATACTCCTAACATTTGTCAAAATGAGTCCTTGGCAGATGTTGGCATTTCTCTCATGAAATTAAAAATCCTAATGAATAATCCAGAACTACGGGTTTTTATCCAATCAAATCTTCTCTACATTGAGAATGTCCCTTCACCTATATATAAAAAATAAAAAAAACTTGCACATAGCAATGAACCAAAACATAGCTATGGTTCATGGCTGTAATGTGTCTATAACCTATTGGCTATTTTTTATATATATAAATGGACAAGCCCTTTAAAAAATTAACAAACTGTGCTTATACTTGTAAATTGTGCACATACTTGTCATTAGCTTTAGTGAAAACTGCAACTCCTCCACTGCAGACTGCGTTGAACTGTAAGGAATCCATGTTGGTCTGATAGGGTTACTGGTAACATCAAACATTCTGAGAGACAAAGGACACAACATAAATGCTCCATCTCTAGCAGAGCTTACACTACACAACCCTCTCCCCCAGTCCACTTACCGGCTGTAATAACATTCTATGGGAACTACTGCCTGCTCAAGGCGAACCACTCCATCTGGAGAGGGTCGTGGAGTGAAGATAAGGAGGTTGGTGTATATAAGAAAGTCATCTGTAATCTGAACAAAAGAAATTGCTCCTCAAATTGCTTCCCAATAATTATCACCAAACAAAAAAATACAATGTAGTAATTTCAGCTGAAGGTCTGAAGTTAAAATTAAAAATATATTCAATATATAATTAAAAAGCCTTGCAGCAAAAAACATGTGTACCAGTGATGCGCGGATGAGCTCAAACTTCCCCCGAATCCGCAGCTTCAAATAACTTATCCGCCTGCCACCCTATATTTTTCTGATTTATATAACCGCTCATCACATTATAATGATTCTATTTTTTTAGTTTTGCATGATAATATGATAAATAGATGGTTCATTTTTAACAGCAGATTCAGTGATGTTAAAGCTGATCTGCGCATCACTGCACACGTCTGCTGCGCGCTACGGCTCCGACGCGGCCACTCGGAGCTGAATGCGGCCGTTCTAATCAAAGCTTGTACTTATAAGAAGAATTCAAGAGAGCAGAATTCTTTCAGCGAACGCACGCTCTGAACAAAACATTTCCGCGATGACTCATCTGAACGCCTTTGATTCCTTTTGAATCAGTTGCTTTATCTATCAGTGGTCCAACACCTACAGTTTTAGCTGTTGTTTATCGACCTCCCAAATACTGTAATGCATTCTTAGATGAATTTTGTGCATTTTTAACTTCACTGTGTACCTTATCACCTAATATTATTCTACTGGGCGATTTTAATATTCATGTGGACACTGCTAGTAACTCACTCACAAGGGATTTCATTTCCTGCCTGGACAGTTTTGGTCTCCAGCAATATGTGGACTTTCCGACCCATTCTAAAGGGCACACTCTGGACTTTGTTTGCTGTTCAGGTGTTACACCTCTGGACTGTAAGGCAACTGCAATACCCTTATCCGATCATAAATTGCTTTCTTTCAATGTAAATGTTACACACTCTAGATCCAAGCAACAACGTTCTATGACATTCCGGAATATAAAAAAGATCAACCCCTCAGCTTTTACTGTTGCAATCACTGACCTTCCATACAGTGACCATCTCTCTTCCTCTGATGATTTGGTCTCCTTTTATAATTATGAACTACGACAGCTCCTGGATAATTTTGCACCTCTTAAAACTCGGACTGTATCTTTCATTAACTCTGCGCCCTGGTTTACACCTGAACTTCGCCAGCTAAAAACTCGTGGGCGGCATTTGGAACACCTTTACAAACGAACTGGACTTATGGTACATAGAGAGCTGTATAACGAACATGTTCATCTTTATAAAGATGCTCTTTCTGCTGCCAAATATGAGTTTTATTCACATTTAATTGAGTCTGGAGATTGTAATACTAAAGCTTTGTTCTCCACTGTAAATCGTATACTGAAACCACCTGACAGCCTTCCTGCACACCTGTACTGCACTGCTCAATGTGTTGAATTCATGTCTTTTTTTAGTAACAAAATAACGTCTCCGGTTACATCCGTAACCTCGGTTCCCTGAAAGGAGGGAACGAGACACTGCGTAGCTTACGCTTGGGGGGTAATCCTCCTCCCGAAATACTGAAGCCTTATTGCATCACGCGGTAAATCTTACCGGCCAATGACGCCGGCGCCGAGCTAGGGGCGGAGCCACCCACTATATAGGTCGGCGTCCAGCGTCATTGCCCCAGAATCTTCGACTGTTCGAACGGGTACAAGACTCTGAGGATTACAACACAGCAGCGCGCAGTGTCTCGTTCCTCCTTTCAGGGAACCGAGGTTACGGATGTAACCGGAGACGTTCCCTATCAAGTTCGGTCTCTCGACACTGCGTAGCTTACGCTTGGGGAACGCGTAAAATCCCGCTGTGTTGCATTCCACACATCCGGAAGGAAGAGTCTAAAGAGCCGGGCCCAATAGAGCCAAGCCCGTTAACTGCTTCATCGGATACTCAGGGAAACCAACGCCCTCCAGCTCCTGCGGAGTGGGACTAAGCACAGTAATAAAGCACAACACCACACATGGACTGGCCGCAGCGCTGCTGGAGCCACGTACATATTCAGCATTTACCACTTGATTTATGTAGAAATCAGTGCACCTACCGCGGTCGACAACAGCTCGAACGCATGTAGAAGTCGCTGACTATATCTATTATAGGCATGTCTAAGGCCACCGGACCTAGTCGAAACCACCCTGATCATCTGGGGGGCGTGGCCAAGTGCAGGCGGCAGCCAACTGCCAAGCTGTAGACACATCACTGCACAGACAGAACGAACGGTGCGAATGACGGAATCTCCAGGTTGTAAAATCTAGCAAAAGTGTCTTGTGAAGACCATCCTGCTGCCAGACAAATATCCTGAATCGACATACCTTTTGCCCAAGCCCACGACGAAGCCATTTTTCTTGTGGAATGGGCGTGTACTCCCCACGGACAGGCCTCATTCTTAGAAGCATACGCCAACGTGATCGCTTCCACAATCCAATGTGACAGCCGCTGCTTCGACACTGGCAGTCCTTTGGTACGCCACCAAAACATATAAACAGCTGTTCTGCTTGTCTGAAATGACTAGTCTTCTCCAGATAAACTCGCAGAGCACGGACTGGGCATAGCGGGTGTGTCGCTGGCTCGAATCCTGAGGAGCAAACGCTGAAGCGTAATGACCTGTGCTTTAAACGACGAGAAAGCACTTTAGGCACATATCCCGTCTTGGCTGCAGTCTGACCATACAGTCATCCTTACCAAATTTCATACACGCAGTGTTCGTAGACAGTGCATGTAAGTTACCCACCCTTTACCACATGCCAAGGCAAGCAAGAGCTGTCTTAAACGAGAGCACTCTCAACTCTGCCGAAAACAGCGGCTCAAAGGGTGACTCAGAAAGTGCACTAAGCACTAAGGACAGATCCCACACTGGTACCAAATTAGAACGAAAGGGGTGCAACCTCCGCGCTCCTCTTAAAAAGCTGGCCACCAGATGATGTCTACCGACTGAACGATCCAAAATAGGTGAGTGGAAAGCTGAAATAGCAGCCACATACACTTTTAGAGTAGATGGCGTGCGTCCAGCATCCAAGCATTCCTGCAGAAACGATAGAATGACAGACACATCACAGCTGGCTGGGTCCTCATCCTTCGACATGCACCATGAAGTGAAAACTTTCCATTTCAGATTGTACAGACGCCTGGTAGACGGGCTCTGGCTTCAGCAATTGTATCCAAGACTCGCTGAGATACATTTAGCGACTGCCCTCTGCGCTGACTTGCCAAACATGCAGGTTCCATAGCTCCGGTCTGGGGTGCCACACCGAGCCCTTTGCCTGCGATAAGAGATCTCTCCGTAACGGAATCGGCCACAGGGGAGCCGTTAGAAGCTCTATCAACTCCGGGAACCATGGCTGATTGGGCCAGTTCGGCGCAACCAGAAGCACCGTCCCCCTTTCCTCTCTGATTTTCTGCAGCACTAGCGGCATAACCTTCACTGGGGGAAAGGCATATTTGCGCTTCTTGGGCCAGCGACTCGAAAGAGCATCCCCCTCCAGAGGTGCGTTCGTCAGCGAGAAGAACAGCTGGCAATGCGCGTTCTCCTCTGAGGCAAACAAGTCGATCTCCGCCTCTCCGAACAGGCTCCAGATCAGCTGGATGGTCCGCGGGTGCAGTCTCCATTCCCGTGAACTGGACCACCCTGGACAGCATGTCTGCGCCGCAGTTCTGGCTGCCTGGAACATGAACTGCTCGGATCGACAGAAGGTTTCTGTCCGCCCAAGGAGGAAACGTTCCGCCAGCCTTTGAAGCGGCGTGAACGAATACCTCCCTGATGGTTGATATAGGATACCACCGTCGTGTTGTCCGTCCGGACCAGGACGTGTCGATCCTTTACCAGTGGAAGAAAGCCCTGCAAAGCTAAAAATACTGCCTTCAGTTCTAGGCAATTTATATGCCACCTCGCTTGCGCATTCGTCCAAGTGCCATAAGCCGGCCTGCCGTCGCAAAGGGCTCCCCAGCCCGTCAATGACGCATCCGTAGTGACAATTTTTCTGCTGACCACTCTGCCCATCGAGACTCCCTGCTCGAACATCCTTGTGTTGAACCAGGGGGCTAACGTCTGCATGCATTCTCGGGTCACCAAGACGCGCAACTGACCGTTCTTCCACGCGTTGTTTGGCACCCGGGATTTCAGCCATAGCTGAAGTGGTCTCATATGCAGAAGCCCGAGTTGACACACCACAGCTGCTGCTGCCATACGGCCCAACAACCTCTGAAGTCACCACTCTCCCTGGCTTGAACGAGGTGAGAGCGCTGGCCAAAGCTCGCATTCGCTCTTGAGAGAGACGCGCTCTCATCGATTGCGAGTCCAAATCCATTCCCAAGAATGCGATGGCCTGTGTGGGGCGAAGCTTGCTCTTCCGCATATTGATCGTGAGACCAAGGTGCTTCAGATGCTCTAGAAGCTGACATTTGTGGCTTTCCAGCGTATCCCGTGACTGGGCTATAACAAGCCAGTTGTCCAGATAATTCAGGATGCGAATTCCACTCTGCCTGAGAGGGGAAAGCGCTGCATTGATACACTTCGTAAAAGACCTCAGGGCCAAAGCCAAGCCGAAAGGGAGAACTTTGAATTGATAAGCTCTGCCCTCGAACGCGAATCTTAGAAAGCGCCTGTGACGAGGGACTATCTGAATGTGAAAATAGGCGTCTTTCAAGTCCACCGAGAAAAACCAGTCTCCGGGCTGAATGTGTGCGAGGATCTGTTTCACTGTTATCATCTTGAACGAGCGCTTTGCGAGCGCGCGGTTCAGTGGTCTCAAATCCAGAATAGGTCGAAGCCCCCTGTCCTTTTTGGGGACCAGGAAGTAGCGACTGTAAAGGCCACACTCCATATTCCCCGGGGGGACTTCTTCTATCGCCTGTTTTGCAAGGAGAGAGAGAATTTCTGCTCGCAACACTGGTGCGTCCCTGCTCTGCACGTCTGACATCCTCACGCCGCTGAAGCGGGGTGGTCTGCGTGCGAACTGAAGCGTATACCCGCTCGAAACTGTGTTCAGCACCCATTCTGACACTCCTGGAAGCGTGCGCCACGCGTCCAAATAGTGAGAAAGGGGTAGAAGCGCCCCGTGACACGTCTGAACCGGCTCGTTGTCTGATGATAGGAAGCCGCCCACCACCAGAGGGGCATCGTATACGTCTTCCGCACGGGTTGGACCGCCAGCATGAGCCGGGGGAACACTCGTGCTTAGACTGAGAGGGCGCGTGGGGCTTGCGCCCTGCAGAGCGCCGCTCAGAAACGGGACTCTGCTCATAACGCGCGATTGGGGAAAATTCTGAGGGGGAAAAGAGCTCTTTTGCCGAACAGTGTTTGTTTTGTGCTTTTTTTGTGCAATCTTTATTGACAACAAACATTTCCCCCTGTCGCCTGCAACATGCAAGGGGACAGGCAGGTGAAAAACAGCAGGATGAACTCTCTTGCGAAGCAGCCCGTCGTCCTTCTCTCCGGACGGCCGCTTCCCCCTCGGACCAATCCCGTCAGGAACGCTGCTGAGGATCTGGTCCAGCACTAGAGGGACGGGGTCCCATCTTCTTTGGATACCGGAACTGCCTCGCTTTTGGTCTCACGGCCGGCTCCGGGTCCACCCTCGCCCTAGTATGGGAAGCAGTAGGCGGCGGTCGTTCCCGCCTTTTTGGACGCTGCAAAGAAGAGGACCTGGAACGTGGCGGAGGCGCCGCGGACCGATCTCTCTTCGGCAAAAAATGGCTCATCGCCTTCGACTGCTTCTGGGCATCCAGGAACTTCTCAGAAAACGAGCCTACAGCGGGGATATGGGCGCGTCCAACAGCTGAGCTTTCTCCGACTCCCTCATGTCGGTCAACGTCAGCCAAAGATGCCGCTGAAGCGTGACGAGATTGCCCATACAACGGCCAATTCCTTGGGCCGTCTTTTTCGTGGCTCTGAGCGCCAAGTCAGTGGCCGAACGCAGCTTTTTGAAGGCGGCAGAGTCCGGCCCCTCTTCATCCAACGTCTGCAGCATTTTGGCTTGGAAAGCCTGGAGAACGGCCATAGTATGGATCGCAGACGCTGCTTGGCCGGCTGCCATGTAAGCCTTATCCGCGATGTGGCTTGTGGTACGGCACGGCTTCGATGGAAGCGATGGCGCAGATTTCCACCCACGTGCGGACGGACACAGGTGTGCTGCAACTGCCTCCTCGACGGGCGGCGGCTTAGTATAGCCCCAGCGGTCGGCTCCGTCGACAGAGGAGAGCATACGCGATCCCGCGGCTTGGGCTCGGGCCGAATAGGGGGAGCGCCAAGACCGCGAGACCTCCTCGTGGACCTCTGGGAAAAAGGGAGCTGGTCTCTGGGGGGCGGCAATCTGGCGGCCCGACTGCAGATACCGCATGTCCAACCTGTTCTTAGCTGGTTGCTCAGGGGGCGACCAATCCAGACCCAGGTCCTGTACAGCCTCAGACAGGATCTTCACCAGCTCCTCATCTATCGGAGCCGAGGGCTCGCGCACCTCGCTGTGCGAAGTCTCTGACTCCTGGCAGGCGGACCAGTCACCTGAACCAGAGGCTGCAGTTGACATAGCGTCGTCATCGACGTCCATTTCATCCTCTGCAGCACCAAACGAGACCAGGTCCCGCGCATCATCCGAGGGGCGGTGGCTGGACCTCGTGTAAGAAACAGGTGGCTCTCTTGAGTGATGAGCATGCAGGAACTGAGTCGACATGCGTTCATCGGAGGGGCCTACTGCACGTGGCTGCCTCGGCCTTTCCTCCGCTCGACGGCGACGGGGGGCGGAGGCAATGGATTAGCCGGTGCGCAGTTTAGGATAACGGAAATCCTGGCCCGGAGGGTTTTGACTGACATTTCCTCACAGGAAGGACAGTCAGGCCCATCCAGCGCGGCCTCTGCGTGGGCTCGGCCCAGACAGAAGACACACGCGTCGTGTGCATCAGGGAGCTCAACTGGGCCCCCGCACGCACAGCACTCCTTAAGCGACATCTTGTCTTCTTGCCGGATCGCCAAAGGGGAACTAAAAGGGAATGGCGTCCTCTTAGGGCGTTGTCAACGGCGAGAAGAGTTAACGGCGGTGAGTAAATTTTTCAAGTCTTCGATGCTTGCTTCGTGAAGGAGAAAGATTCTGGGGCAATGACACTGGGCGTCGACCTATATAGTGGGTGGCTCCGCCCCTAGCTCGAGCGCTCGAGCGTCATTGGCCGGTAAGATTTACCGGCGTGATGCAATAAGGCTTCATTATTTCGGGAGGAGGGGGATTACCCCCCAAGCGTAAGCTACGCAGTGTCGAGAGACCGAACTTGATAGGGAACTGCTATCCACCAACAGCTGGCCTCTCCGGCTAACCCATATTGTAATTCATTATGTAGCATTTCAATCGATTCCCCTCTTACTCTTTTCTCTTCTTTTACCCTGCCATCTGAATTAGAAATTTCTAATTTTATTTATAAATGCTTACTTGATCCTATACCAACTCACCTGGTAAAAGACTGTCTTCCTTCTCTTTCTCCTCTTATAACTCGTATTGTTCAAACTTCCCTTAGTTCTGGCACTGTTCCATCATCTTTTAAAATAGCTGCTATAACCCCAATGCTCAAAAAACCTGGTGCAGACCCTAACAATTTAGATAACTTCCGTCCCATCTCAAATCTTCCATTTATTTCGAAAATACTTGAAAAAGCAGTTGCAGCACAGGTTCAAGCTCACCTTAGTAATAATAACATATGAGTTTTTCCAGTCAGGATTTCGCCCTAAGCATAGTACAGAAACCGCCTTGGTGAGAGTATCTAATGATCTGTTAATGGCTGCTGATGGTGGGTCCTTATCTATTCTTGTTTTGCTTGATTTGAGTGCAGCTTTTGATACCATTTCACACAATATCTTGTTAAACCGTTTATCTGCTATTGGTATTTCTGGTACTCCTCTCACTTGGTTTACTTCATACCTTTCCAATCGTACACAATTTGTACAATTAAAAAGTTTTCACTCCCATTCATTTTCTGTTAGCTGCGGTGTCCCCCAAGGTTCTGTCCTAGGTCCTCTGCTGTTCCTAATTTATCTTCTCCCACTTCGTAATATCTTTTCAAAATTTGATATTAAATTTCACTGTTATGCTGATGATACACAACTTTATGTATCTACTAAGCCTGATTCTATTCTTCCACCAGCCTGTCTTACTAACTGTCTTCACGAAATAAAAACCTGGTTCTCTGCAAACTTTCTTAAACTTAACGGCAATAAGACTGAAGTACTCCTTGTAGGCACTAATTCTATTCTCTCTAGGTCCTGTAGTTTTTCTTTATCAATTGATGCCTCCTCAGTCTCTCCTTCTCGCCAGGTTAAGAACCTAGGGGTCATCTTTGACAGCACTCTTTCATTTGAAGCTCACATTAATAGTATAACCCGGATTTGCTACTTTCATCTCCGTAATATTGCTCGCCTTCGTTCAGTACTGCCATTCTTGTTCACTCACTTGTCACCTCTCGCATTGACTACTGTAATTCTCTTCTATTTGGTTTACCACACAAGCTTCTTCATAAACTCCAGTTGATTCAGAATTCAGCTGCTCGCATCATAACCCGCGTTCCAACTATACAACACATTACTCCTCAACAGCTACATTGGCTTCCCATCAAATTTCGCGTTGAATTTAAAATCTTTCTTCTCGCATATAAAACTCTCCATAACCTCGCTCCAACTTATCTCTCAGATCTCATTCAGCCCTACGCTCCTTCTCGAATGCTTCGTTCTTCCTCAATGGGTCTTCTCCATACACCCACGGCTCGTTTAACAACTATGGGTCATAGAGCCTTTAGCCGTGCTGCCCCTCGCCTTTGGAATTCCCTCCCAGCTACCATCCGCAATTTAGACTCGATTTCCCAATTCAAAGCTAAACTCAAAACTCACTTATTCAGAATAGCTTATCCTACATGATTACTGTCTGCACTCAAATCTGATTTTTTTTTTTTTTTGGGGGAACTGCTGTTTTCTTTTTCTTTTCATGGTTCATTCATATAGTTGCCATTTATTGTTGTTGTATTTCTTGCTCCTTGATGTACGGTGACCTTGAGTGATTTGAAAGGCGCCTTAAATAAAATGTATTATTATTATTATCACTTTTCTTAGATTTTTTTTCTATCCATCCATCTAGGAGGGTGGACGTTATAACCCCTTTCGCACTGCTTTAGTTCCAGAACTAAAAGTACTGTACTAAAGTACTGGGACAATTTTGCGCGAACTATTTCCCAATACCATTTAAAGGGTTGCATTCGCACCGACAGCGGGAACTAGGAAGTGACGCAAGCCGGTCGACAGCGACGTCATTTGTGCGCGGCGTTCAACAACGAAAACAAAGAACAACGTTAACAACAGGAGGATGGAGGACGCTGTGATCGGAGCTGTGTTTTTGTTGTGTCTTGCGGGGTTCACAATAATGGACATGGAATGTCGACGTAACTTATACGTCAAGCGATTGAAAGATCGGAAAGGAGTTCAAAATGTTCAAAAGTGCCTGCACTTCAGCATCCGTCCATCTATCACTGTTCTCCATTCTTGCGAAAAATAAGTTGATGCGATGTTTACACAGTATGTGTTTACACAGCGTTTTAAATCATGGCGGGTGAGGGCGTTTTCGTACGCGTTTAGCCAATCAGCATACACTTACTATGGAACTATTTTAGACCCTACTCTGAAGTAGAAGCTAATTAGTTCCTCCAAACGGAGTTCTGGGAACTAAAACAGTTCCTAGTTCCCGCGGTGCGAACACGCCAAAAAATGGGTAGTTCCACAATTAGTTTGGGTACTATGAAAAGGTTCCTGCAGTGCGAAAGGGCCTAATGATGGTCACACCGGATTTGACACCACTTCCTCCATCCATCCAAGCTTATCACCACCTGAAAGTTGCAGTTTCCTGAATCCAACAACACCAATTACATCCACATCGTACCTACAGTATGCTTCACAAAACAGTTAAAATGCAGTTTCATGAGCTCAGAGTACCTTTTGTGAGAATGGTAATATTCAGGTGACATTACATTAAACACTGGTTGAAGTAACCTCAGATAAATAATTACATTTTATGGTGTTTTTGACGTTTTTGCACGTTTGTGATTGTATTAATGTATAAAGGGTAAATCATCAGCTTTGTATATCTTATGAGAATTAGAATGCATGATTTTGTAAGGTATACTGTGTAGACAATTTTAGTGCATTTATCATTTAAAGGTATTTTCGCAATATTGTTGTAGATTTAATAGAAAAATAAAATATTAAAATGTGGCAGTGGTTTGTGTATCATCATTTAATACATTTTCTCATTTTCTTTTGGGACAATGGGGAATAAGCAATTCAGTAAGGTTGCTTTAGCAATATAAATTTACCAATATACATTTTTAGGTAAAACTAAAAAGTACACTACTACTATGAAGGATCCGAGGATCCTCAAATGCAGCCTATGTGTGTTTTGCTTCAAGAAAGCAACCATACATGTGTGTTGTTTTACTTTCGTTCTTTTATATTCATTTATTATTTCATTTATTCTTCATTCATTTATTCATTTATAATAATTTATCATTTAATCATTTGTATTATTCCATGTAAACATTTATAATCATTATAGCCATTTACAGTATATACCCATTTCATTGATTCATTAACTGGTTAGTCGTTTATATTATATTGTTGCTTTTTATAGTATTTTCCATTGTTGTTTAGTCTTATGAATGTGTTTCAAGGGTTGTTTGTCTTCATGAAGAAGAGATACGAGGGAATGTTTATGGAACTCGAGGTTTATGGGATGTTGTTTTGAAGCAGTTTTGGTATGAATTTGTGCTGGTCAGATGAAGTCTGAGCATTGAAACATACGCAACGAAGACCATTCAATAAACTCTACTCCTTTTATCATCACTTTGTCTCCTGCTTCTGCTCTTCACTGGCTTTTTCTTCAGTCAACTTCTTCGCTGATAGAAGATGGTTAATACAGTTTTGGGTAGTCTGGGTACCAGACAAGACTTCCTGTTAACAGGTTTTGGGTATTAGACTACTTTACTGACTAGTTGTTCTGTTACCAGTCAAAACTGATATTTCATGATGGGATCTGGCATCCGGGGCTGGATATTAATTATCTGGCATGGAGACATGATCTAACATTTTGGCGTAGTCGGCAGGATGGAATAACACGGAGCTGTTATCTCCATAAGAGCGGAGTCGGGGTTATTTCTCTAAAATATTTAATTGGGCCAATAACATGGTTTGATAGAAGGACCCCTTGGAGTTGTGTTGAGTACTTTTTATGATGATTTATGCACTTTATTTTGCTTCAAAATCTTGACCACTATTCACTGCCATTATAAAGCTTGTAAGAGACAGGATGTTGTGCGTGCGAGTAAATCACGGAGTAATTTTCATTTTTGGGTGAACTATCCCGTGTCATAATGAAGCCATTTGGAATGCACTTAGCAAATGGTGCAATGAATGACAACATTTCCTCATTCACCTGGAAGGTTACCATGACAACGCAGCAGTAATTTCTTAAGACTAATGTTAACATAATCAGTAAACATTTTATAATTAAGCTTTTAAAGTAGTTTTAAACACATTCTGTGTGTTTTCCCTCTCTGGTCTGAAATTGCCATATCTTCTTTTGACCCCTATTAAAAACACATTTCTTAAGGATTAACCCTTAAACTTAACATGAATTGCGCGTGAAAATAGATCACCAAAAAACACCACAACTTAAATTATTTATTCTAGGCTACTTCAGGGCCCTGGCATTTTTTGGTTCAGGCTGCCCACCATCACCATCTCTTCAGAAACTTCAGGTTTCTTTGATGAGTAGAAAGAAGAACAGCATTCAACAGCAGAAGAACAGCAGATCAAGATGGTGCCGCACATGTAATAGAACTGTAAGCCGTTCTATTCGCCGCGGGAGTTTTGCTCATTCATTCTTGTAAGTGTTTACATTCCTCTGCAAGCGCACGTGAGCTCAGCTTTACAGAAACTCGCTGATCAAACCACACGAGACAGAACTACAGCACCCGGACTGTTTTAATCATTCTCGGGGACTTTAATAAAGCAAATCTCTCCCATGAACTGCCAAAATACAGCATGTTATATGTCCCACCAGAGACAGTAATATATTGGATCACTGTTACACAGCAATAAAGGATGCATATCACTTTGTCCCACGAGCAGCTTTAGGACTCTCTGATCACTGTTTGGTTCATCTTATACCGACCTACAGGCAGAAACTGAAATCAGCTAAACCTGTATTAAGGACTGTAAAGAGATGGATTTACATGCCTGTTTCTTTCTCACTGATTGGAGTGTTTTTGAAGTTGCTGCAAATGATCTGGATGAGCTCACAGAGACTGTAACATCCTATATCAGTTTCTGTGAAGATGTGCATTCCTACCAGGACCTATTTAACATACAACAATGACAAACCGTGGTTCACTGAAAAACTCAGACAGGTCCGTCAGGCCAAAGAAGATGCTTACAGGAATGGGAACAGAGCCTTGTATAAACAGGCCAAATACACACTGGAAAAGGAGATCAGAGTGGCAAAGAGGAATTATTCCAATAAGCTAAAGATCCAATTCTCTTCCAGTGACACTGTTTCAGTGTGGAAAGGTCTGAAAGACATCACCATCCCCTAGCACTGAGGTGAATCAACAACTGGCAGACGATCTGAATGAGTTCTATTGCAGGTTTGAAAAAACACCATTAACACCTCCAGCAACCCCCATCTCCCCCAAACCTGCACTCTAGATCAGTAAAGATGATGTGCGCCAGGTCTACAGAAAGAACAAGAGAAGAAAGGCACCAGGCCCAGACGGTGTCAGCCAGCCTGTCTGAAATCCTGTGCTGACCAGCTAGCCCCTATCTTCTCACAGATCTTCAACAGATCGCTAGAGCTGTGTGAAGTCGCTTCATGCTTCAAACGCTCCATCATCATCCCCGTCCCAGAGAAACCCAAGATAACAGGACTTAATGACTACAGACCTGTGGCTCTAACGTCTATGGTCATGAAGTAATTTGAAAAACTGGTTTTGGCTTATCTGAAGGACATCACTGGACCCTTACTGGAGCCCCTGCAGTTTGCCTACAGAGCAAACAGGTCTGTGGATGACACAGTCAACATGGGACTGCACTACATCCTGGAGCATCTGGACAGACCAGGGACTTAGGTGAGGATCCTGTTTGTGGACTTCAGCTCAGCTTTTAACACGATCATTCCAAACCTCCTCCTGCCCAAACTAGCTCAGCTCTCCGTGCCCACCTCCATCTGTCAGTGGATCAACAGCTTCCTGACAGACAGGCAGCAGCTAGTGAGGCTGGGAAAATTCTCATCCAGCACCTGTATGATCAGCACTGGAGCTCCTCAGGGCTGTGTCCTCTCCCCACTGCTCTTCTCCCTCTACACGAATGGCTGCACATCTAAAGACCCCTCTGTCAAGCTCCTAAAGTTAGCAGACGACACCACACTCATCAGCCTCATTCAGGACGAAGTAGAGTCTGCTTTCAGACAGGAGGTTGAGCAGCTGGCTGTTTGGTGCAGTTTTAACAACCTGGAGCTCAACATGCTAAAAACAGTGGAGATGATAGTGGACTTCAGGAGAAACCCCCCTGCTCTCCCCCCACTCACCATCATGGACAGCACTGTAACAACAGTGGGGTCATTCAGATTCCTGGCCAGCACCATCTCTCAGGACCTGAAGTGGGACATTCACATAGACTCCATTGTGAAAAAGACCCAACAAAGGTTGTACTTCCTTCGCCAGCTGAGGAAGTTCAATCTGCCACAAGAGCTGCTGAAACCGTTCTACTCCGCCATCATTGAATCAGTCCTCTGCACTTCTATAACTGTCTGGTTCAACTCAGCTACCAAATCTGACCTCAGATGACTACAGAGGGTAGTCCGGACTGCTGAGCGAATCATTGGTACAACCCTCCCCAGTCTCCAAGAACTGTACTTATCCAGAGTGGGAAAAAGGGCTGGCAAAATCACTCTAGACCCTCACACCCAGCACACTCCCTCTTTGATATCTCAGATCATTATCTAGTCTTGTGTAAACTCCATATAACTAAAACTGTAAATTCTACTCTTTGCTACAAGTATGGTAGAACCATCACTTCTACCACAAAAGACTGCTTTGTAAATAATCTTCCTGATTTATCTCAATTCTTCAGCATATCCAACAGCACAGAAAAACTTGATGTAACAGAAACTATGGACTCTCTTTTCTAGCACTTTAGATACGGTTGCTCCTTTACGCTTAAGGAAGATTAAGGAAAAAACTCCAACACCGTATAAAGTACCTGAAAGCCATACTCAAGTAAAAGTACAGATACCTTACCAGAAAATGACTTTGGTAGAAGTTGAAGTCACTTTAGAATATTACTTAAGTAAAAGCCTTAAAGTATGTGATATTTATTGTACTTAAGTACGAAAAGTATTTTTTAAATCTTAAACGTACATTAGTAAAAGTACAAGCAAAATGGAAAAGCAGCAAATAATATATATATATATATATATATATATAAAATGTTCAAACACCGCTTGAGTAGCAAGATTGTGTTCAGTTTTAACTTTCTTCCATTTTGTATTTTTAGGTATGAATAAGAAGCACTTCACCTGGTACTTAATGTCTTTCATTCCAACATAAGAAAACATTTCTGGAATCTGCATCTGAAATAGCATTTAGATGCATTTACACAGTTTAATGCATCTCAGAGGGGACATGGATGCATTTAAACAGTTACAGATGCATAAATAGGCCTAATGTTTTGTTTTTAACATAAAACCTTGAATACTGATATTTTAAATATTTAGACATGAAAAAAAAAAGTCAAAATGTGAAATGAAAACCGCCAGTAGGTGACAGCAAGTGACTGTTAATGATTGAGTCATTTAGATTCAACTGATTCATTCAAACGGCTGATTCATTCGGAAACAAAGCATTTAACTGTGTTAATGAGTGAATCACTGAATCATTTATTCAAACGATTCATTCAAAAAGCTGATTCATTCAATGAGTAAACAGTCCATTATTCAGAGGCGCAAAACAGTGCTGTGATCTTTGTTTGGAACTATTTTCATTGGCAAAATTGAGCAAAAACAAGCAATATTATGTCTAAAATGTAAGTAACTTATTGCTTTACTTAACTTAAGTATAAAATGATTATTAAATGTGTTATGCTTATATCTGCAGAAAAACGGTACTCTTTGTGTGATATAGTTTAAGTTAACTATATTAAATTATATAAATATAAAAAGCATACAGAAGCATTATAGCCGTCTACAGTTTAGAATGCCTGGAATGTTGAGTTTTATGATATTGTTTGAGGTTTGGTGATACTGCCTACTCCATAATGTCAGATCGCACATCATTACAACCATACGTGCCATTTTTCCCGGATGCGTATTGGCCAGGATTTCTATATTGCTTTGATTCGAAGTACCTCGAGAGCGTTTCGAAAACATAAGGAACCGATGTCATACACACACCGATCGGTCTGCACACGCAAACAAAAAAGCAAAAGTGATTTTAGGAGTCTTAACTTGCAAGCGCCAGACCACTGATTCGTCAAACATGCTTTCTTGCAGTCTGTGTTCTTCTGACTTCTGACTATTTTGTAGTAAGTAACGAATATCGTTCGGGGAAATGTATCGGAGTAAAAGTATACATTTTAATTAGGAAATGAGTGGAGTAAATGTTGGCTGAAAAATAAAAAGTAAAGTACAGATACTCCCAAAAAATACTTAAGTACTGTAACGAAGTATTATTACTTCGTTACAATACACCACTGACCGTGGTATAATGAGCACACTCGCGCCCTAAATAGAGCAGCCCGGAAAATAGAGCGCAGCTGGAGGAAAACTAAACTAGAGGTATTTCGTATTGATTGGCGGGAATGTATCCTATCCTACAGAAAAGCATTAAAAACTGCTAGATCTGATTACTTTTCATCTCTTTTAGAAGAAAACAAACATAACCCCAGGTATTTATTCAATACAGTGGCTAAATTAACAAAAAATAAAAGTATCAGCAGGTGTTGACATTTCCCAACAGCACAGCAGTAATGACTTTATGAACGATTTTACTTCCAAGATCGATACTATCAGAGATAAAATTGTAACCATACAGCCGTCAGCTACAGCATAGCATCAGATAGTGCACTATAGATCCCCTGAGGAACAATTCCACTCATTCTCTACTATAGGAGAGAAAGAATTGAATAAACTTGTTAAATCAACTAAACCAACATGTATGTTAGAACCTATTCCATCTAAACTACTAAAAGAGGTGCTTCCAGAAGTCAAAGATCCTCTTTTGGCTATTATTAATTCATCATTGTCATTAGGATATGTTCCCAAATTGGCTGTTATTAAGCCTCATTAAAAAAACACGACTTGACCCCAAAGATGTAGTTAATTACAGACCGATCTCGAATCTCCCTTTTCTGTCAAAGATACTAGGAAAGGTAATATCCTCACAATTATATTCCTGCTTAGAGAAAAATGGTATCTGTGAGGATTTCCAGTCAGGATTTAGACTGTTTCATAGCACTGAGACTACAAATGACCTGCTCTTGTCATCTGATCGTGGTTGTACCTCTTTATTAGTTCTACTGGATCTTAGCGCTGCATTCGACACTATCGACCACAACATTCTTTTGAATAGACTAGAAAACTTTGTTGGCATTAGTGGAAGTGCATTAGCATGGTTCAGATCGTACTTATCTGACCGCCATCAATTTGTAGCAGTGAATGTAGAGGTATCATATCGATCACAAGTGCAGTATGGAGTACCTCAAGGCTCAGTACTAGGGCCGTTACTTTTCACGCTTTACATGTTACCCTTAGGAAATATCATCAGGAAACATGGTGTTAGCTTTCACTGTTATGCTGATGATACTCAGCTCTATTTTTCTTCGCGCCCGGTGAAACACACCAAATTGAGAAACTAACGGAATGCATAGTCGATATAAAAAAAACTGGATGACGAGTAATTTCTTACTGCTAAATTCTGAAAAAACAGAGGTGTTAATTATCGGACCTAAAACCCCCACATGTAATAACTTAGAACACTGTCTCTAACACTTGATGGCTGCTCTGTAAATTCTTCGTCATGAGTTAGGAACCTAGGCGTGCTATTTGATAGCAATCTTTCCTCTGACAGCCACAATTCTAGCATTTGTAAAACTGCATTTTTTCATCTTAAAAATATATCTAAATTGAGACCTATGCTCTCAAAGTCAAATGCAGAAATGTTAATTCATGCATTTATGACCTCAAGGTTAGATTATTGTAATGCTTTATTGGGTGGTTGTTCTGCACGCTTAATGGACAAACTACAGATGGTCCAAAATGCAGTAGCTAGAGTTCTAGAACCTTTTCCTATTTAGCACCGAAACTCTGGAACAATCTACCTAACACTGTTCGGGAGGCAGACACACTCTGTCAGTTTAAATCTAGATTAAAAACCCATCTCTTTAACCTGGTTTACACATAATACAGTAACACGCTTCTAATATTCAAATCTGTTAAAGAATTGTTAGGCTGCATTAATTAGGTCAACCAGAACCGGGAACACTTCCCATAACACCCGATGTACTTGTTACATCATAAGAAGAATGGCACCTACGCTAATATTACTCTGTTTCTTTATTATTCCGAGATCACCGTTGCCACCCGAACCGGTCCATATCCAGATCAGATGGTGGATCAGCACCTAGAGATAACCTCTACAGCCCTGAACATCAGCGGAGATCAGGACAGCTAGATGAACCCCAGAGACAGATCCCCAGTGAGGACCTCCTCACCTAGACAGCCATCAGGACAAGACCATGGGAACCAAATGAGTCCTTTACAAAATCTGACTTTGCTGCAGTTGGAATTGAACTGCTGGTTTTGTCTGGCCAGAGAACTGGCCCCCTGACTGAGGCTGGGTTTTTTTTTCCATTCTGTCACCGATGGAGTTTTGGTTCCTTGCTGCTGTCGCCTCTGGCTTGCTTAGTTGGGGACACTTATTTTCCAGCGATATCGTCTACATGACTGCACAGATACTATTTGAACTGAACTGAGCTGGGCGATGACATCACTGAATTCAATTTTCACTGAAAATTGAGTGTTTTATCTTGTCATTTTACATTATTGACACTATTTTCCTATTCTGATATTGGAAAGTTGCTTTGACAATCTGTATTGTTAAAAGCGCTATATAAATAAAGGTAACTTGAGCACCAGAACGGCCAGGCACAGGAACAGTTTCTTCCCTCAGGCAATCCATCTCATGAACACTTGAACACTTAACAATAAACATGAAACACACAACACTATTTGTATAGCTGGTATTTTAACTTTATTGATTTAAATGTTTATTGTAAAGCACTTTGTGACTCTCTGTCTGTGAAAGGTGCTATATAAATAAATGTTACTTACACTAACACAGATGCATCTCAATAAATTAGAATGTCGTGGAAAAGTTCATTTATTTCAGTAATTCAACTCAAATTGTGAAACATGTATTAAATAAATTCAATGCACAAAGACTGAAGTAATTTAAGTCTTTGGTTCTTTTAATTATTTTGGCTCACATTTAACAAAAACCCACCAATTCACTATCTCAACAAATTAGAACACTTCATAAGACCAATAAAAAAAAACATTTTTAGTGCATTGTTGGCCTTCTGGAAAGTATGTTCATTTACTGTACATGTACTCAATACTTCGTAGGAGCTCCTTTTGCTTTAATTACTGCCTCAAGTCGGCGTGTCATGGAGGGGATCAGTTTGTGGCACTGCTGAGGTGGTATGGAAGCCCAGGTTTCTTTGACAGTGGCCTTCAGCTCATCTGCATTCTCTATTGTTTCTCATTTTAATCTTGACAAGACATAGTTCTCTATGGGGTTCAGGTCTGGCGAGTTTGCTGGCCAGTCAAGCACACCAACACCATGGTCATTTAACCAACTTTTGGTGCTTTTGGCAGTGTGAGCAGGTGCCAAATCCTGCTGGAAAATGAAATCAGCATCTTTAAAAAGCTGGTCAGCAGAAGGAAGCATTGAAGTGCTCCAAAATTTCTTGGTAAACGGGTGCAGTGACTTTGGTTTTCAAAAAACACAATGGACCAACACCAGCAGATGACATTGCACCCCAAATCATCACAGACTGTGGAAACTTAACACTGGACTTCAAGCAACTTGGGCTATGAGCTTCTCCACCCTTCCTTCAGACTCTAGGACCTTGGTTTCCAAATGAAATACAAAACTTGCTCTCATCTGAAAAGAGGACTTTGGACCATTGGGCAACAGTCCAGTTCTTCTCCTTAGCCCAGGTAAGACGCCTCTGAAGTTGTCTGTGGTTCAGCAGTGGCTTAACAAGAGGAATACGACAACTGTAGCCAAATTCCTTGACACGTCTGTGTGTGGTGGTTCTTGATGCCTTGACCCCAGCCTCAGTCCATTCCTTGTGAAGTTCACCCAAATTCTTGAATCGATTTTGCTTGACAATCCTCATAAGGCTGCGGTTCTCTCGGTTGGTTGTGCATCTTTTTCTTCCACACTTTTTCCTTCCACTCAACTTTCTGTTAACATGCTTGGATACAGCACTCTGTGAACAGCCAACTTCTTTGGCAATGAATGTTTGTGGCTTACCCTCCTTGTGAAGGGTGTCAATGATTGTCTTATGGACAATTGTCAGATCAGCAGTCTTCCCCATGATTGTGTAGCCTAGTGAACCAAACTGAGAGACCATTTTGAAGGCTCAGGAAACCTTTGCAGGAGTTTTGAGTTGATTAGCTGATTGGCATGTCACCATATTCTAATTAGTTGAGATAGTGAATTGGTGGGTTGTTGTTAAATGTGAGCCAAAATCAATCACAATTAAAAGAACCAAAGACTTAAACTACTTCAGTCTGTGTGCACTGAATTTATTTAATACACGAGTTTCATAATTTGATTTGAATTACTGAAATAAATGAACTTTTCCACGACATTCTAATTCATTGAGATGCACCTGTACTTAAAAATATAATTTATTTCTGTGATGAATTTTTTATTTCAGCATCATTACTCCAGTCTTCAGTGCATGATCCTTCAGAAATCATTCTAATATGCTGATTTATTATCAATATTGGAAACAGTTGTACTGCTTATATTTATTTATATTTATTTGTTTGTTTGCATGCATGTATGTATGTATGTATGTATGTGTGTATGCATGTATGCATAGAGATGTTTTCTAACAATATCAATCTTTACTATCACTGTTTCCATCAATTTAGCAAAGCTTTTCTGAATGAAAACTAATTTCTTTAAAAAATTAAAAATAGAGATCACGTGACCCTTCGAGAGCGATGCACGTCTAGTCCTTCGCTCACTTTGTCAAATATTATATAATCCTGTCAGTAAATTTCGAACCACTCTCTATTTAACCCATCACAAGTACTCCAACAGTCAAAGACGATCGGAAAAGAGAGATTGAGCAATTGCCAATAAAGAAAAAATTCAAAAGATTCCACCATCTCCAGAGAGGATCTCGACGGTGCCATCGCTAACGGTATCAACTCACTGAGAAGATGACGGATATTGAGGATAGGAGCAGGAGAAAGAACGTGCGACTGGTGGGGTTGCGGGAGGGGACGGAAGGCTCCGACGCAGATGGCTTCCTCAGAGCTAATCTTTCCAAGTGGATCCCTTCCCTGAAAGGCCGTGACATCGAGATTGATTGGGCCCATCGCGTGTATGACGGAAGGAAACACTCCAATCGGCCGCGTACTCTCATCTTCCGTGTACTAAGATGGCATGACAGATCGGCGGTCCTGAGGGGTGCGCGGCAGGCATATCCAGTGAAATGTATGCAGGACAATGTCACACTACTATTTTTTCCCGACTTTAGTCCAGCCACAGCTACCAAGAGAAAGAGCTTTAATCCAGTCTTGAAGATGACTGTACTTGGTCTCCAGCCCTTCCTCACCTATCTGGCGGTAATGAAACTACGGCACAAGGGTGAGCAGATGATGTTCAACTCTCCTCAGAAAGCAGAGGATTTTATCAGCTCACTGTCACAGAAGACGACTTATGCTGCAGCTCTACAAGGCAACGGGAAAACAGCGGCCACCATCTCCATCTCTTCGGCCCAGCGAGAAGAACTTAAAGACCGGGATGGAGGCAATTTCAGCTGCCCAGGAGAGGATAACAACAAGGTGGACATGGACACTTGTTAAATCTCCTTTTCTTTTTTCTTTTCTTTTTCTCTCTCTCTCTGTCCTCCTGAGACAGTGTTCCTATTTATCCAGCACAACTGTCTCTTTACTGGTAAGACTAACAACCTTTTTTTTTTTTTTTTTTTTTTTTGGAGGGGTCCGATGGAGTGTAGGTTTAATTACAATAATTTTTGACTATGTGGGCCTTTTGGGGACATGCCTTGCATTGAAGTGGACCAGTCACGCATCACCATTTTTTGTTGCTCAATCAGACCTATGTTCTCGGTAATGTGCGGTCTGAGTTGTTTCTTGTTTATAGTTGTTTTTTGTTCCTGTTTCTGTGTTGCTTTTATTTTTCACAACAGACATTCATACTTTTATTTACTTTACCTTATTTCTAAAAGGATTTTTCATCTAGGAGGTTTGGTATCTAGAATGCACACCAGCGATTACATGTTACTTACAGAATGGGAGTGCTTTTGCTTTTCTTCATTTACTGAATGCAGTTTTGGGATTATGAATATTCAATGCATATTCTAAATATTTTATCATTAAATGTGAATGGCCTGAGACAGACAGTGCATTCTTTACAAATGTTTCCAAAACTCTACTTGAGCAGACTGATTGCCCATTAGTGGTGGGTGGTGATTTTAATGCTGTCGTAAATCCTGCTTCTGATAAATCTCAATCTGATAAAACAGTCAATCCATCTTCCAAATTGCTCAATAAATTTATCACTGAGCTCAACTTAATCGATCTTTGGAGAATTCAGAGTACTAAATCTAAGGACTTAAATTTTTTTTCAAATAGACATAAGACTTTCTCTAGGATAGTCTACATATTTCTCAGCCCATCTTTAATTTCGTCTAATTCCTCCATCTCTATACTACCAATTTTATTATCTGATCATTCTGCTGTGTTACGCAATATTCCCCTTTCCGATATTAAAGCCAAATTAATATGCCCTCTGATGTGGATCCTCAAATACTGTGGGAAACAACTAAGTGTACAATACGAGGTTTCTGTATATCTTTCTTTTCTACTCTTGCCAAAGCGAAAATTCACCAGTTTACACAATTAGAAAGTAAAATCCAATCATTACAAAACCTACAAAAACAACATTTTACTGAGCAACAGGCTACACAGCTGTCCTCTTTAAAAGAAGAATATGATTTACTTTCACACTCAAAGGCGGAATTTCTCTTACATAGGACTAGACAAAAATATTATTACGAATCACAGAAACCTAGTCACCTATTGGCCCTTAGGCTGAAAGAATGTGAATCTAAGGCATATATTAGCGCAATAAAATCATCGGATAGTCAGGTCACCATGAACCCTGCGGCAATTAACATATTTAAAAGGTTTTTACACAAATCTGTATAAAACAAAAAACAAAAACAGATTTTGATGAACCGATTTGTAAGCAGTATTTAGATCAATTGGAATTGCCTCGGATCTCACAGGTGGATAAAGAGTCTTTGGAGGCCACGTCTCTAAAAAGCCTTCAAAAGGGCAAATCGCCAGGGCTGGATGGTCTCCCCCCTGAATTATATTTAGAAATTTGGGATTTGGTAGGGACACTTATGCTTAATTCATTTAATTTTGCAATTGAACATGGTGTATTTCATAGAGATCAAAAAACATCATTGATATCATTACTTCTTAAAAAAGGGAAAGATCCATTAGATTGTTCCAGCTACAGACCGATATCACTTATCCCATGTGATCTAAAAATCTATGCTAAAGTTTTTGCTTCTCGTATGGAGAAGGTAATTCATAGTTTGATCAAGGAGGACCAAACCGGTTTTATCAAAGCAATGCATCTGACAATATGCATCGACTTTCATATTCTTGACTTTGCAGACTCTTATCCGAGCCCTTGTGCGGTTTTCACTTGATGCAGAAAAAGCCTTTGACAGGCTAGAGTGGAATTATACAGTATCTCACAGAAGTGAGTACACCCCTCACATTTTTGTAAATATTTTATTATATCTTTAAATGTGACAACACTGAAGAAATGACACTTTGCTACAATGTAAAGTAGTGAGTGTACAGCTTGTATAACAGTATAAATTTGCCGTCCCCTCAAAATAACTCAAAACACAGCCATTAATGTCTAAACCGCTGGCCACAAAAGTGAGTACACCCCTTAGTGAAAATGTCCAAATTGGGCCCAATTAGCCATTTTCTCTTCCCAGTGTCATGTGACTCGTTAGTGTTACAAGGTCTCAGGTGTGAATGGGGAGCGGGTGTGTTAAATCGCTCTCGCCCTCTCATACTGGTCACTGGAAGTTCAACATGGCACCTCATGGCAAAGAACTCTGAGGATCTGAAAAAAAGAATTGTTGCTCTACATAAAGATGGTTTAGGCTATAAGATGATTGCTAAGACCCTGAAACTGAGCTGCAGCACGTTGGCCAAGACCATACAGCGGTTTAACAGGACAGGTTCCACTCGGAACAGGCCTCACCATGGTCGACCAAAGAAGTTGAGTGCACGTGCTCAGCGTCATATCCAGAGGTTGTGTTTGGGAAATAGACGTATGAGTGCTGCCAGCATTGCTGCAAAGGTTGAAGGGGTGGGGGGCGGGGAACGCGGAGCGCAAGGTCTCTAACATCCACCAGCTCTGTGATGTCGTCATGGAGGAGTGGAAGAGGACTCCAGTGACAACCTGTGAAGCTCTGGTGAACTCCATGCCCAAGAGGGTTAAGGCAGTGCTGGAAAAATAATGGTGGCCACACAAAATATTGAAACTTTGGGGCCCAATTTGGACATTTTCACTTTTGGGTGTACTCACTTTTGTGGCCAGCGGCTTAGACATTAATGGCTGTGTGTTGAGTTATTTTGAGGGGACAGCAAATTTACACTGTTACACTGTAAAAAAACATGGACGTAGTGTCCGTGATGTCACTCGTAGGTTTCTGAAGAGCGTTTTTGAAGCCTAAAGTGGGTGGAGCCGACCGCCGCCATCTTGGCAGCGCATCACTGAGCGTCACTCCCGGATACTCGAAAATGGGCAAAAAGGCGGGACGTGGGTGAAGCTGAGGTTCCTGGTTGCTGAAACCACGCCCGTCTATAGTGACAGCAGCAGTACAAAACACCATAACTTCGTTTTTGGTCTAAAATTAGTTATTGATCATTTTGGGATATTATGACATCTCGATTGCTTCAGTCTGTTGTGCTGCTGAGAGGTTTGTGTTTGTAGCTCCGTGTACCTTCGCTTTTTATTGAATCTCTACCTTACTTTCAATCCCTTTTGTCTAAAGTGATAATATATAACTTAATTCCCACCATATTTCTGGTGTTATCTTTCAAACTAATTAACTAATTTGATCGTTCTCCTTTAAAAACCGCGAGTGCAGCTTGTTAGCCCGTTAGCTTGTCACTCGCGGTTCCATTTGCATTTCTATTCGCGCCTATTATTATTTTATTTTTTCCTTGCTCCGTTTTTCACAAGCTCATCAAACAACAGTGGTAAGTGGTAAGTTAAGTTGGTATCATTCATCAATCACGGTGAGTAATGGCTTCTTCTCCTGCTATTGTTGTTTGCACTGTTTGCCACATGTATAGTTTATCTGTCTCTGTCAGCAGCGAGGGATTCACATGTGATCAATGCAGGGAAATAGTTAGGCTGACAGAGAAGGTTTTAGAACTAGAGACACGCATCCAAACTTTAGTTGAGGACAGTAAGAATGTGAGGGCTGTAGATACTGCTTTGGATGCGACTAGCTCAGGAGTCCTGTACATTGTTCGGTTTCGGTTGAGCCCGTGCAGCAGGGCAACTGGGTGACAGTGAGGCGGCATAGTCGCGGGTCAAAACACCACTCTTCCGTTCCGATCAGAACATCAAACAGGTTCTCCCACTCAGTGAAGCACCCACTGAGAAACCTGATGAAAGTGCTCTAGTTATTGGCGATTCTATTGTACGGAACGTGAAAATAGAGAACCAGCCACCATAGTCCATTGTTTACCAGGAGCCAGAGCGCCTGACATCTTGGCAAATTTAAAAGTGCTGACTAATGCTAAACGTAAATTCAGTAAGATTGTTATCCACGCCGGCGCTTAATGATGTTCGACTTCGCCAGTCGGAGATCACTAAAAATAATGTTAAAGAGGTGTGTGAACTTGCAAGTACGATGTCAGACACTGTAATATGCTCTGGTCCGCTCCCTGCTTACCGTGGTGATGAGATTCATAGCAGACTGTCGTCACTCAATGGCTGGATGTCTAAGTGGTGCCCGCAAAATAACATGGGCTTTATAGACAATTGGAAGAATTTTTGGGGCAGACCTGACCTGTTGAAAAGAGATGGTGTTCATCCCTCCTGGGGTGGTGCCGCTCTTCTCTCTAGAAATATGGCACATAGTCTTAGAGTTTGTACTTGACTAACTGGAGCCCAGGTCAGGAAGCAGACAGACTGGCTAAACCGACCGTCTGCTAGCCGCCTCACGTCACCAAAGTCAGTTAACTCTCAGCACATAGAAACTTTTTCACCTAGATATCACTCTATAGAGACTGTGTCTGTTCTAGAAACTAGTTCTAGGAACTAGAAAATACAGAAAACATCCAAACCAAAGTAATAGTAACAATTTAATTGATGTTCAACAAATAAAAAAACGATATAATACAGATAAACATGATAAAGCTTGGCTTATTAAATATTAGATCCCTTTCTTCAAAAGCACTTTTTGTAAATGATATGTTCACTGACCATAAACTAGATGTGCTTTGTCTGACAGAAACCTGGCTAAAACAAGATGATTACATTACTTTAAACGAGTCTACACCCCAAGATTACTGTTACAAACATGAACCGCGTCCAAAAGGTAAAGGGGGAGGTGTTGCTACAATTTATGGAAATATTTTCAGTATCTCTCAGAGGTTGGGTTTCAAGTATAATTCGTTCGAAGTAATGGTGCTTCATATAACGTTATCCAAAGAAACAAGTGTTAATGATAAATCCCCTGTGATGTTTGTACTGGCTACTGTATACAGGCCACCAGGGCACCATACAGACTTTATTAAAGAATTTTCTGATCTTCTATCAGAGTTAGTGCTGACTGCAGATAAAGTCCTAATCGTTGGTGATTTTAATATCCATGTTGATAATGACAGAGATTCGTTGGGATCAGCATTTATAGACATTCTAAACTCAATTGGTGTTAAACAACACGTGTCAGGACCTACTCATTGTCGAAATCATACTCTAGATTTAATACTGTCACATGGAATTGATGTCAGTGGCATTGAAATTTTGCAGCAGAGCGATGATATCTCAGATCATTATCTAGTCTCCTGTATATTCCATATAGCTAAAGCTGTAAAGCCAACTTCTTGTTACAAATATGGTAGAACCATTACCTCTACCACAAAAGACTGCTTTATAAATAATCTTCCTGACTTATCTCAGTTCCTCAGTATATCCAATAGCTCAGAACAACTTGATGATGTAACAGGAACTATGGACTCTCTCTTTTCTAGCACTTTAGATGCGGTTGCTCCTTTACGCTTAAGGAAGATTAAGGATAAGAGTCCAACACCGTGGTATAATGAGCACACTCGCCCTAAAGAGAGCAGCCCGGAAAATGGAGCGCAGCTGGAGGAAAACTAAATTAGAGGTATTTCGTTTAGCTTGGCGGAAAGTACCCTATCCTACAGAAAAGCATTAAAACTGCTAGATCTGATTACTTTTCGTCTCTTCTAGAAGAAAACAAACATAACCCCGGTATTTATTCAATACAGTAACTAAATTAACGAAAAATCAAGCATCAACAGGTGTTGGCATTTCCCAAGAGCATAGCAGTAATGACTTTATGAACTACTTCACTTCCAAGATCGATACTATCAGAGATAAAATTGTATCCCTGCAGCCGTCAGCTACAGTATCGCATCAGATAGCGCACTATAGACCCCTGAGGAACAATTCCACTCATTCTCTACTGTGGGAGAGGAAGAATTGTATAAACTTGTTAAATCATCTAAACCAACAACATGTATGTTAGACCCGATTCCATCTAAACTACTAAAAGAGCTGCTTCCAGAAGTCATAGATCCTCTTTTGGCTATTATTAATTCATCATTGTCATTAGGATATGTCCCCAAAACCTTCAAATTGGCTGTTATTAAGCCTCTCATTAAAAACCACAACTTGACCCCAAAGATCTAGTTAATTACAGACCGATCTCAAATCTCCTTTTCTGTCAAAGATACTAGAAAAGGTAGTATCCTCACAATTATATTCCTTCCTAGAGAAAAATTATATCTGTGAGGAATTCCAGTCAGGATTTAGATTGTATCATAGTACTGAGACTGCTCTCATTAGAGTTACAAATGACCTGCTTCTATCATCTGATCGTGGTTGTATCTCTTTATTAGTTCTACTGGATCTTAGCGCCATGCTCGACACTATCGACCACAACATTCTTTTGAATAGACTACAAAACTTTGTTGGCATTAGTGGAAGTGCCTTAGCATGGTTCAAATCGTACTTATCTGACCGCCATCAGTTCGTAGCAGTGAATGAAGAGGTATCATATCGATCACAAGTGCCGTATGGAGTACCTCAAGGCTCAGTACTAGGGCCGTTACTTTTCACGCTCTATATGTTACCCTTGGGAGATATTATCAGGAGACATGGTGTTGGCTTTCACTGTTATGCTGATGATACTCAGCTCTATATTTCTTCGCGGCCGGTGAAACACACCAAATTGAGAAACTAACGGAATGCATAGTCGATATAAAAACTGGATGACGAGTAATTTTTACTGCTAAATTCTGAAAAACAGAGGTGTTAATTATCGGACCTAAAACCCCACATGTAATAACCTAGAACATTATCTAACACTTGACGGCTGCTCTGTCAATTCTTCTTCATCAGTCAGGAACCTAGGTGTGCTGTTCGATAGCAATCTTTCATTTGAAAGCCATGTTTCTAGCATCTGTAAAACTGCATTTTTTCATCTCAAAAGCATATCTAAATTGCGACCAATGCTCTCAACGTCAAATGCAGAAATGTTAATTCATGCGTTTATGACCTCAAGGTTAGACTATTGTAATGCTTTATTAGGTGGTTGTTCTGCACGCTTGATCAACAAACTACAGTTAGTCCAAAATGCAGCAGCTAGAGTCCTTACTAGAACCAGGAAATATGACCATATTAGACCAAATACGACTCAAACCCGATGACTCGAAACAGGTGAACTAATCAATTCTCTTTCCGGCTCTGACTGCATTGGTTAGTGTATGAGGCTGTCACGTGATGAACGAACGACTCAAACCCGAAGACTCGGTAGGTGAACTAATCAATTCTCTTTCCGGCTCTGACTGCATTGGTTTAGCTTATGGGGCTGTCACGTGATGAACGAACGACTCAAACCCGATGACTCGAAACAGGTGAACTAATTCCAGTACAGAACCTATAGGATGTTGCGCATGCGCGACTGAACGAATCACTCCCTGAGACGACTCGTTCTTCCCGAGTCACATTAAAGATTCGTTCAAAATGAACGAATCGTTCAAGAACGACCCATCACTAATAGCCATGTTGCTGGCAGAGGCTATTTACATTAACTCCACCCACAAATGTATGATTGAGATAGTCAAATATGCAAAAGACGGTTACTAGTTATCAGATTCAGTGGTGCAGATGGTAAAATTTGCGTTACACTTCTTTCGACACGATCGACCAGGGTTCGAATCTGCCTTTTGGCGAACTTTTTTTCTCCCTTTTTAAATTTCAAATCACATCACATCAGAAAAGCATTTATTTTTTTAATAAAAATTAAGGAAATAATCAAAGAGTTGAACAAAGTATCGGGTAGGGTTAGGGTAGGTGTAGAGAGGGCTTTTGTCCCAATAAGGTGGCATCCATTTAATAATTAGAAATAAAATTAAAAAATTACACTCAAGTTATTGCATACTATTTTATAATGTATTACAATGCAGAAGTGCAGATAATTACCACTATTTTTGCAATAAGTAATGTTTTTCTCTAATAATGTTTTTCGCCATGTTTTTATTTTATTTTAACATAGAATAAATAGAATCTAAAGCTATTTGCACTGTGTAAATAACATCACTAAAGAATACTGCTATTTTCACTTCGTGGTTTAGTCTTGACTTCTGGTCGTGAGTGAAAGGGGTTGGGGATGGGAAATCTGTTGATTGTCGAGTGCCAAATAAACACAGAGTGTTTATTATGTATATAGAGTATATTTATTTAAGTTCTGATAACTTATACTGTTTTGTGCAGAATTGTGTTTTTCATGTTGAAGGATTTGTGCAATTGAGAAATATAAGCTTGTCTTACACTTATATTGTTATAGTAAAACTGTTTGTGCCAATTTTTTTAGCAAAAAAACCTAAAAAAGGTGGGGTGCTCAGAGGGGTCTCGCCGGGAGTAATTCAATGTAGAACCGCCACTGTTTACACCTCTGCCAAAAACACACGGACTCACGACCGCTCAAAGCAGAGCCCGGCAGACGACTCCCTTATGTGACGTAATATGATATGATGTGACGTTGTGGGGGACAAAAAATAAAAAATCCCCTTTCAAGAACTACAACAAACGGCTCATTTGGACTACAGCGTTGTTTTCTGGGTGTTGTGATATCACAAAGCGTCCATTAGAATATCATTAAAATAAATCCCGCCTACAAAAATTCAAAAGGTTGGGGGGTGGGGAGGGGCGAAGTCGTGTTTAGAACGCTTGGTTGAGTGTAGGGATATAGTGACCAAAATTATCACGGTTATCAGTATTATCACGGTATTGTTAATGTGCTGGAGATGTTCAAGAAGTACAGACACAAATCACAGGCAAACCTCATTTCAGCCTTTAAATAAAGAAAAGAGTTAAGTCAAAATGATAATTGATTAATAAATTATATGTATTTTATCTACTTATGTGGATTCTACACATTTAAACAATTCAGACAAGCTTGCTCTTAATCAACCGGTCAAAATTTAAAGCAGGGCATACAAATTCGGTCCGTTTTTGGCCAGATAGAAACTGCACACAGGCTGAATGTGAATATAAGTCTCTGTAAATCCACTCACTGACAGCAGGTGGCACTTACAGAAAAGCTGAATTACAGCAGTTTCCCGTAAACTCCGTGGACAAAGCAAATGACTGCAAACATGCAAGGCCGTTTCTAGCCATTTTGACGCCCTAGGCGAAATCCCTATTATCCCTATCCCTTAAGTCTCTGTGTTACATTTGTAGCAAATAGCCAAAAATACATTGTATGGGTCAAAATTATCCATTTTTATTTTATACCAAAAATCATTAGGATATTAAGTAAAGATCATGTTCCATGAAGATATTTTGTAAATTTCCTACAGTAAGTATTAAAACTTAATTTTTGATTAGTAATATGCATTGCTAAGAACTTCATTTGGACAACTTTAAAAGGCAATTTTTTCAGTATTTAGATTTTTTTGCACCCTCAGATTCCAGAGTTTCGAATAGTTGTATCGTGGCCATATATTGAATTGACTTAACATTTTGCACAGTTTATTATACCATTATAGTCACTGGATGCCTGTATAGCTCTATGTAACATAGTTGCTAAGAAATTGTCAACACACATAGGCCTAAATTAATTTTATTACAAAAGGATTTGGATACATGTTTAGGTATTATCAAAGGCTACTTTTTGACTTTATCGTTTGTTTTGTTCAATTGTTTTGCTGTTGTGTCAGTTATTGCATTATTATTTCAGTCAAACCTATAAAACCCTTTGTTACCCCAAACTACATATAAAAGCCTGATCAGTGGCATAAAAGTAATCAGAATGCAGCTACTTGTTCTTTTATTACTAATTGACGCGTGAACTTCCCCTTTAAATAGCGCGACACTCTGCCCTCTATATGTATGCCGCTGCTCCCTTTAAGCGCTGTTGGAAGCGAATTATTATTATTTATTTATTTTTTTAGAAGCGAATTAATTTATTCAGCATTTCGACACTTCCATAAGGATGCGTGACAAAGCGGTTTAATAAAGTATGTTTTGATTTTGTGAATTAGCGAATTTCACAACACTAATATTTTTTTAAGTGGCTGTAAAAGACAAGACACACTGAACCTTTAACAACGCATTGGCGCAAAAACGCACACCTTTTAGACCAGTTTCACATTAAACATGATTTCTCGACTGCCACAAATACTGCCTAAACAAAATACTGATTTTGTGCACTTTTCTATGTACCAATATTTTAAATTGGCCTTAGAACTTGCATGGCAAAAAAAAAAAAAACCCTTACCTTGCCAAAACACTGACAGAACCCATTGATCTAATGGCATTGTTGAGCGCTCCAAATCCAAATGCAAACTTCGCATGCAACAATCAGAGGCAGCAATTGACAGCGCTCTGATCCAGTGGCATCCAGACATGGTCAGAATGACAGTACTCTAGCCCAATGATGTTGGGGGATCCAGTGGGTGCGGCTATCATATTTCAGGGTGTCCCTGCCACTCTTGATCACAACCCTGTTAAAATGTAGCAGCAGTACGTGCGCTCATTGGCGCCCCTCCAGCTGGTGGCGCTCTAGGCGACCGCCTAGCTTGCCTAGTAATGTTCAATACCATTTAGGGCAGATAGGGTGGATATGCACATTGGGACGCAGGGTTGCACGCTCATCAGACTTGCACTCTCAGGCACTTGCACTTCTGCTAGGTGACGTCACAGTATTTTTATTTTATTGTATTTTTTAATCATTTTTAAATTGAAATCTCTCAACATTTTTGCACAAGTAGCCAGGTGGTGAAGACAAGAAAAAAAAACTAAATTACAATGTCACTTGCAATCGCCGCTTGCACTTTTCGCTACCTGCTACATCAATCCACACAAACTGTGCGTGTTGCCAATGGAGACAAGACACTGTGGTGGTTAAACGATTAAAACTAAATTTAACACCATAACATACAGGGTCCTGCAAGTCATCTGTAAGAGAAAAAGACCCGCAAATCCGCGGTCATAGAACAGCAGAATATGAACGCAGTGCTCTCATTAAGCGTTTTTAGTTTTCCCGAGTTCGTAGGATCACAGTAGCTACTCGGTCCTCCACCGTGAATAAATCGCCATCTGAATCCATGAGTTTTATCACTGAGGTGATATGTAAATTTATTTTTACAGAAGTCCATATGAGAAACAATTACCGTCCGAATAGGGCTTATAGGTACTAGTTTTACAGGGGGTCATTAAGAGAAATTTGTGTTTCACAGACATACTTGGTGATTTTAATCCCGTCCGAATCTGCCACATCTGTGTTTTTCCCTCCTCGTACCACCCCTGTAATAATTCCAGAGCAAATTAGCTACTGTTCAGCAAACTCAGTGATCCTCTGAGAAAACTAATCCCGTCTAATGCGAGGTCTGTGATTGCCGATGAATTTTTTTTTTTCCCCCCTTTCCTTCTCTCCTCACAATGCCTTTCGTGTTTTGGCCAACGTGAATTACCGTAGACGCTCTTACTGCGTGCACATTTGATATTTGCCAAAGAAAAAAAAACAAGAGCCAGATCATGTAAACGGTTAAGGCTGGCTATGTAATATCAGCATCAGTTAAAATTATCTGCGTTCATTTTTGCACTAAATTACATAATGTTTTAATTGCATACCTTTATGAAAATTAAAACACGGGTTTACTACAAATAAATAACTAAAGTAAAAGTAAAGTAACCAAACATTAACATGGTTTTGCTATACTAGCCATTTAGCTTCACCATGGTATTTGTGAGATTATAGACCAATTTCATGTGGACATCACAGTTACGTCACTCGCAGCTGCGCGTGCATTGTGGTGGCAGAAACACGGTAACAAGCGGAGTGAAACGGGAAAGATCCACAGAATAAGAGATAAAATATGCTGTTATGCGTTTAGATGTCAGAATCGGAATGCAAATAATCTTTTATAGAATATGGTCCTCAAAAACGCCATTTGAAGCTAAACGCAAACGTTTAAACGGACAGACTAATGAATGAAACCTGCTATGATTACTCTACTTTTAAAGCATAAATTTGATTTAAACAATTGGTCAACATAATATTCACATATACAGTTCATAGGGAATTATATTTGTCCTACATTTACAGCATGAAATAGTATTTAAACCTATACCAATTTACATCACTTTACCTATATTATCCTACCTTTTTTTTTAGACTTTTTTCCCCTTCAAGGGGGCAGATGTGTGGGATATAACTCAAAAGAGAGAATGGCCAGTTGATTTTTCATATCAGACTTGTGAGATAATCTCGGAATTGCAAGAATAAAGTCAGAATTTTGAAATTTAAATTTGAACGCTGCTGCCACTGCCAGACAAAAATAAAAAATAAACGACGACGGCTGTGGTTAAACGAGATAAAGAGCGGACTGGACAGAAACAATCATCAGAAAAGCTGGCGTTTGCAGCGCACACTTATCAGAAAAGGTTCAATAAAGTATTGTCTTTTGTTGTTATGGGTGCGTCTAAAGATTTCTTATGGATCTCAGTACTATGTCGTGTACAAATGTCTGCGTGCATGTGTGTAAAACAACAAACTGACGATTTATGCTTAATCGTGTAATTGTATATACACATTGTGATGAGTTATTGTGGCTGGAATAATAATGTAGCTGTAAAAATAGTTGCCTGCTGAAATTGAAATATTACATCTTCATAGATACACGGTGAGTTTGTCTTTACTATACACGTTATTTGTGAGTCACTCAAGCGGAGGTAATCCGGTCAGATCGTCCATCCTTTGAGTGAGTACAGGTCGGCTAATTTCGTCCGTTAAAGTGAACCTTTTCAAATAACACAGTCTCGGACAGTATGCAGATATGCAGCCCTTACATATGCAGGTAAAATCGGAATTTCTCAAAAAAAAACACAAGCTAACAGACTTCATTGCTAGCGTTAGTGAAGCGGTCAGGGGGATGGATATTTCTGCCACCACCGAAGCTCCGCCCACAGAAAAACGTCACAATGTTTATTAACAGGAAATAATCTGGTAGGTGATCAGAATTGTGCACAATGCGTGCTGTATGCGCTTGCATTTTATTGAGATGGAAACTTTATATAGGTAAGAAATTGCACATTCAGGAGCTGCACTGTAAAAATGAAGTTGACTTAATTTCAAGGCAACTTGCTGCACAGCTTTGAGTTTACTCAACTTTGGACCAAGTTGTTCACGCAACCCAAGTCACTGAGTAAAGTCACGTCTCTTTGTTCAGCCGACACAGTTTTGTTAGTTATAAAGACTTTGAATGCTTTTCCAATGCGTCTCAAATTATGTTCTGTGAACTTTTTTTACTTGTTTACAAATGACAAACATTAATGGATAAGTTAGTCTAATAAGTAGACAATATTGTCTTTTTTTGTAAGACAACTTACAACACCAAGATATCCAGAAAAATGGACAAGAGTGAACAAGTGAAAAGGGAACATACTTTAGGCCTCAAAACTAGACCCTAACCTCAAGAACGGTGGCAAACAACAAATGGTAAAGAGATGAGCACTTTACAAATCACAGTACAACAAATAACTAACAATAATGATAAAACAAAAAAGCTTATGAAATCAGCAAAACAATAATCCTATAAACAGTAACTACATAATTTATTCATGCTGCAATGCATGCTGGGAACTCACAAAGCCTTAACATTTTCAAGAATGAAATTCTTTGTTCAGACAAGTGTGTTTGACTAGTTGGGACAACATTTGGGGTAATTTTGTTAGTCTGACAAGGGTTTTTATGTAGTTTCAAGAAAATAGCATTTTTTTAGTATACGAGACTCAAAAGGTTTCGTAAACTGGAAAATGCAGTTGCGTAAACAGTTGCAGTTGCATTTTTTACAGTGTGGTTTTCAACCCCTGCCCCGTGAATTTTGAAAATACAATAGCTAAAAGCTACATTATATTTCTCAGCAATGAGGTGATAAATTAGCAGTTTTTGTAATTAAACCGACACTTGTTCGCAATGCTTCACAATCGCTCGCACGTGGGAGTTCATTCGTTCTCTCTCGCTAATTCATTCGAATTAATTTCAATAAATAATTCTATCTCAGCTGTAGATAAAAATAGTCTAACAAAGTAAAATTACCATTATTTTCCGGTCTTTATCCGTTCAGTCAGATTTTGTGCTGCAAAACATCCATGAGAGCCGTTGTCCATGCTAGCAAGTAATAATGGTCATTCGACGTGAATTATATAAATAAATTAATATCACGGCCATTTAAAACCCGATGGTCTACCATGTGCATAAGCGATCACTGCAGACAATCCTTTTGGGTGGGAATTAACGTAAACACCGATATAGTGTCTAAAGTGAATGTAAACAGATGGGCCAAAAAAATAAATAAAAAAAATTCAGATATGGTCAAAAGATGGGATCTGTGCATTAAGACTTGCAATGTAAGCGCAGCCTAAGCTCTTCGCCAATCACAACGCACTGGGACAGCGAACCAATCACGACATTTAGTTTTTTTCGGAAGGGGGGCCTTCATCAAACCCGGAACTAATCAAGCCATTTGTGCCAGGCTGGGGAGAGAGGTATTGTAAATGTAAATTATGTGAAAAATAATGCATTTTTCGAACCACCAAGCATGAGAGCATGTTCTAGTACACTCCCAAAACAAAATTAAGACATTGTAAAAGAGCACAATAGGACCCATTTAATCCAAGTATATGCAATGTACTTATTTTATTGCTGCCATACATGTTCTACTCTCCTACACTACAGCAGTGGCCATTTTGAGAGAAAAAACACAACCCCCTCACGCTCAACCCAGTCACAAATATATGCATTTCTCATTGTTACAGGGTTGTAAACTTGTGACAGGGTTGAGTTACAGGGTTGTAAACTTGTTTGCTTCATTTTTGAAAATAATTTTAATGAAAAAAAAAAAGTAATGTTTCAGTAGCTTATATATATATATATAAACATAAACGAGTTGTCATGAGATATATTTTAAGTAGAATTTTTGATGTAAAATGTCCACTTAAATGTTGACAAGCATTATACATCAGAAATTGCACCCACATTTGAAGCAGAAAGACGATATTGACCATGCGGATATGTTGACCCAGAAACAAGGGGACAATGATAGAGAAACGAAACCAAAAAAATAAATTTAAGGCAATGTACAGTCTTCAACCCCGCCACACCTTGTTGCATTACTATTTTTAGAAAAATATAGGGTGGACAAAGAACAAAAGTATTTCTTGCTGATTACCATCTGACATGTCCCAGCAGGCACACAACGTCAGAAGACGTTGATATTTGGTTAAATTTCGGTTGCGATGTCAGGTGACCAAAATTCAATGTAAATTCAAGGTTTAATGTCAATGTTAAATTGATGTCCAATAACGACGTCAGCCGACGTTGAGATTGTTGTTTTTAGGTTGTGTCCAAAGTTACCAAAACGTCCAACCAAAATCCAACGTTAAGTCAACATTAAATTGACAAATATTGACGTCGACCCGATTTTCATTTTCAACCAAAAAGCAGACAGATGTTGAGGTCATGTCCAACGTCAACTTGATGTTACATAGACGTCTGGTACTGCTCGGGTTAAGGACTAAAATAATAGAGTGGGGGAACTATGACGTCACTTTGTAGGCGGATCGGCTGTTTGCATGAAACTGGTTCCCTGGACAGAAAGGATTTTGCCATAGGCTTTTGGATAATCGCAAAAAATAAGCTCTGTGTTCAATCATAGTTCATGCAACTTACACGTTTTGGCCATCAAGATAATCTTCACAAAATAACATTGACGAATTTTGAAGCCCGAATAAAAGCACCAGAACTTAAAAGCTAAACTTGGGCTATAAAGGAACTACAGCACCACGGTCGCTCACCTACAACATCACCACCAGACCGCTTCTGACAACTTTTTCAAACTTTTAACATGTTCAGTGAAAAGGATTTACTCTGTATATCAATTTTAAATCTACGCTACATGAACCGTTTCATATAAACTGGAATAAATACAAAACTAGAGTCAAACTAAAACTGAAATGAGACATTAATAAATAGTATAGTGAATAAATGAAAATCTTAACTAAAGGACATTTAAAGCACTTATACTTTACAGTATTTCTGTACATTTCGAAATAAGGTGCATTAAAAGTGAATGTTTATTTGAATATTTCAATTAAAAACTTAGCCCTGCGTTTATGGAGGACCAAACCTGCAAAAACAATAAATAAATAAATAAAATAAATAAGCAAATAAATCCACAAAATAATACATAAATATATAAATAAATAAATGTGCAAATAAATACATAAATAAATATATAAATCCACATATTCCTGTATAAATAAATATAAATAATTAAATGTGCGAGAAAATAAGCAATTAAATAAATTAAACGAATGTTGGGGAAAATACAAAAAATGCTAAAGGAAATGCTAAACTGAAAGTTTTTTTTCTCCCCTTTCAAACGATTATTCATTTTTGAATGTAGTTCAGTATTTATTTTTCCTCAACTCAACATGCTAATGAGGGAACATGCTAATGAGGGGGTGTCTATCAAGCATCAGAGAAGGCGGTCTTTATGCCACCATTGGTTGATCGTTATAAAAGTTCTGCCGATTGTTTGCCTGCGCAACATATAACCTTGTATGAAAATGTCATATGAACCGTTATTGCAGGGTTTGAAAATGTTTTACAAGGCGTGAGGGCACAAATTTAGAAGAAAAAGTGACGGTTTCCTTGACAGTGTTCTCAAAAAGCCCTTTTTTCTCAACATCGCGTCACATTACGTCACGAGAGGGAGTCATGTGCCGCGCGCTGCTGGCATTCAGTGCGAGCGAGTCAGTGTGTTTTCGGTAGTTATTTTCATTTCAATTTATCATCTTCATGGTAAATTATTGTTTGTGTGAAGGTTGCACAAACTCCAGCCTGTCAGGACATCGAGTCCACAGGTTTCCTGACAAGAACGGTGTCTTCCGGACCTCGGTGCGTTTGTGCCGCTGAAGAGACTTCACTGATGCATCTGCTTCAAACAACGAGGTGGTGCGATCACTTTATACCGGAAGATTATCATCCCGGCGATATGATGCAGTTCATCATGGGATGCCGAAGCAAGAGTTTAGTGAGAATCAGTGCGGTTTCTTCGGTGCACACAGCAGCTTCATCGGGTCCCGGTCCGCCTGTGGTTCGGCCGCCGGCGGAGACATGATGCTCTCGGATCCGTCAGAGATGATGCTCCACGAAAATGTCAGCTGTGCACCGTAAGACTTGATTTTTAACATTTGCTAACTACCATCAGTGAACATAATTATTTAAATAATGAGACACAACGAGATGTATACAAGTTGTTGTAAAGCACCGCAGCTAGCTTATAAGCATTAGCAATATCATTATTTTTAAAAACCTTGTAAAAACGTTACCATATGAGAAGGCATAGCTGGTAAGTTAACCTCAGTTTGCTAATATTTTAACTATCAAGTCTAGTGACAGTTTAGTAACATTGTTTGCACAGCTATGGTCATTTTTTGTCATGTGGTGTGTTTATAAGGCTTTGGATGATGAGAGTGTGAAGATCTGAAGCAGTGGAGGCCAGCTGTTATGAACACCTCTGCTGGACTGCAGCTTCACTCCTGATGGAGATGCAGATGTGATGGAGGCCGAGTGGAGAAGCATGGTCAGCAGTGAATGTGATCTAAACATGTGTTTGCTTCTCCCAGCATGTGCCGTCTGAGAGAGGAATACTGCAGGTCACCACAGGCTCCAGGAGAACGCAGCACCGTCAGTCTTCCACTACACCTGCTCCTCTCCAGATCCCTCCAGAGGATCAACAAGATCAGACTGCTGGCGTGTATCTAGCACAGCATTCAATTCAACACACTAGTGTGATACCCAGACTGAAAGATTGTTAAATGTTTTTAAATGGGTCAGATGGTATATTTTTCTTTCGGTAGAATACGTTTTGTGCATCATATATATATATATATATATTTGTTAATTAACAGCCGCAATGTTGTGTTTTTGGTTGGATATTAATAGTGCTATGAAATAGCATTCGTTATGATTTAGTGCTGTATAAGTAAAATTTAATTGAATTAGCCATAAATGCAGATATGCTTGATATACATTAATGTAAACTTCATAAACAAGTTTTTATACAGTAAGACAATTTGTGATTGTGATGATTTTTTTATTGATGGTCAACAAAATGGGGCCATTCAAAACCTCCTTCCTCTGTAAAACTATCTTCTAGTGTCTGACACAACACATGCAGATAAGGGCTGCTCAGAACACCACAGGCCCAGCGGACAACTTGTCTGTATGCTGTCAATACTGATTGTCTTATACCAATGGCATCAAAAAGTGACTTGCAGGTAGTTGTGACCTACCTAAATATAGGCAACTTGTAATTGAAGAAAACAATTATTCAGATGGCTTTCAAATCTTTAATATACTATGCATTTATACATACAAGTATTTAGCTCAGAGTAATAAATGATCTCTGCCCTGAACACACTTATGTCTGCTGGCCTGGAGAGGTCTATACTCCTGTCTGAAGTGCATATATATCTGTAGCACATGGGTTCAGACCTGAATACACACAGACTCATGGGGACTCGGGTCATGGTGGGGACCTAAATTGAGGTGAGAAAGTTTCCTGTAAGGGGTAGGTTTAGGTGTAGGGTGTAGATGCAATGTGTTCCTGATCCTAATCTGTTCCTAATCTTCTGCTACAAACCAAAAATATGTACTTTTTCTACACAAAAAGGATACATACTGTTTAGGGCATAGTATAGGCGAATTGGGACGCACCATACATATCAACAGCATTCGATCATTTTAAACAAATCTGAGTTACAGCTGTCAAATAAACCTAAACAAAATAATTTCCCGGTGTATACCTAACGTCCATCAATACTCCGATTTCAATACGATTAAGACAATACTCCGATTAAGAGTCTACCATGTAAACAGATATTTGATTACATTAATCCAGCTAAAGTAATAATCGAAGCAAACACAAATCGAATTAAGACATGTGGAGTATTCCTATTTTAGTCGCATTATTGTAGTGCAGTACAGACATGTAAACGCCTTAATCAAACTATTACCGTCGTGTGGGACTTTTCACCGCATTTTGCGACAAGACACACACACGGCAGTGTTCAACCTTTTGACAGCAAATAAAAGAGCTTCAACACCATCGTCGTCTGTGCACGTACATATAATTAACTGCACTTGAAGCTTTCATAAAATTAAAAACGAAACACCCAAAACTGTATATGGCATCATCACGAAGACGAACTATATGTTTATAAGTGAAATTGTGGAGGGGACGTCGGATAGCGTCGCGTGGTGACGTAATGACGCATACCATTAATCGATCTGTGCACTATAACATGTAAAACGGGAACATGAAAGGATTATTCTAAAAGCAACTCATGTAAACACCTTAATCATAATATTGCCTTATTCAGAATAAGGTAAATAATTAGATTACTGATGTCCATGTAAATGTAGTCAATGACTGGCGGAGCAACTGGGCAATCGACCTTCTTTCCGCATGATGGATCTACAAACTCCCGCCAAACTGTTCGACTGCAATATTTTCATACAAGGTTATATGTTGCGCAGGCAAACAATGGAATGCATTACTTTTATAACGATCAACCAATGGTGGCATAAAGACCGCCTTCTCTGATGCTTGATAGACACCCCCTCATTAGCATGTTGAGTTGAGGAAAAATAAATACTCAACTACATTCAAAAATGAATAATCGTTTGAAAGGGGAGAAAAAAAAAACTTTCAGTTTAGCATTTCCTTTAGCATTTTTTTTTAAATTATTTCCCCCAACATTCGTTTAATTTATTTATTTATTTATTTTCTCGCACATTTAAAGGTGCTGTATGTAGGATTGACACCGAGTGGTTGAACTAAAATTCAAAATATTGGAGACGTTTTTTTTCACCCGGCCCCTCCTCCTCAGACTTGACTCACACGCAGGTTGCCAGATTAACGACACCAACTGGAACGAGCGCACATGATGAATACAATTAAATACTCTGTGTTTTCCACCAACTGGCAACCCGCGGTGCCGAAATACAATTGGGTAAACTGGCAGTGGGCGGGTTTCACAAACCATAACAAACACAGACATTCCGGGCCGGAACACACATTTTCAAAGGAGAATAACTGACTGTAGCATTGTTTTTCAGATAAACATGTTAACTTAGCATGTTTCTTAAATATCTGCAAACATGTTATGGTATTTTTATGCTTTAGTAGAGTCAAAATCCTACATACAGCACCTTTAATTATTTATATATTTATACAGGAATATGTGGATTTATATATTTATTTGCACATTTATTTATTTATGTATTATTTTGTGGATTTATTTGCGTATTTATTTATTTATTGTTTTTGCAGGTTTGGTCCTCCATACTGTGTAGGCTATTTAATCTTTTAAATAACAGTGAGCGAGTTTTTGGATATGGTAAGAGTAAACTTATTTTAGTCAACAAAGTACCACATTTCAGCTATCATTTTGTTAGGGTGGTTACACAAAATGTTATTTTATCCTTGCTTCTAGGAAATCCTCAATCTATATGCTTTCTAACAGCTAGCTTCATGTTGCCATAAACATTTAATTTTAACTTGGATTTAAGCACCATTAAAGTTTCACTTTGATCACGTAAAGCCGGTAAATGTGGTGTTAACATGTATTAATCGTATGAGTTTACCTTATGGTCCAAACCCAGAGTCTCCGAATCAGTAAACGATAAACCGAGCTCCATCCGAAAACAGGTGTCGAATGTCGGGGCAAAGCAAAAAAACCCAAAAAAAAACAACATTGTCGAATGAAAATAAAATGCGGGAAACTATTCATTGGTTATTCTAAAATTAAATTAATTGTATTACAAATTATACTACAACTGGAAAATACTGTAAATTGATAAACTGTTCGGCGTGATGATGGTGCCATCCCAGCCAACATTCTATCATGGGTTCCATGTGGGCCCCATCTGAATCAGCCCATATGAATCTCATATGGGGCCTGACTGAGGCCAATGTGGGCCCCATACAGGCTGTAAATATGGGCCCTACATGGGTTTGTCCATGGGTTCCATGTGGGCCCCATCTGAATCAGCCCATATGAATCTCGTATGGGGCCTGACTGAGGCCAATGTGGGCCCCATACAGGCTGTAAATATGGGCCCTACATGGGTTCCATGTGGGCCCCATCTGAATCAGACCAATCGGAATCTCATATGGGCCCCATATAGGCTGTAAATATGGGCCCTACATGGGTTTGTCCATGGGTTCCATGTGGGCCCCATCTTAATTAGCCCATATGAATCTCATATGGGGCTTGACTGGGGCTAATGTGGGGCCCAAATGGGCAACACATACAAGACCCATATTGGTCCCACTTATGAAGCACATGTGGGATATACTAGGGCCCAGTATGGGTACTGGACTGGCCCCACATAGTGTATATGAGTGTTTTGATTAGGTTTTTTTGAGGCATCTCACCTGGACAGTATAATTATAAATAATTATTTACTATATTGATAAAAGCAACATCAGTATTTCAGTTAGGTAAATATCAGTTTTATGCATGAACATTCCACTCTTTATTAATCTACAAACTCGCAAAACATGAAAGTGTGCAATTTGAAAAATCATATTAAAATGTTGTACAGGTTCAATATAATACTTTATTATCATTTTCTGACACATTTGTTATACTTTAACATTAACATTTTGATAAGCCAACAGGGTCATATACCATCTCAACAACTGGTCTTATGTAACTAATCTTACATAACATAAAAATTGACAGTTAACAGTTAAAAGCTTAATTCACCCAAAAATGAAAATTCTTTCATCATGTCACTCCAAACCCATAAGAAATTAATTTTCAAAACACAAATGAAGATCTTTTTTTTTTTTTTAATCGGAGCGATTTCTGTTGCTCTAGTGAAAGTTTACTTCCCCAAAACTCTGATGCGTCAAAACATTCATAAAGAGACTGTAAAATAAATCCATATGAATCGAGGGGTTTAATACAAGTCTTCTGAAGAGACATGAGCACATTACACGGTAAACAGATTTATATTCAGCTTTTATTTACATATAAACATTGATCAGTGAATATATAAAGAAGTTCAACGGTACTCATTGTCCGCTGATCAGTGTTTATATGTGCACAAAAGCCTAAAATATATATATATGTTCATTTAAAGTGACTGTCTCTTCAGAAGACTTAGATTAAACAGCTCAACTCAAATGGATTTTTCGTATGATCTTTTTAAGAACATTTAAAAGTGTCAGTTTTGGGATTAGACTTTTAATGGAGGGCCAGAAACCTCTAAAAATATCTTCATTTGTGTTCCAGAGATGAATGAAAGTCTTATGGGTTTGGAACAAGTAAATGAGGGAGAGTAAATGACAGAATATTCACATTTGGGTGAACTATCCCTTTAAGAAACATCAGTGCTCTTCTAAATTTGACACACTGACACAATGAAGAAACACAAAAACAACAAACTCACAGTATAATAAAATATATGTGACCCTGGACCACAAAACCATATAAGGGTAAATTGTTCGAAATTGAGATTTATACGTCACCTGAAAGCTGAATAAATAAGTAAATAAGCTTTCCATTGATGTATGGTTTGTTAGGATCGGACAATATTTGGCTGAGATACAGCCATTTGAGAATCTGAGGGTGCAAAAAAATCTAAATATTGAGAAAATCACCTTTAAAGTTGTCCAAATGAAGTTCTTAGCAATGCAGTCAAAAATTAAGTTTTGATATATTTACAGTAGGAAATTTAAAAATATCTTCATGGAACATGATCTTTACTTAATATCCTAATGATTTTTGGCATAAAAGAAAAATCAGTAATTTTGACCCATACAATGCATTTTTGGCTATTGCTACAAATATACCCCAGCGACTTAAGACTGGTTTTGTGGTCCAGGGCCACATATTCTGTCTCAAACTACACAATTTAGAAAAACAAAAAAACACAAACTGATAACACTCCTGGAGACGGTCTTTCTCGTGCTGTTCTCGAATCTCTTTCCACTCGTCTCTGGTCCCAGTACACCACTTGGGGCCTTTTCTGCCTCCTGCTTCACATCATTAATCGTAGTATTCTTCCTCAGTCCACCTGTAAAAGCATAAGTTTAGATATAAATGTCCAGCTGCATATTTGGGTTACACTTTATTTTACAGTGTCCTTGTTGCAATGCAATTTTAAATTTAAGTACCGAGTAGGCTAATATTTATTAACATCACATACTTCCTATATGGTCGTTTTCATTTTATTTATTTTTACTGTTTTGGGTGTTTTATATATTTATATATTAAGACATTTACAGATGTTTCATGATTAATGATTATGGGAACCAGTTAAAAACATTCTAGGTTCAAAAAAAAGTTAACCACAATCAACAGCATTTATTATCACAAAATTTCACAATGTCACATTAATTAATACCACAAATAATTTTTATGTTAGGTTTTATGCACCTTTGTAAAACCTCTCGTTATAATCATTGAAGCTGTGCAAACTGTAAAATGAATCTCTTGCATGCTGCATTGTTGTTTATGATGAAAATGCAGAATTCATAGCGCGAAATTCAAAACTCCAGCGTGATGACTAATCTAAACGCGGATTGGTCACTACATTCATAAACTCAACATGAACATGTGATTGGTTTTAAGGCTTAGCAACATAAACAGATTATGTAATGCCGCAATCAACATCACTCATTTTTAACTTTAATCGTCGACAGCCATAATAAATTTGGTGGTACACAGCCTGAAAGCCCATATTTCAGAACTTAACTTATGTCAGAAAGCAAATTCAGAATTATGTCATTCAAAATTAGTGCTAAGCTATCGGCTGGAAATTTATTTTTTCCCTCAGGGGAAAAAATGGCGGCTACAGCCACAAAATACAGCAGGAAAGCCTGAAATAAACAAAATTTGGCTATACGACTTGATAAATGTCAGGCAAAAACAACATTACACGTCAGAGTCAACAAAAATTACCTCAATTTTAAACCTCAGAGACATTTACGTTATTAACTGTTACGCCCCACCCAAAAAAAACAGACAATTTAAAGGTCATTTAAACTGTAAAAACAAAGTTACCGATGCTTAAACACATATTAACAAAGACATGTTTAGAAAATCTGCATGTACCTGCATATTTTCGCTCCGCAACCACATCCTTGATTTGCTGAAACGATTGAGGTGATTCCCGTCTCCCGCTTCGACGGCGCCGCCGCTCCACTGCGCTTGGAGGAAACTGTATCCTTGCGCCGCGGCGGGAATTCCTCTATTTTGAACATTTTAAATGTCCGCTTATTTTCAACAAAGATCTGTGATATTATGATATTAAATTATGTGGATAAATTCGAAACGAAACGCTGAATTCATCAGGACTACTTTGTCAAGCGGAAGGTGTTGTCAGAGATTGATAAAATGTGTAGGCTACAGTATTAAAAAAAAAAAAAAACATTTTGATAAATGCATAAGCAGGCTAACATTGTAATATTGATAATTCAAACAATAAAACATCACAATAAAAAATAATGCATTTTCATTTAAAAAGTAGTTATATTGATTAGATCCATAAAATCTATATTCTTTGTTAAAAAGTGACTATTAACCAAAAAAATTAAAGGTAAGAATGTATTTTAAGTGTGAAATAATTTTGCCCACATAGATCCCATAAAGGTCCCATATGTTCAAACCTATATGGGACCCACATAAATTGCCCATTTTCAGCCCATGCCCACATGGAACCCATGCTGCCCGTGTATAACCCATATGGGGCCCACATATCAATGTTGGCTGGGATTTAGCAACAGTCTTTAAGCAACGTAACAGCTTTAAAAAAAATCGTGGTGTAACTGGTGTGTTTTATGTCGTAGAATAAGACGTGAAAGTATCTTGAGCTTGTGTGAACCACAGACCTTATTTAAGGGATTTAACCAAAATCCCATTCAAAAACCCATTGACTCTGGGACGATGGAACCGGAAGTGCTAAAATGCTTGCTTCTGGGTTTTCGCCTACAAAGTGACATCATAGTTCCCCCACGCTATAACATTGTGGTTTTAGTTAAACTTTTAAGTTACTTTTTTTTTTTACAAAAATAGACTGTAGACAATGTGTATTTTTAGCTTCAGTCCTATAAAAATTATTATACAAAATTATTATACAATTTCACATTTGTTACCATTAAATTGCTATGAGGGACATACGAGCAGTAGGCACATGTTTGTTTGTTTTATAACAATTTCCTTTTTAAACCAATCCCATTTTGTCCGAGGTTGAGAGAGGAAAAAAAAAAAAAAAAAAAAAGAAAAAAAAAAAAGTCTACTGGTGTTGGTCGGAGCTCGTGGAATGTCTGATACTGTTGTCCTCTGTCAGTGCAATGTGGCCACGTGTTAACTTTTTCTAATCCCATTCAGAGACTACAAGCACACCACACAAACAAATATGCATTTACAAAGATAATGACTTGCTCATACCCAGTGTTGAGTGCCACAGTCGGTGAGCTCAGCTGCTATGACGTACTGGTTAGTGGAGAACGCGGTCACTTTACAAGAAGGAATGAATTGACTGTCGGCGCCAAGCCGCAGCTCTGAAGCATCCACAGGTAGACCAACATCAAAGAAATCAGCCTTAATCGCAAGCTCCATGTAGTTCTCGTGACAAATCACGGCTACGGTTTTGACACGTGTGATCTGTCTGCCGGGTGACCCTTTTATTTGATTCGAAGGCTGCTTGATTTGGTAACGTTCACTCATCTGCGACCGACCGGGTGTATAGGGTATACGGAGGTCAGAATTTACTAGAGATGTCCTCAAATCACTAAACTCTACTGTCAAAATCAAAATTAGAAGATGCAAGATTAAACGTTCTGTCATCGTTCTCATGTAATTAGAGAACCAAATCTGCAAGCTATAACCATCACCCAGCAAACTTTCGGCGCATTTCTGCTCCTTTAAATGAACAATTAACCCATTTTTTAACCACTTCCATAATTACGGGTTAATTAGTTGTTGCACTGCTGAAAGTCGGCCAATAATTAAAGTAACGATTAAAAAAAATCCCCTCCCACCTACACGAAAAGACTGGAGAAAATTCACAATGTAATTTTCTTTTCATTCATGCGTCTCGTTATTTCATCCTCCTTTTTTCTCCCAGCGTCTCTTTGCCGCTATACATGAATGTGTTTACATTTTTATGTTGACCTGTTACTTTTGTTCTATTCATGTTTTCGATTGTAACGTTAATAATCTTTTAAAAGCATCTTTTCACATTCTTTACTTTTAATTTTGGCATGAGCGAACATTTCAACAAGAGAATATCGATAATTTATTATAAACATAATATAAAAAATATGACTCTTGTGGAAGATGGCTTTTTGATTATTGTAGGCATGACTAGCTGATAGCGGGAGTCTACAGCAGACTCGGCAATCGATGTCTTGAAAGATGCATAAGAATTAAACCTATATGCTTTTTTGTGGTGTTGTTTTTTTTGTTTTGTTTTTTTTTTTTTTGCGTTAAATATCAGCTGTAGTTAATAGTAAATCGTTTGTCAGCTTATTTATACAGTTTATCAAAAGAAGTGACGCTAAAACGCGTTTCTTTGTAAACACGTGTATGTGAGAATTTACCTTCGCCTGCTCAGGACCTTCCAGCAAATTCAAAATGGCGGATTTTCGGAAAAATGGTTCGGAGCTAAACAGGATATATCAAGTGTAAATACAGAAAACAACAAATAATACAGTGGATAAATAAACCGTTAGCTGTACTACAAAGTGAGCAGCCATAAATACGCGATTTGCTTGTTTTTATTTGTTTTTTTTTATCGTTTTAACTTCGCAGCATCCTCTTTTTAAAGGTAAGAACGACATGCAGTTCAGTTCAGCTTTTTGTGCCATTTTATTGCAGGAAAACAACTATGATCAACTCCAGTTATATATAAATAATCGACTTAAGTATTAAGACACTTAAATATGTGCATATACAACTTTGGGACGGCGTAGTATATCATTATTTGAGTGTATTATACCTCGTGAAGTGCGTTTAAATATGTGCTTGAAAACCCATCGACTCGAGTAAACATTTTCGGACATTAAGGCATGTTGGCAGGAGCAAAATTAAATCTGATGGACCATTACAAGAGTTGAATAGTGGAGGAAGTTTTCTGAATTCCTGTTGCGATCTAAAACGATCTTTTTTTGTTGTTGTTATTATTTTACTTTTTGTAAATAATATGTATATCTGTTTTTTTTTGTTGTTGTTTTTTTGGTTTTAATTGTTTTAAATAATGAAACTGGATTGTTTGTAATAATCACCATTTACTATCAACTGGATATTTGTTTTGGTGTCAGCAAGTTGCAACTTGTTTTGTTTCCAGTTTCTGGAGATATATATATATATATATATATATATATATATATATATATATATATATATATATATATATATATATATACAAAATTAAAGTATGTTGAATTTTGTGAATTGTAATGTAATCATATTGTAATGGAGTACTCAATATTATGTTTTGCCTGCCAGGTTGAACCAGCACATCAGATTTGTACTTGCCCTACCAACATTTTCACTGGCCGTATATGTATATGTGTATATATATATATATATATATATATATATATATATATATATATATATATATATATAAAGAAATGATATAGCCTATAAAAATTAAGTATTATTTGGATAAGAGCTTTTAAGTTGAGAGAAAGGAATGGAATATAAAAGAAAATTTGCCACTATAATGTGGTTACAACTAGGTCAAAGACGAGATGTCACCATTTTGGTGTCCACATCAAATTAAGTTTACAAATGTAATTTTTTTTTATACATAAAAAGAGATGTTAAATGCAAGTGAAGAGTCTGCTTTCATATTTCAAATAACTTTGGTGAAAATAAAATGTCAAAATATGGGGGAAATAATGTTCCAAAATGTAAATTGTCATTCAGCGTAATGGTCCAGACTTTGATTTTTAAATAAACATATAAAATACCAGGTTAAAAATACATTTGTTGTCTTGGCATTTTCACGTAAGTGTTGGGTGTGTTATATTAAAAGGACTATGTCTTATTGTTTTTTTATTTAAAGTATTTAAATAACCAGTGGACTTTTGCCCCAAAAATGCAGTTTGTCAGAGGTCATTCTCTACAGGAACAAGAAGCCATTCTGAAATCATAAAAAAACTGGTAGTCATTCGACAGTCTATGACATTATCAGATGGCACCCTGAAGACTGTGTGGTGCTGCAAGAAAAGTGGGATTATTGCTCTTAAATATTTGTTAATTAAACCTTTTCATGTAGTGGTATTGTAGGTTACAAAAAACACGTCATTCAGTGAAATGCCAAAAAACGCTTATATTGTGAGATTTTTTGAAAAATTAGGAGATGTTGTAAAAAAATTGTGGTTAACTTTACTAGCCACGCTCACTGTTTAATGTTGGTGGCCAGTTGATTGCGTGCAATATAAGCTGAAGTAGAAGTTTCGTCATTCAGGGTAATGCAAATTCTGTTACACCAGTGTCATCCATTACACTGAATGACAGTATCACTATATAAATAACCATTTTAGCACCTTATTTATATTACAGATAATTGAGGAGTATTTAGCACTGACAGATATGTTTTGAACTTAATAAATATTAATATTTGAATGCATTTTTGTATTGATTAATTTGTGTATTGAGTAATTTTAGACGTCCATGAACAGAAGAAGTTGCTAGGCACTGTAAAAAGCCAAAAAACTAATAAATTAAATGCAGACCCAATAGATTGGGTGGCACTCTTAAAGCCCATTCACACCAAGAACAACTATAAAGATATCTATAACAGTACCTATGGTAGCCTCCACACCAATGAACGATAGCACTGTTTGTTCTAAACATGCGCTGCGTGTTTATCATCTACCACTTTAAATGCTCAAGATTTTCAAAGTGGAATGGATTCTGATTGGCTGTCAATGCTTTTATCATTCATCAGCTGTAAAAAGTAAATAAGTAAATAAAAAATTCCAACAGTATCTAACAATATAAAAGAGATTCCAACATTATTGTTTCTCTGTGCAGTTATCTTTAGTTGTGCCGTGGAATCTGCTATTCTTTTATATTTAGAATATTTATTTTTTAACTATATCATTATAGTTATCATACTTGGTGTGAACGTGCCTTTAGCAAGGAAGAGAGAAAGGTATTGAGGATTGCAGTTGTCAGAATAATAGCTTGCCAATATTTCTGAACAGAGACTTCCCCCTCACTACAGTATGTCACAAGTTCAAGAGAGGTCAAATACTAATCCAGATAATTTATGTTGGCAAACAGAAAGGATTCATAAATACAGGTGCATCTCAATGAATTAGAATGTCGTGGAAAAGTTCATTTATTTCAGTAATTTAACTCAAATTGTGAAACTCGTGTATTAAATAAATTCAATGCACACAGACAGAAGTAGCTTAAGTCTTTGGTTCTTTTAATTGTGATGATTTAGGCTCACATTTAACAAAAACCCACCAATTCACTCTCTCAACAAATTAGAATACTTCATAAGTAAATAAAAAAAAAACATTTTTAGTGAATTGTTGGCCTTCTGGAAAGTATGTTCATTTACTGTATATATATACTCAATACTTGGTAGGGGCTCCTTTTACTTTAATTACTGCCTCAATTCGGCGTAGCATGGAGGTGATCAGTTTGTGGCACTGCTGAGGTGGTATGGAAGCCCAGGTTTCTTTGACAGTGGCCTTCAGCTCATCTGCATTGTTGGGTCTGGTGTCTCTCATCTTCCTCTTGACAATACCCCGTAGATTCTCTATGGGGTTTCAGGTCAGGCTAGTTTGCTGGCCAGTCAAGCACACCAACACCATGGTCATTGAACCAGCTTTTGGTACCTTTGGCAGCGTGGGCAGGTGCCAAGTCCTGCTGGAAAATGAAATCAGCATCTCCATAAAGCTTGTCAGCAGAAGGAAGCAAGAAGTACTCTAAAATTTCCTGGTAGATGGCTGCATTGACTGCGGACTTCAGAAAACACAATGGACCAACACCAGCAGATGACATGGCAGCCCAAATCATCACAGAGTGTGGAAACTTCAAATTGGACTTCAAGCAACATGGGATTCTGTGCCTCTCCATTCTTCCTCCAGACTCTGGGACCTTGATTTCCAAATGAAATGCAAAATTTACTTTCATCTGAAAAGAGGACTTTGGACCACTGAGCAACAGTCCAGTTCTTTTTCTCCACAGCCCAGGTAAGACGCTTCTGACGAAGTGGCTTGGTAGCCCTTTTCCTGAAGACGTCCGAGCGTGGTGACTCTTGATGCACTGACTCCAGCTTCAGTTCACTCCTTGTGAAGCTCTCACAAGTGTTTGAATCAGCTTTGCTTGACAGAATTCTCAAACTTGCAGTCATCCCCTGTTGCTTGTGCACCTTTTCCTACCCAAATTATTCCTTCCAGTCAACTTTGCATTTAATATGCTTTGATACAGCACTCTGTAAACAGCCACACCTTTCAGTAATGACCCTCTGTGACTTACCCTCTTTGTGGAGGGCGTCAATGTTCGTCTTCTGGATCATTGCCAAGTCAGCAGTCTTCTCCATTATTGTGGTTTCAAAGAACAAGAGATACCTGGAATTTATACTGTAGGGATGGTCATTTATTGAAACTCAAATGTAAATATTCTAATATTTTGAGATACTGATTTTTGTCTTTTATGAGCTGTAAGCTCTAACCATCAAAATAAAAAAATAAAAAAAAACTTTTGAAATGTTTTACTGAACATGCAATGAATCTAAAATATATGAAAGTTTCACTTTTTGAAATAACTTACAAGAAAAAATGAACTTTTCATTTGAGATTTCATTTCTTTTTAATTCATTGAGATGCACCTGTATAACTGCAAGCAGCGATTTTTGGGGCAGAGCAAGTCAGAAACAAAGTGACAAGCTAAGCAAGCGTGGCAGGGGAGCATCAGAACAGTAGAATAAAATGCTTATTATATTTCAACATCTGCTTCTGCAGTCATTTACTCTAATGGTACAGACTAATATTAAAGACATTTCAGTTATGGGAACAATGGTGATATTATCTCCCTTTTTGGAAAATCGTCATTCAGAGTAACAGACCATGGTCATTCAGCGTAACAACATATATTTATGTAAAAATGAAACAATATACTTATTCTGACCTGTACTTATTAAAATACAAAAAAAAAGAATATGTGATCATACTAAATTTTATTATATTTTAAATGATTTTCACTTCACTACAAAAACTTCTTGCTGGAAACTATACAGATTTAAAAATGAAAGTTAATTGGAATTTGAGGGCTGCACTGTGATACTGGGAGTCTTTTAACGTCATCAAATGATTCATGTTTAAAATATGCTTAGGATTTTTTGGCATATAAATATTGTTACACTGAAATACATTTTAGTGGGTGTCTTCTGTAAATCATGGTAAAAAATGTTGATTATTTTTGTTCAGAAAAATACAAAGTTAAACAGGACACATTCTAATGTATGGGGAAGAATGACTCAATTTAAAGCTGTATTATTTACACTTTAATTTTTTTTGAGGCTTGAAACACCCTTTTTATCTTTGACCCAACTATACATTGATAAACATACATTTGGAAAGGATAGTAATAATGCAAAATAGTACCGATTTGTTTTGAGTTTTTTTTTTTTTTTTAACCTATTGATGCTTCTAAGACTATGAGAAGTCATTTTTGAAATTGAATCAAAACCTCAGAGTCAGCAGATTATTCTTAACGTTCTCTAGTTTTCTTGTTAGTGAAAATTATTAATGACAGTTACTTGAAATGTGAATATATCTGACTGAAATGTAGTTGTATTCCTGCTGCAGAGTGAGACATGGCAGAGGAGCGCAGACAGAAGCTGTGTTCAGTGATCTTGCCCACCGAATCCATGAAGGCGATGGCGGAGTCAGTTGGTGTGGGCTCACTGCAGGAAGACAGTTGTCTGGCCCTCAGTGAAGAGGTTAGCTACAGGATCAAAGAGATTGCACAGGTATTTAAAATTGCAATTAACAAATTATTTATATTTTTCTTATGAAGGTTATAGTTTATATACAGACAACATTAATAATTTAGATGTTTAATAAATTTTTATATATTACATGTTTATCTTATTTTCCTTATTGTTCTAGTTAAGTTATCAGGATAATATATTATAATATAAAACAATATAATATATAGTGTTTCCCATTAATTTCCTAGAGTGATAGTCTAATCTGTTGCACCACAGTTATACTATGAAAGCAAAATATTTGTACACTTCTCATAATAACTTAAAAATAGTTCTAATATTGTGTTCAACATCTGTCACTTGAACTATAGTTGAAATTGCGATTATGGCTTAGAGCATTCATCAAATCACAAAAGGCTGCCATTTAATTAAATGGTAGTGTCTAGTCTGATGCGCTGTGTTTCAGGGTCAAATGCGGTTATCTCATAGTAGTATCTCAGTTCATAGTAAATACAGCGATTTCCATCTCTGCATGTGCAGTGAGTTTGACGTGCATTTGGGAGTGCAGTCTGCCTGTTGCACTTTATTTTCACATTCACACAATTTTTTGGACAGATGATTACAGCATTTCACTAAATTTGTTTCTTTTGGCTGAGCCAAAAGACTCACCATAGTGCCACAAAATCCTGTGGGAAGCACTGTGATATACTTGTTTTAAACACCCTTATTTAATATATAAGTTGGAATCTAATGTGGACAATGATTGTTATTAGATCAAATCATGTGATAGCTGGTGATTGTAACCAGTTGATAATGTAATAACTGATGACATCAATGTGCATTATTTTCCATTTGAGAGATTACACATAAAAAAACATGTTGTTTATCTGTTGTCTATCTCCCACAGGATGCACTGAAGTTTATGCACCATGGTAAAAGACGCAAACTTACTACTGGCGACATTGACCACGCTCTTAAACTAAAAAACGTGGAGGTGAGAAAACTGAAACAAATTGAGAACTGTTGGTTTCCTCTCTATCTGAACCACAACATTCAGATCCTTTTGCCTTTGTATATCTAGTTTTTCATTAACTGTACTTTTCTCCTTTAGCCTCTGTATGGATTTCAGTCTCAAGAGTTCATCCCGTTTCGCTTTGCAAGTGGAGGCGGCAGAGAATTGCACTTTTATGAAGAAAAGGAAGTGGATCTTAGTGATATCATCAACACGCCCCTCCCTAGAGTCCCTCTTGATGTTTCGCTCAAAGGTAATTAATAATAATTTCTCATATTAAGCCAGCTTTTCCACTGCGTGCTATGACTCGGCACGGCTCTCCTGGCTTCGCTTTTCCACTGCGTGGTTCGACTTGGCACGGCTCGGCTTGCTTGCTTTTCCACTGCGGTTAGTATTGCTTCAAAGTAGGTTTTTCAGGGCCGATGCCGATGCCGATACCGATTATTACAGACCAAGTAGACCGATAACCGATATATTATGTCTGATGTAAAAATGAAAATTCATGTCAAAATTAAGAATAACAAGGGCTCTGACAAAAACTGCCTTCCCTGGTGTTGATTGCACTTCTTACTCTTGTCATCGTCCATACATCCATCTACAATAAGGGTAATATAAAGAGAGAGTTAAAAGTGGGGCGACTGCATGCTTCATGATTAAGCCTATGAATACTCTACTACAGATAAACATCTTGGGGAAATGTAAGTATTTGGCTTCAATAATTTACATGTTAGAAATATATGTGTAATAGCATAACCTCTCATAATTATAATATAATAAGTGTAAATAATTTAATTGTCTTCATAGCTCCATTGTAGAAGTTGTGAAGAAGACTGCAACTATTTTAATTAAACTATAACACTAATAGCTTGTTATAGGCACGCTTGGTTCAATAGCCTATTGAAATGTCACAATTTATGTCGTCCTAATCTTGGCCTATGTGACAGTATCTTAATCTTGGCCTATGTGACAGTATCTTAATCTTGGCCTATGTGACAGTAATTTCGATTATTTTTAATTTTGAAGCCATAAAACATTAATTTCAGTTATCTTTTAATCAAATGAGAGTTAAATAAATTTTTTGGCAAACAAATGGGTTTACCATTAAAATTAAAACATGGAAGAAATAGCGTATTGTAGGGGTGGGCGATATGACCAAAATCTTCTATCACGATATGACTAATTTTATATCACGATAACGATATATATCACGATATAGTTTTTATGATATAAAAAGAGCCTAAAAAGAGACACAAAAAAACAACCTCAAACTCATTGAAGATAAATAAACAGTAAGTGATGAAATAAAGATAAGAAACTAATTGCAAGCAATAGGACAAAAAAACTACAATAAATAAGAAACGCTACATACATTGTGTAAATTAATTAGTATTCACTGTGTTAATTATATCTATCTAATGTGACGGGAGGAGCCAACGACAGACACAGTGGGTGTGGCGTCAGGCCTCGGAGAGGCTTTTATTACACAAAATTGATAAAATAAAGTGTCCAGGGGAAGAAGTGTCCAACAAAACAGGGGGGATCTGGTGTCCTCGTTGTGCTGCGGGGCTCGTGAAGGAGGGCAGTGTTCCAAAGGGGAAGGGTCCAGGGAAGGGGCGGAGTCCGGTGGCCGCATGCGCTCCCGCTCTGGTCCGGTTTACGAGGGGCGGCGGCTTCTTCTGAGCGGCGGCTCTTCCTCTTCTTCCTCGGCCTTTGGCGGGACTTGATCGGCCCGGCATCCTGGCCCGACGGCCGTAATACAGGTGCGGCGTTCTCCTGGACCGCGGGTTCTGCAGCTCACATCTCCGGTGGCGCGATGTCCCTCTACGCACCCTTCCTGGACCCACGAGGGCACCAGCGTGCATGCACGGGGGAAGAGACCGGTCTCTCGAGGAGAGGCGCGCTGGGCATTTAACAGCGGCGGTGATGAGGCTTCATTCAGTCCAGCTGTGCCTCATCACACGCCGCCAGCCCGCGTTGATCCCACGCCCCTCCTCTCATCCACCCACTCCAGTCGGGAGCCTGGTGAAGGGCGGCGAATAAGGGACGGGGTGGTGATGATGAGGGGGAGGGCCACCGATCCGTCACATTAACTATCTATCTATCTATGACAGATATAATTAACGTGTACTATGTATAGATTCTATAAAAGTTACAAAAGTGATTTAGTCAAGAGCAGTGAGAGATTTTCTAGCAGTGTGCTATGATTAATATGAATGGCAGACAGAACGAATATTGGACAGCTTCCACTTTAAGACCAAAGTCCAGATCCAATATACTGTTACATATGTGTTTTCTCTTTCAATCACTGTGTTTATGAGGATACTTGCAAAGACGGGTATTCTGACGCATACAAATGTGTTTATGTAATTGTTCAAAGCCAATAAAAAAAAAAAAAAACGCGTGTCCATGCTACAGATGTAGTCCCTCGTTTAGGAACGAGCTCCTCGTTTTGTCCCGGCTGGTTCTGTCTCCCCTTCACGTCCCGTGGGTGGCGTGTAAAGATCGCACTCATCCAAATGATGAAGTAGTATTACCGTAAACAATGTATTTTGCGACACCACGAAATAAACGATAGAACATATTATGAAACGATAGAATTTTTATTTCGTCCATCTGATATATATCGTCATATCGCACAGCCCTAGCGTATTGTGTGATTATTCTTTTAAACAAAAGTTGTAGTAGTAGTAGTAGTAGAAGATTTTTTTTCTTTTATTTTGACGGGTTGCCATGAGGACCTCTTAAGTTTCTGTATAGCCTATGTATATGATATGACAATCGTTTTACTCAAATGAAACGGTCAAATGCTCATGAAGCAACTCTCAGAGCAGTTCTGGGGATGTTGTTCATGTATTTATGTCCTCATTTAGTGAGACGGCAGATGCTGAAAACACCGCGAGCATCGCGCACTTCAGTGCGTGTGTGTGTGTGTGTGTGTGTGCACTAATTAAAACCGCGCGTCTGTGCCACTCACATATACAGAGACACGCAGAACATGCAAATTCATATTTAAATAAGTCTTTTTGCAGCTTAATATTTACAGATAGTAGTCCATAGCGCGAGTCGATTTAAGTGTACTGACCTACTTTTGATTAATTCATCCAAACTTTGACGAACTCCGTGACTCCGCGTTATACAGTAAATTCCCTTTATATGACTGGATTCCGCGATTCCGTCCAGGTTTTCCCCATCGCGGAAACCATAAATAGATAATATTGAGGTGTTTTACAACTTCAGTGTAGTGGATTGTGATTTATTGCAACTTGAGCAACGTCTGCTGCTGCCTTTGAGAGACAACTGATGTGTGATGATCACTGAAACTGTAGCAAGCGCTTTCAGTGTGAGAGTGCCTTAGTCTTCCACATTGATTGGTCTGACTCGTGACTCCCAACAAATCAGATGCGCGGTGGGCGGAGACTGCTCTAGGCCACAGAGTGGTGAGTTCTGACAGGCTGCATCAGAGCCAAATAACGCATTTCAAAATTAAATAATTTTATCGGCACATCGGTTTTGAAAATGACCGATAACGATAATCATAAAAATGCTTAATATCGGTGCCGATAATCGGTCGACCCCTACTTCAAAGTGGGTGGGATTATAAACTAGTTACGTCACCTCTACTGCTGTGACATCATTGTAAACGTGAGACACAAACGCGCAAAAAAATCGCACCATTCTTTTTTCTCTCTCTTTTTTTTTTAAAGCAAGTCATTTAAGTCATGCAAACAATACTACGGTGGCTGTTGCTGACTATTTAAATCTAGCAGGTTTGGTGTCTTGTGTTGCAAATCCAATAAAGTTGGTAGTGACGATTCCCTCTGACCAATTAGTGTTCTGCAGTGTTAACACGTCACATTTTAGTATCACTACGGCTCGCTTGGAACCTCAACCGAGGTGGTACTATTTAAGCGAGCCATACCGCGCCATACCATGCAGTGAAAAATCGCCATTAGATGCAAGCTCTGCACCAAAATCTAGTGAGATCCTTACCTAGATAGCCTTTTAGGGCATTATAGATGCTGGTCTTAACTAAACAGCCATTCCAGATGGAACTCAGCATAATTATTCTTACTTTTTAGGAGACCTTATTTTTGCTAAATACTGAGGTTAAATACTTAAATGTCCATGCCAAAATTCATTGGAATTGAGCTCAGTTAATAATAAATATATTTCAGTATACACTAAAAGTGTATTTACTAAATTTGCTTAAAAAAAAATTGTTAAATCTAATTCAAATGGACTGGAAATCCATTATTTGTTTGTGCTGTTTGTTTATTACAACTGTTTATAACGAGTGTGACATCGTTAGCAACACGCCAACATAAGCAGGGTTCAATGCTAAATAATTTTTTCTACTGGCCCAGTCGGGCCAGTGGTTCAAATTATTACTTGCCCTGCCAATATTTTCACTGGCCCTGCCACAAAAAAATAAATAAAATAGTGCTGTTATCATTGTTTTTGATCTATGTTATCTTGTATTCTAATAAATAAGTTTATATGACACCAGTATTTAAGATACCATTTAAATTTTACAATTCTCAATTTCAATTTCAATACCACAGCAAAAACCACTAGCCTAACAAATATAAAATTCAAACATTATTAAAGACAAGTTACAGCCAGTAAATAAGAACAAATTAACAAATTACAAGTAACAGCACATTTAAATATTGCACAAAAAGTTATAAAATAAATGATGCTTTAGGTCTTTATGTTTGTAGGAGTTCAGGTACAGAAATTGTAAGATCACATATAAAATAGCATTTGTATTCTTCACTCAGTGTTGCACCTTGATTTTTAATAGCCATTTGAAATTAGACGCAGCCACTGCATTTTAATTATAAATCGTTCCAAAAAAGAAAACTGCAATGTTTGATTTATATTAGACTGTATAATTTCAAAATCTGAAGCAAAAATAGAATGGTCTAACTTTAGTTTTGTGAAACTATGTTACATAAAACATCTGGATGAAACAAACTGCAGACAGGCTTCACTCTCTGACAGCAGGTGGTATAGTGTTTCCGTGGTTACTTCTGTAAACACAGCAGCACTGGTATTATATTAAATTTAAATGCATTATACAGAGGCAAGATGAAAAGAAAACGCCATGTAAACTTTTCTAAAAAAAGGAGCAAGTTTCCCTCAGAAACACATTCTTATGAAATTAAATATTTAGGATTTTCCTTCAATATTTCACGCATAGTGAACAGTGATCTTGTTCTGCGTTCTATAGTGTTTTTTTCTTCTTTGCATGCATCCGTCTTCAGTATCTGGCCTCTGTTAATGGCCATTTATAGACTAAATATAATAATAACGTAATATTTCCACAAAAATGGCATTTTGGAAAATGATTGCAGTGCAGATTGCAGTGCAGTTTGTGTGCAAGCACGGAACAGAAGATAGTCTGAAATAAAAATGGCCGGTCTATCGGTGCATCTGTACTCCACTGTATAAATTAAATATAGATGAATCATTGTTAAATCTAAACTCAATTCAGGGTGAATGTACTTGTCTTTCACGCCCGAATGGTTTTAAAACACATGAATTTTTAAATTAAAAAGGCTTAAAAACGCATGCAAATGATAAACTTTCGTGACGATGCAGTAGTGGCCCGATTGGGGCAGTGACAAATCCGTCAACTGTCCCGAGCGTCTTTCACGCTGGCCCTGGGCCATCGGGCACTCCTTATGGTCGAGCCCTGATAATACTGAATCAATTCTGAATCGAATCTCCAATGTGCTTTGTGTGAAGAGTGCTTTTTGCATGTTGCATTTGTTGTGTGTAAACAACATTATATTTACCTTATGAACAAGGAGTAAAATGTCTCTTTTTCTTTCAGCTCACTGGTTAAGTATTGATGGTGTCCAGCCTGCAATACCAGAGAACCCACCTCCAGGTAAGAGACCTTTCTGGATCTTTACTTAATTTGCATTAATTTGTAATAGGGTCAGGGAATATTTTCATATTATTTTAATGTGATAAGGCATGAGGTAAATAATTAAAGAAAATTCATATAATACTATTTTTGCAGTTGGCTCGATACCACAATTTTGGTTTCGGTACAATACCAGAATCTAATATCGCAATACTAAATTGATAGCATAGTTGGCAAAGATAACTGAATATATAATTTCTATTTCTATATATAATATATATATATATATATATATTAGGGGTGTCAACGTTAACGCATGCGATTAATCAAAAAACTTTAACGCGTTAATATTTTTTTAACGCAGATTAATCGTTTGATAAGGTTTGACCCCAACTTCTTGCCGTCATCGCAGCATGGAAGGTTGTCTATCATTGTGTGATGAGGGTGCAGCGGACCATTGTTGCCAGGGTAACGGCACAAACGGGCTATTTTGAAAATACAGTCGCGGGAAAAATTACAGAGCCGTGGTTTGCGTTTTCTTGGGCTACTTTTATAATGTACCGCGGCCGCCCAAAGTGTATATAGACATAAAAATAAAAATAGATCCTTTTACTAATGTGTATTATACTTGGGGTGGGTTGCACCAACAAAGATTATGCTTAAATCTAGATTAAATCAAGGTTTATCTAATAATTCTGTTGCACCAAACTTTAAACCTTGCTTAAAAATAAGCAGGTTTACATTTAAACCATCAGTTTGATCCTGGATTTATTGTATATTTAAGATAGATTAACTTTAATCCTGTTGCTCCATAACTTTAAACTCCGATTTAAATCTCAATTAAGGATTAACTTTAAACTTACAGGTGAGGAGGTTTAAATACAATAAAGTGCACTTACAGGTACAGTATGTGGCTGATTGAACAAAGACAGAAACAGTGGGTGTGTCCTCAGGTCTCAGAGAGGTGTTTATTATAAATAAAAATGAAAATTAAAGCGCACTGAGCCCGCAGATTGTGAGGGTCGTGGCAGCCTGTAGTAAACTCGCATCTGCTATGGATGTGAATCCGTCACTTATCTCTGTGCATCTCGGTGTACGACAAAAGAAAAGAAGACAGGATCGCGGCCGCGCCTCTCGTTTCTCACAGCCGCTCCACGCGTGTGCTGGACGGCGATCAAACGGAAAGGGCGCCGCTGTCACAAGCGGAGGTAGTCATTCCATGAATCATGACAGTTATTTTCTCTTATCTCAGTTGTTTTGTCATAAGCTATACTCCATTAATTGATACAATAAATATATATTTCCAAGATGATCAAATCCGTATGCACTGCCTCAAAGTTTTATTGCTTGTTTGATCAGCCGTTTGATCAACGGTCATTCTATGTAGAGTTTTATAAAGACGGCGGACCTTTTACAAGTTTATTTCCTTTATCGACAAAAGCAACTTATGTCAGAGACAGAGGATAAGGAATATAAACATTGTTGCTAATTAATTACATGACGAATCCATCATGGCGGAGAAAATTAATCGTAGATTGAGGTTTTAATCGCAGGTTAGAATTCTAATCCCCGATTTGTTAATCTAAGTTTAAAATTAAGTGGTGCAACACAACTCAATTTAAAATAAAACCCAGATCAACAAATCCTCGATTAGCTCTAAACTTTGCTTAATTTAATCCTTGTTGGTGCAACCCACCCATGGAATGTATACCTGGCAACTTAAGAACAGAGAGGCGGTTGTAACATCACAAACAACATGAGTTTCAGCAGAGCAGCAGAAATAAACATGACAACAGCCACTATAGATTATATAAGATAATAAACACACGATTACGATAGATTTGTTTGTTTTTTTCTTAGTTGAATTTGTACATCTGCAATGCTAATTTGTGCAGTTATATAAAAGGCTATAAATAGCATATTTTAACAACAGTAAACGACCAAATTCCACATGTGATCGCAAAAGGAAGTTATTACAAACACTCGATGGTGGTTTGAAGTGAGATCTGAGTAAAAGTGTACTATTAATCTCATAAATTGTTTTATGAAACATGATGCTAATATTAGCTCTAATGCAGCTGCAGAACAGGTCCAATTCTTCTTCATAATACATTTTGTCACAATACTTCACGTAAGGTCGCAAGAAAATGTTTTGTTGTATTTATTTAGAAATACTTTTAATAATAGTTGGGTAAATGTATACTGGGATTGAAACGATGTGGCTTGGTAAACGTTTTATTGCCAGTATAAAGGCTGATAATGGCTGAATAAAAACAAAAGAATAATGATAAAAGAATAATAAGGATTATGTCACATACCTGGCGGAAGTGTGAAAGGTTTGGTTTCCTTCAACTAGTTTGTCATGCATTTCTTTTTCAACACATTTACAGGTAAATCCTAGTATTTTAAATGTGTGATTGATCATGATTAATCACAGTCCACGACTGTGATTAACGCGATTTAAATTTTTTAATCGATTGACAGCACAATATATATATATATACACATACAGTGGGTACGGAAAGTATTCAGACCCCCTTAAATTTTTCACTCTTTGTTATATTGCAGCCATTTGCTAAAATCATTTGTTAATTTTTTTTCCCCTCATTAATGTACACACAGCACCCCATATTGACAGAAAAACACAGAATTGTTGACATTTTTGCAGATTTATTAAAAAAGAAAAACTGAAATATCACATGGTCCTAAGTATTCAGACCCTTTGCTGTGACACTCATATATTTAACTCAGGTGCTGTCCATTTCTTCTGATCATCCTTGAGATGGTTCTACACCTTCATCTGAGTCCAGCTATGTTTGATTATACTGATTGGACTTGATTAGGAAAGCCACACACCTGTCTATATAAGACCTTACAGCTCACAGTGCATGTAGAGCAAATGAGAATCATGAGGTCAAAGGAACTGCCTGAAGAGCTCAGAGACAGAATTGTGGCAAGGCACAGATCTGGCCAAGGTTACAAAAAAATTTCTGCTGCACTTAAGGTTCCTAAGAGCACAGTGGCCTCCATAATCCTTAAATGGAAGACATTTGGGACGACCAGAACCCTTCCTAGAGCTGGCCGTCCGGCCAAACTGAGCTATCGGGGGAGAAGAGCCTTGGTGAGAGAGGTAAAGAAGAACCCAAAGATCACTGTGGCTGAGCTCCAGAGATGCAGTCGGGAGATGGGAGAAAGTTGTAGAAAGTCAACCATCACTGCAGCCCTCCACCAGTCGGGGCTTTATGGCAGAGTGGCCCGACGGAAGCCTCTCCTCAGTGCAAGACACATGAAAGCCCGCATGGAGTTTGCTAAAAAACACCTGAAGGACTCCAAGATGGTGAGAAATAAGATTCTCTGGTCTGATGAGACCAAGATAGAACTTTTTGGCCTTAATTCTAAGCGGTATGTGTGGAAAACCAGGCACTGCTCATCACCTGTCCAATACAGTCCCAACAGTGAAGCATGGTGGTGGCAGCATCATGCTGTGGGGTGTTTTTCAGCTGCAGGGACAGGACGACTGGTTGCAATCGAGGGAAAGATGAATGCGGCCAAGTACAGGGATATTCTGGACGAAAACCTTCTCCAGAGTCCTCAGGACCTCAGACTGGGCCGAAGGTTTACCTTCCAACAAGACAATGACCCTAAGCACACAGCTAAAATAACGAAGGAGTGGCTTCACAACAACTCCGTGACTGTTCTTGAATGGCCCAGCCAGAGCCCTGACTTAAACCCAATTGAGCATCTCTGGAGAGACCTAAAAATAGCTGTCCACCAACGTTTACCATCCAACCTGACAGAACTGGAGAGGATCTGCAAGGAGGAATGGCAGAGGATCCCCAAATCCAGGTGTGAAAAACTTGTTGCATCTTTCCCAAAAAGACTCATGGCTGTATTAGATCAAAAGGGTGCTTCTACTAAATACTGAGCAAAGGGTCTGAATACTTAGGACCATGTGATATTTCAGTTTTTCCTTTTTTAATAAATCTGCAAAAATGTCAACAATTCTGTGTTTTTCTGTCAATATGGGGTGCTGTGTGTATATTAATGAGGAAAAAAAATGAACTTAAATGATTTTAGCAAATGGCTGCAATATAACAAAGAGTGAAAAGTTTAAAGGGGTGGTTTACTGCGATTTCACTTTTTTCATCTTAAATAGTGTGTAATATTGCTGTTGGTGCATGAACAGTATCTGCAAAGTTGAGGCGCTGAAAGTTCAATGTAAGCGGAGATATCATCTTTTAAAAATCAGGAAGTTTAATGCCTACAAAAACGACTCCTATGGGACTACAACGAGATACTTCCCGGGTTGCATACGTAAAAAACCCATCAAACCCCTCCCTCCGGAACATGCAAAAAAGGGGGCAAGGCCATGTTCTGTGGCTTTGTCGAAGAGGAAGAGTTATAGTGGAGAGTTGTAGCCATGCCGTCGAAACGGTGTTATTTTCACCCAGCTGTCAGGTCTTCTGTGTTCGGGCTTCCTACGGACGCTGTAGTTCGTCAACAATGGTTAAAATTTATGTTTGATTATGTTCCTGACAATTAAAATCGTAATTCAGCTCTCTGTGCCGCGCATTTTACGGAAGACAGCTTCCAGAATCTACACGAGTTCAATGCCGGATTCACACAGAAACTATTACTAAAACATGGAGCAGTTCCAACTTTAAAACCAGAGGCAGCAGTTGTTGGGCCACAACCTGTAAGTAAGATTTCATAATTTTAAATGTATTTGCATGTATAATTTCAGATGTAATGTTTTAGTTTTATCAAGGACGTAAACAAATGCCAACGCTGGCTTTAGTAGCCAGTTAGTTAAATGCTATTTCGTGTGTCTTTGACAAACGCGTACAAACATTTTGGACCCGAATTTGTAATTATGTACTAATTTTGTAAATGTATTTTCCATGTATACTTTATGACGTAATTTTTCGATTTGATCAAGAAACACAAGCCAACGCTGTTAACTTCAAAAATTTATATGTAATCACAACAGCAAACTTCCATTCAGAAACGTTTGTAAGAGCCGTGCTTGCGGAAGTTCTGCTTGACTCTCTTCATTACCGCTTTCTGGGTCTGATTCTGTCTCAAACTGATACGGCAATATTGACACCATTATTTACATTTGACCGGAGCACATGCGACTGTCGCCCGTGAAGGGAATGGGCGTGACGTTTCCGGACAATGTGCAGTACACAGTTTAGCCAATCACAACACACCGGCCCAGCTAACCAATCTGAGCCCATCGCCTGTTTCTGAGGGAGTGGTTTCAGAGAATCAGGAAGTCAACCGGTCGTTCAAATGACAGAGGAGAAAGCGGCTTACAATAAAGGTGAAATATATGAAAAATAAGGCGTTTTTTAACAAACGAAACACGAAGACATGTTATATTGCACCCCATAAACACAATTAAGCAAAGAAAAAAGCAGTAAACCACCCCTTTAAGGGGGTCTGAATACTTTCCGTACCCTGTGTGTGTGTGTGTGTGTGTGTGTGTGTGTGTGTGTGTGTGTGTGTGTGTGTGTGTGTGTGTGTGTGTGTGTGTGTGTGTGTGTATGTATATATATATATATATATATATATATATATATATATATATATATATATATATATATATATATATATATATATATATATATATATATATATATATAAAAGGGCTGTCCATTTAATGCATTAATTAGATTAATTAATTACGGTGAAAAATAACGCATTAAAATTATTAACCCATTTTAACGCACTTGCTCCGCCCCAGACCTACGTGAGTCACCTGACATTTAATACAGCTGATTGATGACAATTAACCCTCTGGGGTCTGAGAGTGTTTTGGGGCCCCGGAGAAGTTTTGACATGCCCTGACATTTGTGCTTTTTTCAGTTGCTTATAAACATTTTAATGGCTAAAGACTAAAAACACTGTATTCAGCACAAACTGGGCTACAATAATATGTGAGCAGCATGTACGTACATGATTGTGTTTTTGAGAAAACAACGTTTATGCGTGGTTAGAAAAAAACTACAATTTTAAAGACACATACAGAACATTTGTTCACAAGACTTTTGAGAACTGGATCTTGTAGCCTAGAATATTTGCTTCAAAATTATCTGAAAATAATCTAACTCATTCAGAGAAAACAATATATTGATTTAAATTTTCTAAGTCACTTTTTGAGTGGAAAGGCTCTATGCGAGAGGGCGTGAACTATCCTGGATAATGCTGTGACTCACACCTGAGAAGACAAAGGCCCGCATAATGAGCTCCATAATGAGCCATTGAGTCAGGTGTGTGACAGAGAGGGAATTGCTACAAGAAAGAATGTGAGGAAAAAAGAAATGTGTATATATATATATATAACTATCACATAAAATAACTTGAGATTCACTTGTGAGTGCAGTTAAACAGTTTATTAGGAACAAACAAACAAATAAACAACAGAAGAGTTAAGACATCGTGGGTGCAATATCCAAAATATCCAAAACAGTGGCAGGAAACTGGAATCCAGGAAAACGGGAGTCAGCAGAAACTGTATGAGAAAACACAAAACAGACATGAGCAAACACAATGAACGGACAAAGACAAAGCAAACATGGTGACAATACATACACTACCAGTCAAATTATTTAAACCGTAAGATTTGTAATGTTTTTTTTTTTTAAGAAGTGTCTTCAGCTCGCCAAGCCTGCATTTATTTGATCTAAAGCACCCCCACTAAAATTAATAAATTATTGAGCATGTTGATAGGCTTATCAGGAGCAACTATATTATTACATCAGCAATCACCATTATTGCCCACGTGATTTTATAACATAGATGCACACATGACAATACAAAAACAACATTTTATAACTGAGAAACTAAATTATTATTGTTAAGCTTATTATAAACATGTTTGAGCAGGTATTTGCAAACAGAGTAGGCTACTTCACAGTAAAGATTGGTCTAAACTTTCTTAGACATTACTTTTATATCATTGTGTGATGAGGGTGCAGCGGACCAGTGTTGCACTCGATTTCACACATTTTATTCTAGAGTTATAGTTTGGGAAAAGTTCACCAAGTAAATGCGTTCAACTTTGTCACAACAACACATTATCGAATATCTCCTCCTCCACTGGCTCCAGCTGTGCTCGCGTTCTGTTTGTGAGGTAAACAAAGCTTTTTCCTCTCAGCGCGTCTCCTGGGGGTAAATACAACTCTTTTTCCTCTGAGCACGTTTCTGAGGTAAATACAAGGCTTATTCCTCACAGCGTGTTCTTCCAAAACTGAAAAGTATCTGAGATGAACGCGTTGCTGCTTTGTTTACGGTGGTGTGGGCGTTTACATGCCACGTGGCTCGCGTGGAGATTTGTAATAACAAAAGCGCGAGCAGCGCGTGGGCGTGACCTAATTAGAGATAATGAGACCAGACAGAAAAACTGGACATGTCCTTGGTTTCATACGGATTACTTTGTCACAGAATATTTGTTTTCGGTAAGACTTCATTTAACAGTAGACATGTCAAGCTTTCTATAGATATATTTCTCATGTCTCTGTGTGAAGTATTTGGTGAGTTACAGTTCATTCTAGTGACGTGTTTCAAAAAGCAGTTCGCGGAGACGGAGAAGACAGAGAGCGCACCCTGTTTGTTTTCTTTATTCTTCAAAAGCACAAAGTTTAGTTGTTATTATGAGTGTATACAAATAAAAGTAGACCCCTTACAGATACGAATGGTGTATTGCTCTTATCTGTACGATCAAAAATGGCAGAGTAATTCAAGCTCATTTCGGCCTTATCAGGAAAATCTGCCTCAAAACGCGTATATGCGTTTGTCGACCCCAGAGGGTTAACAAGCATAATACAAAGTTTTGTATACAAGTGTAATAATAGTAACAGTTGCAAATTATTTTATTTAGACTAAATCTATGCTAATTCACAAATTACCTCAAATGCCATACATGGCATTTCCTTTAGAGGAAATTTCCAGGCTTTAGAGGCTTTCTCCAAACTGGCCAAATACGAACGAGACAGCGGCAAATGGAAGATGCTAACAAGAAATGTGGCAACATACGCCGTGATTCCTATTCCACAGAGAGCACTTGCAGACGAGGAATTAACGCGCCCGCTTGCTTGGTGGCGGAACAGTGAACTGTGTCTAAACCGGACGCCGCGTCGCAACATAACAGGTTGAGTCTGTCTATACAGGACATTTGAACTATGTGTCAGTACGTCATAAATAGGACGAGGCAGTTTACTGTGAGGGATTTGTCGTGTCGTATTGTGCCGCATCCAGTGTAGACAGCATCACTTTTTATAATGGGTTCTATAATATTTTGTCGTGTCTCATCACACCACTCGCGTGAGGTAGACAGGGTGTATTTAACTTTCTTATTTAAGGCTACTTTCCTATTTAACTGTATTATTTCTTTGATATTTATTTTAGTGTTTTGCAGGCTGCGTGTTCACTGACGGAAGTTCTAAAATGAACATGCTCGTTTGTTAATCGATGATCGAGCATCATTTATTTATTTTTTGCATTTCAAAATTATATATGTATATATCACAACACCGCGCCACCGGCGGTAGTTAGTCCTTTACCACCGCGGTGGTAAAAATCTGTCACCGTCACAGCCCTAGTCGTCTGCTCTCTATAGCTCTCACGGTAGTTTGATACACCGATCGATCTGATGGTGATGATCCGCTTCAAGTCGAACAAGCCTAATGATTCAATGGACCTTTCATAAAGAGAGACATTTACTTCACTCCTGATTGAATCAGCCATTTGAAATAATCAAATGAATGAATAAATGACTCTGACTTAATCATTAAGACATTTACCACCACCTACTGGCAGTTTTAGTTTATTATTTAGAGTATCATTTCATTAAAGCTCTAATGCATTTAAATCTTTATTACAAACAATCCTGCAGTTCATAAAGAACTTTGCTTTCCATACCTCCACGAGTGCCATCTATTATTGCCTTGTTTATCTAAAAGTGCTCTTTTCCTTTAAACCTAGCCAAAAAGCCATGTGTTGACTGTGAAACACAGTAGACTTTAATTATATGCATTTATAGTGTAATTTCTACATTTTCGTGTCAATCCATGTTCATATTTACCGCAAACAATGCGCTGTCACTTTAATTCAGTGCGTGCAGTACAGCAAAGAGACTCGGTGCGGAAACGATCTCTGCACTGCTGCAGACGCACAGCTCCTGGAACGCACTGCCGGACCGCAACCACTCTGATCCATTAACATGAGCGCGGAAAAAAATACACACCGCATACACACTGCAAATGGAGTAACTTATGTGTGAACCTGGCGTTATGTGTGTGAGCTTCGAGAGTACAGTCTCCAGGAGAGTTGCAAGTGCTGAATGGTTAAACACTGGCAAAAATTAACAAGAAAAGCAATTTCTAAACTTTAGTGACGATGCGACACTGCCTCGATGGTGCTAGTGACTATTCCTGTGTCAACTATGCAGCTCGCTTATAGTACAGACGCGATGTGATTTGAAGCCATTTTGAGAGGGAAAGAGAGAGAGGGCGCGGTGATTCACACAGGCTGTTTATGAAATTATGTCTCACAGAAAGTTATTTAATGAAGAAATATGAATTGTACCTCACCTTCAGCATTATAATTATTTCACCTGCGCCAGACAGAAACTGAGATGGTGCTACTGCATGTTGTGCCAAACCTTTCATGGCACGCACGTCATCATCTTGAGATCGTTTTTTTGAGATCTGCCTTTTTAGAGACTGCCGATCAAACATCCCAAAGCGATTATCGGCCGATAATGATCGGTACCCGATCAATCGGAGCACCCCTACTCATGATCAATAAGTTGTTTGCATTCACCCAAATTGATTTGGCAAAATCAAAAAGCGGACAGTGAAGGGAATTGGCATAAGCGCGAGTCCCGCTCGCTCGCTGTGAAGCAGGACCAGCCTGCAGAGGATTCCGTTTGGTCTTAAAGGGGTCATCGGATGCCCATTTTCCACAAGTTGATATGATTCTTTAGGGTCTTAATGAAAGTCTATAACATACTTTGGTTAAAATTTCTCAATGGTAGTGTTTACCATGTCAAAATCAGCTCTGCTTTTAGCAAGCCATTTTATTCCATGTTGCTTTAAATGCTAATGAGCTCTGCTGACCCCGCCCCTCTCTTCTGGGGGTGACGAGCAGTTTTGTTTACTTTTGCCGCGAAACTGGCTAACTAGCACGTTATTAGGAAAGGTGATTTGCAAAGATTCATAAAAAAACATTTTATGAGATTCAAGATTCATAATTGTACGTCAAGTCAAGTCACCTTTATTTATATAGCGCTTTTAACAATACAGATTGTGTCAAAGCACTTAACTGTATCGAATTGGAGGATAGAGTGTCAGTAATGTATAATGATAAGATTAAACACTCAATTTTCAGTTAAAGGCATTTCATTATTGAATTCAGAGATGTCATTGTCTAGCTCAGTTTAGTTTAAATAGTATCTTTGCAATCAAATTGGCGATAATCGCTAGAAAATTAAGTTATACCATTATACCCACTTCCTCTGTAGATGAAGCTGGATCACGAATGATTCGCATGAACATAGACGCATTTAGGCAGAATGGGATCGGCGCATTCCCTTCAAAACAAAAGAAACGTTAATCCTCTGCGTCTTCAGCGGCTCAGATGTTGGGAGTAAATGACGACTGCTATATTCATTATTACATCCTACAACAAAACACCTCAATCACTTTATCTGAGACATTCTTGTCATCCCCTGCACCGAAGTCGACTCAATGGTGGACTGATGACAGCTCACTTAGGGTGGGTCTAAGGTAAGACGGCCTTGTCAATCAACTATCGAGGGAGCGGCCTGTGCAGAACTTCGTCATTCTGACAGGAATCTCAGAACAGCCTGATTTGAGAGAGGGGATTTAAAAAAAAAAAAAAAAAAAAAAAACACTGGGTGGATTTTTATCATTATAGGATGGATGTGTACACACACTTCCAACACACATTTATGTTCAAACAACTTGTAAAGTGAAGTTTGCATCTGATGACCCCTTTAAAGCCTTCCTCAAATAGCTTCACAAATAAAACAATAATTTGCGCAAAAAGAATGATTAATTATCAATTGAGAATTTGTTATTCATATGGTCTGGTGGTCATATGGCGTATGCCTGCGAATATGGGACATACTGTGTTATAGCTTTCATACGGGACGCTTCTTTGATGCCTTAAAGTGGAAGTGAAGCAGACAGTTAAGTTTACATTATTTAGTAAAGTGATTTCCACTTTGATTAAAAAATATACAACAAACATGATTAATGTAACCATAACCATTTAACCATTTTAAAGAAAAAAGTATGTTTCGTTATAGCTTTTGGAGCAAGGGCGCCGCCATCTTGCAGTACCACAGCGTGTGACGTCACGGGATTGGTTCGCATGAGGTTTCAAGTATTGACTTGGTCGGCATTGCTGGGAACGCCCACAAAAACGTCATATCCGTTTACACCATGGGGGAAAACAAACCGTTCTAATTAATCTACGGAGACCTTGTTAGACGCTTGATCTTTACTTTTTGTTATGATTTCGATAGATTTTTGCTTGGTGCAATGCTGAAAAGTTGCTGTGTGGCGTTCTGTACCTCTAATAAGTAAAAAATAAAAATAAAAACCCGATCTGAAGATTTATATACTGACGGAGGTAGCACATCTGAGCAGGTAGCACACAACATCAGAACTTCGACAGCAGTTATTATGGATATACAACGTATGAAACATGTCAAGTAGGGGTGGGCGATATGGCAAAAATATAATATCACAATATTTTTAAGAAAAATCACGATTCACGATTTTATCACGATTCTTTGTCATGTTGGTTTTACTATTTTGCAAGTTGTCTGAGCATTACAGCCAAACTAATTTCCCTATTATAAAGACAAAACCTTTCAAGATAACAAAAATATTAAAAAAGAATGGCGGATATTTAGGCCAAAGTGGGCGAAGATAAAAATCTTTGTCATTATTTTATCTTTGTTATTAAAAAAATGAGAACAAAGATACACATTACAAATACACATACTATACAAATAAAACAGTGTTTTATTTTCAGGTACAATAGGTGTATTTAGCAGGAGCATTCAATAAATTGAATCAACAAATATAAAAATAAAACACTATATAGATTGATTCCTATTAAATCAACTGTATTAACGTTTTTCAGTCAAGAGTAGTGAGTGATTTTTCTCTTTGTGTTTTGGTGTTTTATTAACATTGAAGGAATAATTAACCCCAAAATAAAAAGTCTTTTATATTTATACCATCATTTACTCACTCAAAAGTTTCTTTAAACCTGAATGAGTTTCTTCTGCTAAACATAAATGCTGTTTTGAGGAAGGTGGAAAACCAAACAGTTGCTGGTCCCCAGTGACTTATTCCATAGTATTTTTTTTTTTTTCCTTCTATCAAAAGTCAATGTGGACCAGATACTATTTGGTTACCCACATTCTTCAAAATATCTTCTTTTGTGTTCAGCACAAGAAAGAAATTAATACAGGTTTGGGACAACATGCGAGTTAGTAAATAATGACAGAAATTAAATTTTAAGGTGAACTATCCCTTTAATGACAGTCGGCAGCATGTTCAGTACTGCCCCTTTAAGACATGCACGCATCTAATATACAGAGGCACGCATTCGTTTTCTCTCAGCTGTTTACTTACTCATTTTAGACATAAGCAACTCTTGAGTCTATACATAAACCTTGTGTGTTTTGACAGTATTAGTGCACAAGATAACTTAGTTCAGTAATCAGGCGCTTTTTGACAGGCTTTAGCACGCACGCTTCGGGTGTACGGTCTCAGAAAAAGCGCACGTCAGACCGACGCGTGAATAAAACATTTAACCGGCAAGGCTTTAAAGCAGATCCGAATAATGTACAGTATATTGAGACGGAGGAATAAGAACTGCAGCTGATAGAATGTGCGCTGTAGCACGATACTACGATATTTCTTCAAAAGCAGATCGTGGAGACATTTTTATCGTCCACGATCAAAAATCGTCATATCGCACACCCCTAATGTCAAGCTTAATATTCATATTTATATGCACTCCAGATAGACTACACAACTTCAATGACCTGTCATTAGTCCCGTCCCGCCTGCACCGCAACCCAGTTCTGATGGGGCTTACAGCAACCTTCCTTCACATCAAATAAATGTCACTCCCTGATATTTTGTGATGTAAATGTCATATTAAAACATTTATTTCATATTATATACAATGCCTTATGAAATTTAACAATGGTATTACTATAGTAAATGTAGGCTATAGGCTAACCATGTTTTTTGGGCGTTTTTATTTCCAGTTATAGCTACAGTTTTACTACAAATACCATGGTTAAACTATGGTTAGTGTAGCAAAACATGTTTAATTTGTTTTTACCATGGTTTACCTATAATAACCATGTTTTTTTGGTTGTAACCACTGTTAATTTTCATAAGGGATATTTTCATGTTATTTTATATCTTTTTATTTTACGGCGTGTATTTGTGAAAATGATTAGGCTATACGTTTAGCACACACCACATAATGCTGTGCATTTCAGAGCACTTCAGTAGACCTTTAATGTTACCTATGTTTTGTCAATGTTAAAATTATTTTTAATATATAAATAAAAAAAGTATAACAGGCTTTTACTCTAGTCTTTATCACTTTATTAAGATTAATCAAAACAAAATGACTAATGTTTACTTTCACAAGCTATCACGTATAGGCTTGTAGTAAGCTGTCTCTTGCCTGGAGACTCAATCAGGTAACAAAAAGTGTCGGGAAACGACACCTCTGGCCATTCCGTTGGGTCTTTTGTCCAGTCACAGATTCCGTACGGACAGTCCGACACAATACGGCTCAGTTTTTCGACGTATCGTGCTCTATCGAGCAGCAGAAATTATTTTATGTACACCATTCTGGGTCAACACCATGCTTTTCCAATGAGGGGGAAAGGTTCGTTTTCCCCCACGCTGACTCCGCCCACACAGCTATGACACAACACCGACCAAGTCAATGAAACAGCATGAAATAGATTTAAATGCGGTACTCACGCATTGTGATTAGGGATGTGCGGGTCTAGTCGACTAGTCTAAAAAAAATTACCATAATTTTAACGTTACATTTAAAACATTTTAACAACAAGCTAAAATAAAACTTTTGAAAAATAATAAATATCAAAATATTTAAATATATAAATATTTTTAAAAGCATATCTGGGCGGAAACCACATTTTTACCTCAGACCTCGCATGCCTTTGCTTCATGTCAGTTGCGGCGAGCTCGAAATGACCACGCGAAGAGCCAGCAAGGTGTGGGATTATTTTGAATTAGAAGGAAACTGAAAAGTTTTGTGTAAACTGTGTAATGTCAAATTGGCTTACAATAACTCTACTGGAAGGATTCGCAGTCATATTCAATACAAGCACGTTAGCTTGGAGGCTAGCCAAAGCCAGCAAATGTCAATCGTATCATACACTACAACCTGCTGCTGCGGTCCGCGATCCCATCTGCGCCGTCTATTCCTTCCCTAAACAAAGACCCAATTCGGTGGTGGTGCGGGATTTCCAGGCTATTTTCAAAACTGTCTGCTTGCTTGTAACTTCAGTTCCTGCCGAGCACGTTTTTTTTCAAGAGCAGAATTGCCTCTAGTCCCGTCTTTCGCCAGACCACGTTATCATGTTAAATTCACTGAACAAATGCGCATGGTCTGAGTAAGTAAAACAAGCATTGTTTTGTTTTTAGACAATATAGCCAACATATTTTTAAAAGCCGTTTTAATGCTATTCCTTGATAAACTTTCCTATTGTTTTTGACTTGTGTTTTAATATGTTGGCTAACGTTATATGAAAATGAAGAATTCTGTCAGTCTATTTTCCATTTCTGCATTGCTCCAGCTGATCTGAATAAATAAGCTATGCACTGGTTTATGTTGAGTGTATGCTCTTCCTTATTTTCTGTTTAACGACCGCCTAAAATTAAACGATGATAACGTGAGGCAAGCATATGGCATAATCGTGACCTATTTTTAGCAGATTTCATTGAGGGATTTGACCGTGTGATGCAAATATTACATATTTCAAGTGTAGGCTGTTATACATGCACAGTTTTTTTTCTTTTGCCATTTTTTGGGGGTTTCTAGCTTTTAGACTAGTCACGTAAACGAGTATTGTTTCCAATCTGCACTTTACCCCAAACCAGCAGGTTCACGACTTCTCCAACCCCTAATACTGCTCGGCCCCATCGCCGTATCAACTCAAATGCATAAGCAATTGCACTTATTATGGACTCAACAGTGCTTTTAAGGTCATCTTCCTCCATTTCAAAACAAGTGTGCGTTCAAAATTTAAAGAAATGCTTATATTACTATACTGGCCATCGGAGCGAACCAACCCCGTTGTGGTACTGCAAGATGGCGGTGCCCTTGCTCCAAAAGCTATAACAAAACAACCTTTTTTCTTTAAAATGGTTACATTTATCATGTTTATTATATATATATTTTTTTTATTAAAATGGAAGTTATTTTCCTAAATAATGTAAACTTGACTGACTGCTTCATTTCCACTTTAAATACGGACATCCATATTTCAACCAGTGGCGACCAATGACAGTGCCGGCCCTCACGGCCAAAAAAACAGACTGGTGTTTCTGTGGGCGGAGCATATATGAATATTAATGAGTTTCCCGGATATGCGCGTGGAACTGACCATTTCAGTTTACGCTCCTTGTATCTTGGCAGGTTTAATGGAACATTCTTTAAAAAAGGTAAATATATTTACAGCGTTGCATAAACCTATACCTAAACTACATTTGTTCATCATTTCGTAACAGTTTTGATTAGTTTGCAGTGTTTTGTTCACACAAACCTTGCATGTTTTGTGCAGTCGTCCCTGACTGAATGATTGCAGGCATTCTTTGTGCAATGTTAGGATAAATCACCGCAAACCAGTTGGTATACATTGATTTCAGTTCGTTGTGCTGTTCATTTGTTGCTCGCAAAGCTTTAAAACCGTGTCTTATTAATTGTTATAATTTGTTGAATACATTATGCCTGCTACAAATGAAATAAACCTAGGCTATATGAATGTATCTGCGGACATATTTTTGTATAGGGTGTGATGATCCATGTCTTAACTTACTCTGTTAAACATTCTCCGTGTTGTTTGGTTATAAACTAACTGCTGAAAAAAAAAATTGCTGAAATTGTCATTGTTTTTTTTCATGTTTCTCATATATAATATTTAAACATTTGTACAAACATAAATTAAGATGATCACAAGTAAAGGTGTAAGGTTTCCCTTGCACAGTGAAACCAAGAATCCCAGAACACCTGGATGATTATGTCTACACTGATTTCCAATAGTAGTGCAGATGTAGACATGTGAACCAACAACCGTTTCAATTATTTATTGTTATACTCTTCTGTTACCTTTTATGTTTTAAAACGGTCATCCTCTGGCAATGAATGAAAAAACATTCACCACCATATCAGTGGCCTAAGAAGAATTAGAAGAATAGAGGCACTTTTCTATTACATATAAAGTGGAATAAAGATTGGATTGTGGCCTTGACTATCTTTTGATATCTAGATGTTGCTATAATGTGTGTTGGTGTGGAAGTTTGATATTATGTGAGACAGTGACATTTTGTTTTTAAAAATATGAATTCAATAATGATTCACACTCAAAATCCAGGAAAATTTAGTCATGGAGTATGTCATTAATATAAGTTTTCCTCAATTTTGAGTATGAATCACTATTGAATTCTTGTTACAAACTGAAAAGATTTATGCACCAAAACAAGACTACATAGGAGAAAAGAGTGTGATTGTAAATATCCTTGTTGGATCTGCTGTATAAAAACATGACACATAATAAAGTTATTCTAAGATCATATGTAAGAGAGGTAAAACAACAACATATTTCTAAACTTGATTCTGGCATTTGACTAACGACATTACCATTCAAAGATTTTGGGATTACTATGTTGTTGTATTTTTAGTATTAATATTATTTTTATTTTTTAAGAAATGTATGCTTTTGTTTGACAGGGATGCAGTAAATTAATTAAAAACGACAGTAAGTACATTTATAATGTTACAAAAGGTTTCCATTTCAAATAAATACTGTAGAACTTTCAGTTCATCAAGGAATCCTGTTACTGTGTAATGGTTTCCACACTTCATTAAGCACAACAATTTTCAACTCTGATAATAATCAGAAATGTTTCTTGAGCAGCAAATCAGCATATTAGAGTTAATGCTGAAAGATCCAATGACACTGAAGAGGAAAAATCGAAAAATCTTAAAGCCTTAGAACAGTAGGCTAATCAGAATCAGAGCTTTATTGCCAAGTGTGTTTACATACACAAGGAATTTGTCTTGGTGACAGGAGCTACCAGTGCAAAGAAAAAAATAATAATACAGACATAGTGCAGACATACATATAATAGACATACATTAAATTATATATATATATATATATATATATATATATATATATATATATATGTATGTATATATGTGTTATTGTTGTTAATAAAATCATGTTAACATCAAATTAGTTGCATATTCTATTCCAAAAAAATGCCATGAAGTAATCCTATTTGTTTTCTCATTTGCAGTGTACCAAATATAGGCTACTTTATACACTTTTGTCCATACAATTTTGTTTAATCCAAAATTTTGCTTATGTATTAAAGGAACACTTTCATCCATGTGTGTGGTCTTGGATTCCTGTTCATTTTGTAAATATAAGTCAAACAGTTTGAAGAATCACACCAGGATAGATTAAAAATGATTAGTCCACAGATACAAGTTTATTTCAGCTGTTGCACTCAAAAGATAACAATAGCAGACAGTTTTAAAGCATTGCAAGCTAAGCTGCAGCACAACAAACTGAAATCAGTACAACTAGCTGAGGTTTGCTGTGCTTTATCCTAATATTACACAACGAATGCCTATCATTCGGTCAGGGACGACTGCAGAAAACGTGCAAATTAATAAAAACATTATAAACTGTTACAAAATCATGAACAAATGTTGTTTAGGCATATGTTTGCACAACGCTGAAAATATTTAAAAATATTCCATTAAACCTGCTGAGATACAAGGAGCGTAAACTGAAATTGTCAGCTCCACGCGCATGTCCGGGAAACTCATTAATACTCATATATGCTCCGCCCACTGAAACAGAAAATCTCGGAAACCGAAAATCTCGTAACACCAGCCCACTGGGCATCCTTCCGATGCTCCTGATTAGCCAATCCAGGCCTGTAACCTAATATGCTATATGCTGTAATAGGTTTAGTCCATCGAATCGTTCGGTTTGTAATGCGTACCGAAGCGAAAGCCTCATACTGAACGATGTGAAAAGGTTTTTGCCCCCTTCCTGTTTTTTTAAAAGGGTCATATGATGTTGCTAAAAAGAACATTATTTTGTGTATTTGGTGTAATACAATGTGTTTACGCGGTTCGATTTTCAAAAAACACATTATTTTCCACATACTGTACATTATTGTTGCTCCTCTATGCCCTGCCTTTCTGAAACGCGCCGATTTTTACAAAGCTCATCGTTCTGAGAAGCGAGGTGTGCTCAGTCAGTAGTGAAAAGAACAAAGAAACTAATTACAAGCGATAGGGCAAAAATTTGCAATAGAACAAAGACACAATTGAAATGTAAAGCACTAAAAATAAAAATAGGACTTAAAATAGTACTTGAATGTTAAGTACAAAAAGTGAGAAGCTGCTTTATATGTGAGCGTTTCAGGTATATGAGGCCGTGCTCATTTATACCACATTTTTTGCTGCTTATGGCACTCAAAGGGTTTAAAACACTTGTTTTTTAACCGCAGTGCTAAAAAAAACTCATTCAAATGACAAACTTTTGTAATAGTGCAGTATGGAAATAGACGATAGAGATGATAGTCCAAAATTTCTACCGGTTGACAAATTTCTTTGTTTATTGTGTCTACCGGTAAAAATGTCTACCCCATGACTGATATTTGTCATAATTGCTTTTGTGTTCTATGTTCAAAATGATGTAATAATGACAAACATACACACACTTAGAGGCAGCACTGCACACATTGTTGTTGTCCTGTTTCTTTTTGCAGCGCAATTGAAAATAAATTCAGAACCCGTCTGTCACATTGACATCATGTGAACATTTGAGTTGGTCTGAAAAGATGCATTAACTTCCATTCATTCAGATGTATATTGCTCTGAGCATTCATCTTGGTGTGATGAGCGTTTACATGAGCTTTAAAAAAGCATGCAGTATATGTTATATACTGTGCATGTATGCATTAGTACACTAGTATCCCATTCTGAGAATATTATATGAAAAACAAATGTGAAAAATAATAATTTTGTCATTGTCTTTCCTTACCCTTTATCTTCACCTCAGTTCCTAAAGAGCAGCAAAAGACAGATTCCACAGAGCCACTCAAAGCTGTCAAACCTGGACAGGAAGAGGAAGGCTCTATCCAGGCCAAGGGTCAGAGTGTAAGCTCTGCTGAAGTCAAAGGTCAGAAATTAGTTCAGCCAAATAGGTGCCTTTGGTGTTTTAGTTATTTTTATTCTACTAATTTTCCTACCTTAGTCACTCTTCTCTCTCATGGTGTTTCAGGAAAAGAGAAGATGCGGATGAAGCCGCGTAGCACACATGAGCTCTCTGTAGAGCAGCAGCTGTACTATAAAGAAATCACCGAAGCTTGTGTGGGATCCTGTGAAGCCAAAAGAGCGGTATGTGTGTGTGTGCGCCCAGGGTCCAAACTTAGTGTCATATTATGCACTTTTTACAAGATATAATATAATGAAGTCTCAGGTACAGTGGGTACGGAAAATATTCAGACCCCCTTAAATTTTTCACTCTTTGTTATATTGCAGCCATTTGCTAAAATCATTTAAGTTAATTTTTTTCCTCATTAATGTACACACAGCACCCCATATTGACAGAAAAACACAGAATTGTTGACATTTTTGCAGATTTATTAAAAAAGAAAAACTGAAATATCACATGGTCCTAAGTATTCATACCCTTTGCTCAGTATTTAGTAGAAGCACCCTTTTGATCTAATACAGCCATGAGTCTTTTTGGGAAAGATGCAAAAAGTTTTTCACACCTGGATTTGGGGATCCTCTGCCATTCCTCCTTGCAGATCCTCTCCAGTTCTGTCAGGTTGGATGGTAAACGTTGGTGGACGGCCATTTTTAGGTCTCTCCAGAGATGCTCAATTGGGTTTAAGTCAGGGCTCTGGCTGGGCCATTCAAGAACAGTCACGGAGTTGTTGTGAAGCCACTCCTTCGCTATTTTAGCTGTATGCTTAGGGTCATTGTCTTGTTGGAAGGTAAACCTTCGGCCCAGTCTGAGGTCCTGAGCACTCTGGAGAAGGTTTTCGTCCAGGATATCCCTGTACTTGGCCGCATCCATCTTTCCCTCGATTGCAACCAGTCGTCCTGTCCCTGCAGCTGAAAAACACCCCCACAGCATGATGCTGCCACCACCATGCTTCACTGTTGGGACTGTATTGGACAGGTGATGAGCAGTGCCTGGTTTTCTCCACAATACCGCTTAGAATTAAGGCCAAAAAGTTCTATCTTGGTCTCATCAGACGAGAGAATTTTATTTCTCACCATCTTGGAGTCCTTCAGGTGTTTTTTAGCAAACTCCATGCAGGCTTTCATGTGTCTTGCACTGAGGAGAGGCTTCCGTCGGGGCCACTCTGCCATAAAGCCCCGACTGTTGGAGGGCTGCAGTGATGGTTGACTTTCTACAACTTTCTCCCATCTCCCGACTGCATCTCTGGAGCTCAGCCACAGTGACGGACGGACGGCCAGCTCTAGGAAGGGTTCTGGTCGTCCCAAACATCTTCCATTTAAGGATTATGGAGGCCACTGTGCTCTTAGGAACCTTAAGTGCAGCAGAAAGTTTTTTGTAACCTTGGCCAGATCTGTGCCTTGCCACAATTCTGTCTCTGAGCTCTTCAGGCAGTTCCTTTGACCTCATGATTCTCATTTGCTCTGACATGCACTGTGAGCTGTAAGGTCTTATATAGACAGATGTGTGGCTTTCCTAATCAAGTCCAATCAGTATAATCAAACACAGCTGGACTCAGATGAAGGTGTAGAACCATCTCAAGGATGATCAGAAGAAATGGACAGCACCTGAGTTAAATATATGAGTGTCACAGCAAAGGGTCTGAATACTTAGGACCATGTGATATTTCAGTTTTTCTTTTTTAATAAATCTGCAAAAATGTCAACAATTCTGTGTTTTTTCTGTCAATATGGGGTGCTGTGTGTACATTAATGAGGAAAAAAAAAAATTATTTAAATGATTTTAGCAAATGGCTGCAATATAACAAAGAGTGAAAAATTTAAGGGGGTCTGAATACTTTCCGTGCCCACTGTAAGTGTCAAAATGTATTTTTGCAGTTTCAGCTCGAAATACACCACAGAACATCTGTTATTCCATGCTGTAAATACCACTTTTTGGATGGAAACAAGAATATGTTGTTTCCTTGTCTTTTTTTCAAATGCCAATGAGCTGCTCCTCTCCACCCCCTTTCCAGAAAAGCCTTTACACTTTGTGCCTTGATACTCTGGCATCAACAAACAAAATAAACAACACAAAACTCTGGCAATAACACATTTTTTTGTTTTTGATATCATTGCACTGAAACTGACATGACATTGCAGTTCTTCATCATCACGAAAAGTTTATTCTTTACATACATTTAAAGAATTGTCCTTTTAAACGTCTGATATATTTCTGCCTGCACAGAAAGCTGGCTCTTTTGCATCAACTGTAAAATACACACAGTGTGTTATGTCAAAACACTCAAAATTCACATAAACACAGTTGGTGATGTCTGCCAACATAAGCAGCTGCATGTGTATCATTATATTTGTGAAACAGCGTCTCTTGGACATGGCGACAGCACACTACTATGGCAACTCAACCTGCCTTGCCCCCTCATATTTTTTTATGCTCCTGTATGTGCATGCTCCTGAAAAGACTGAGGTGATTGAGGGAGTCCAGAAACAGTGCCTACTGATAATAGAAAATAACTCCCCTTAGAGTAGACTTTGTGCTTGACTTTTTGCTGATTTTTATTTTTTGTTCATGCAAAAACATCATGCCTGAAAGTTGAAAATGTAAAAAAGCATATTAGGACTCCATTAAGTTTCTACACCTGAAAATGGTAATTAAAGTCAAATGGTTGTCCCTGTGCCATTCAGTTGTGTTTTGCATGTCTGACAACATCATGATGTATTAGTGATCTTTTTTTTTTTCTTTCACTTTGACATAATGTATATATTTTGTTGTTATTCTGCCAACAGGAAGCACTGCAGAGCATAGCAACAGACCCAGGGCTGTACCAGATGCTGCCAAGGTTCAGTACCTTCATCTCTGAGGGTGTGAGTATATTCATGGACTACTTATATCTGCTACAACTGTTTTATTAGCCAGTGTAACATGGCTACAACCAGTACAATAGGTTAGGGGTTCCCAAGCTTTTTTCATTCCAGGACTCTCCTAGACAAGTATAATCTATCCCAAGAACCACCAACATATTTTAAAAAGAAATATGGTGTAGAAAACTATATTAGCGTTGTCACGCTACTAGAAGTTTGATACGATACCTTTAAAAGGATACATTTTTGATACCATTTTTGATACCATGGAGGAAAAACTGCCACAAGATTAAGAGCATAAAATTTGGGGGTATTTTCATAAGAATAAAGTAGGACTGGGTGGTATGACGGTATATATTGTTTCCATGTTATAAAGTGTATATCATTAGAAATTTTGCTGTATCGTTTATTTTGTGGAATGCAAATATATCTGCGTAGTACAGTACTACCTGAAAGTTATATACACCTAAGAGAGAAAGAAACATGCATGAATGAGAAAATAAAGAGTGGGATATGTATGATATTAAAGTCGGCATGAAACGGAAGTTGCTATTTCGTCCTTCAGAAATTGATTGGATCGATGGAAGTTGGGGCCTTACTAACAAAATGGAGGCAGATCTGAAATGCCAGTTTGCAGATAGTGGTAGGGGATTTCTCGCCACCGGATTCACCGCCGACACCCAAGCATGAATAAATCTTTTATTTATTAGGGATGATGACCACGAGCAACAGCACAAAACATGCCTAAACAGCGCGTGCGTGCAAGAGAGAGACAGACAGCCTGAATGACTGAGCGCGTCCTCCAGGTTAAGTCATATTCATGAAACAAATTAGTTTAGCATATGACCGTTTTGCATTTTTGATGCTGCGGGACAGATTGGCTCTTGCTGTTTTGAGGGCTGCTTTATCTCCTGATCTGAAGGCTTCATCTCTGGTCTTTAGCAGCCCACGAACCTCTGCTGTCATCCATGGCTTCTGGTTGGTGCGTGTGGTGATGGTCTTGGTGACAGTGCACTTTTTGATGTAGGCAGTCACAGTTTCAGTGTACTCCTGCAGGTCTGTGTGGTTGTTGTAGGTGGCCGCCTCTTTAAACATGTTCCAGTCTGTGTCCTGGAAGCAGTCCTGCAGTGCTGAGGAAGCATTTTCTGGCCATACCGTGATCTGCTTTAGAACCGGTTTGGCAAGTTTGAGAAGTGGTCTGTATGCTGGGATTAGCATAACAGAGATGTGGTCCGAGTACCCGAGGTGGGGGCGGGGTTCGGCTTTGTAAGCGTTCTTTTCTGTTGTGTAAACAAAGTCCAGTGTGTTATTTCCCCTTGTTGCAAAGTTCACATGTTGGTAGAACTTTGGCAAAACTGTCATTAGGTTTGCGTGGTTGAAGTCACTGGCTATGATGAAAAAACCGTCGGGGTTATTTGTTTGTTGTTCGCTGATGGCGCTGTACAGTTCACGAAGCGCGTCCTTAGCGTTTGCACACGGGGGAATGTAAATCGCGACAATAACAATGGCCGTGAACTCCCGCGGCAGATAGAACGGTCGACACTTCACAAACATAAACTCCACCAGTGATGAACAGTGTTTTGTCACTTCCACAGCATTGTTACATAATTTTTTGTTGACGTACACACACAAGCCACCCCCACGAGTCTTACCAGACAGTGATGAATCTCTGTCCGCTCTGTAGCAGGTTAGCCCGTGCAGCTGAATGGCGGAGTCCGGGATGTTGTCGTTTAGCCATGTTTCAGTGAAAACAAACACACAACAATCCCTTGCCTCATGCTGTGTAGACCGACTGAGTTGAATTAAGTCCAGTTTTCCAGAGAGCGAACGTTTGAGAGCATGAGTGTTGGAAGAGCCGGTCTTGTGGGGTTAGCCCTTAGCCTGGCTCGTATACCTCTGCGCTTACCGCGCTTCCGTCCTCTCTCACACCGCTTGCGACGCCGCCTTGTGCGGGTAGCGTCAGTAGGCGAGGCCGTGGTCTCGAGGTCCGGCTCCAGCAGGAAACAAAGGCCTCGTAGCTTCTCAGTAGCCGCTGGCGAGAGTTTGTGTTTGTATATGTTGTCGATATCCAAAAGGCTTTGGCGATCGTAGATGTATCCCGGAGTGATCTCTCGATGAATTAGCGGTAAACTGATATTGTTTGGAGACGAACAGATGACATTAAAAGACATAAAAGCACCGTCTTTGGGACCCGGAGAAGCTGCTGCGTCTGAGCGTGCCGCCATCTTCAATGTGAGGTGCAGATGAATATTTAAAGGGATACTCCACCCCAAAATGAAAATGATGTCATTAATAACTTACCCCCATGTTGTTCTAAACCCGTAGAAGCTTCTTTCGTATTCGGAACACAATTTAAGATATTTTAGATGAAAACCAGGAGGCTTGTGACTGTCCCATTGACTGCATAGTAAATTGCACTGTCAAGGTCCATAAAAGTATGAAAGACATCGTCAAAACAGTCCGTCTGCCATCAGACGTGCAATCTGAATTTAAGGGGACACTTAATTTCTAGCGATTATCGCCGATTTGATTGCACAGATACTATTTAAACTAAACTGAGCTAGACAATGACATCTCTGAATTCAATAATGAAATGCCTTTAACTGAAAATTGAGTGTTTAATCTTATCATTATACATTACTGACACTCTATCCTCCAATTTGAAACTGTTAAGTGCTTTGACAGAATCTGTATTGTTAAAAGCGCTATATAAATAAAGGTGACTTGACTTGAATTTTATGATGCGACGAGAATACTTTTTGGAGTATCCCTTTAAGTCATTAAATTCAAGGTCACGTAAACTCTTCTCTCTGCTGCGGCTTTCTGTCATCCTCCATTCAGCAGGCACGTGCAGAAGGGGGGGGGGGCTTTGGGGGCTCGAGCCCCTGCCCTTTTTCAAAATTATTCAAAAGTGCCCCTCTCAGGCAAATAGCAATGATAATTGTGGTCAATAAAACAAAATGCATTTGAATTCTAATTAACATGACAATGTGTACAAAACGGTAACTAATCGCTCAAAAGTCTGAAAATTCCTGTTTATTTTTACATATCCGTCAATCTGAGGCGTAGATACGGGTGCGTTTTGCTTGATGACTGATATTACAGTCTGTTCAGAAACCATAGGCTCTCAAGCCATATATGGTTCTTTCAGTGAATAGATCGACAGAAGGAAAAAAAATTAAAATATACAAACAATATTTTAAACATTTTTCATCAATAATAGCTAGTGTGTCGATTTAATTAAAAATCCATATATTACATATTTTAGAATATTACAGAATTCATCAATGCCCGTTTGCCGCTGTGTTGCAATGTAATGATGTTGATAAAGCATGTTTTATATTTAAATGTATGTTTTTAGAAGCTGTAGACAATTTAGCACCATTTAAAGTAGTAAGAGTTAAACAGAGGACAGAACCCTGGATAAATGATGATATTCTCGAGGCTATTAGGTTGAGAAATAAGAAGTATGGCACATTTAGGAGAAACAAGGATGATGATGGTGAGAAATGAAGTGAACAGATTAGTGGTCAATGCTAAAAAGGCTTATTTTAATGAGAAAATTGTGGAATATAGAAATGATTCAAGCAAGTTATGGAAGTCCCTCAAGCAGCTAGGCTACAGTAGCAGGTTGAAAACAAAAACTAGTAACATAACACTTGATTTGGGGAATAATGTCACAGCAGAAAAGGTGACAGTGGCAGATAGTTTTAATAACTACAGGTGCATCTCAATAAATTAGAATGTCGTGGAAAAGTTCATTTATTTCAGTAATTCAACTCAAATTGTGAAACTCGTGGATTAAATAAATTCAATGCACAGACTGAAGTAGTTTAAGTCTTTGGTTCTTTTAATTGTGATGATTTTGGCTCACATTTAATAAAAACCCACCAATTCACTATATCAACAAATTAGAATACTTCATAAGACCAATAAAAAAAATGTTTTTAGTGAATTGTTGGTTTTCTGGAAAGTATGTTCATTTACTGTATATGTACTCAATGCTTGGTAGGGGCTCCTTTTGCTTTAAATACTGCCTCAATTCGGCGTGGCATGGAGGTGATCAGTTTGTGGCACTGCTGAGGTGGTATGGAAGCCCAGGTTTCTTTGACAGTGGCCTTCAGCTCATCTGCATTTTTTGGTCTCTTGTTTCTCATTTTCCTCTTGACAATACCCCATAGATTCTCTATGGGGTTCAGGTCTGGTGAGTTTGCTGGCCAGTCAAGCACACCAACACCATGGTCATTTAACCAACTTTTGGTGCTTTTGGCAGTGTGGGCAGGTGCCAAATCCTGCTGGAAAATGAAATCAGCATCTTTAAAAATCTGGTCAGCAGAAGGAAGCATGAAGTGCTCCAAAATTTCTTGGTAAACAGGTGCAGTGACTTTAGTTTTCAAAAAACACAATGGACCAACACCAGCAGATGACATTGCACCCCAAATCATCACAGACTGTGGAAACTTAACACTGGACTTCAAGCAACTCGGGCTATGAGCTTCTCCACCCTTCCTCCAGACTCTAGGACCTTGGTTTCCAAATAAAAAAAATACTAAACTTGCTCTCATCTGAAAAGAGGACTTTGGACCACTGGGCAACAGTCCAGTTCTTCTTCTCCTTAGTCCAGGTAAGACGCCTCTGACGTTGTCTGTGGTTCAGGAGTGGCTTAACAAGAGGAATACAACAACTGTAGCCAAATATCCTTGACACGTCTGTGTGTGGTGGCTCTTGATGCCTTGACCCCAGCCTCAGTCCATTCCTTGTGAAGTTCACTCAAATTCTTGAATCGATTTTGCTTGACAATCCTCATAAGACTGCGGTTATCTCAGTTGGTTGTGCATCTTTTTCTTCCACACTTTTTCCTTCCACACTTTTTCCTTCCACTCAACTTTCTATTAACATGCTTGAAAACAGCACTCTGTGAACAGCCAGCTTCTTTGGCAATGAATGTTTGTGGCTTACCCTCCTTGTGAAGGGTGTCAATGATTGTCTTCTGGACAACTGTCAGATCAACAGTCTTCCCCATGATTGTGTAGCCTAGTGAACCAAACTGAGAGACCATTTTGAAGGCTCAGGAAACTTTTGCAGGTGTTTTGAGTTGATTAGCGGATTGGCATGTCACCATATTCTAATTTGTTGAGATAGCGAATTGGTGGGGTTTTGTTAAATGTGAGCCAAAATCATCACAATTAAAAGAACCAAAGACTTAAACTACTTCAGTCTGTGTGCATTGAATATATTTAATACACGAGTTTCACAATTTGAGTTGAATTACTGAAATTAATTAACTTTTCCACGACATTCTAATTTATTGAGATGCCCCTGTATATTGTCATATCACCATAGCAAGCAGTAATGATTAAAGTTTAATGAACACATTTGACTAGCTAGTTGATAAAACCAAAATCTGACCAACAAGACTGACTAGTGCTAATGCTATGTTCCCCTTGCTAGTGGTCTTTTTTACCTGCTGGGAACAGGTATGCTTCTTTTCCCAGAAAAGCAAGATCACCTTGTTTTAATGTTAAAGTCATGCACATAGTAGTGCAATAACCATTTCAAGCATTTTATATGGTTTATACACAGCAAAACAGCATGTATTTGACTAAAATTTCAGAATCATCAACAAGCTAACTGTAAAGATAGAACTGTGAATGATGATATACTTGTCAACAAATGGGATGCTACATTTTATTCAAAATTAAATATCTTAAATATCTACAATTTTGGCTTTAATAAGATTTTCCCAGGAAACCTGGCGTCCTCCACGATTCCTATTCTTTCCAACAGCAAAGCACTTGAATGCGACAAGCTTGTAATCAGGACTTCTGAAATTGGAAGTAGGACATTTTGATAGCACACGAAGGCAGTATTATTCCTTATTTCCTTACACTGTAAAAAGTGATGTTTACTTAACTTTAAAAAAAAATTGGCAAAAAGTATTTTATGTATTTTGAAAATACAAAACTGCTAAGATTAGATGTATTTAAATACAAAATACATTAGATTTTTCTCAAAGGTATTTAAATACAAAATAGTATTTTGTATTTCAAATACGTATTTTACATACATGTATTTTGAAATACTGCCCATCCCTGGCACTACCAAGGCCATTTTTTCCCTCATCAGGAGGAGTGACAACGTCATCTAAACCAGTGTTTCCCAACCTTTTTTTCTGCCGCGGCACAGTTTTGATATGTAAAAAATCGTTTTTACGATCCACTTCTCAACGTTTCAGTTTCTCTTGTTGTTTAATCAGGGTTCCCGCGGGTCCTTAAAAAGTCTTAAAAGGTCTTAAATTTACTTTATCAAATTTAAGGTCATAAAAAGTCTTAAATTGTCTTAATTATGATTTCAAGAGGTCTTAAATTTGGGTACAGACTAGAATCGCCATACAGCTTAATGTGACGATTAAACTTCAAAAGGCTATAAATAAAATATGAGCTGCACCTTTTTAAAGTCCGGTTCTGCGCTGCTTTGTGTTCTGGCGTCACCGGGGAAACCGTTCGGAAGCGCCTCCTGCTGGCAGAGAATGAATCTGCATGTTCAATAGGGCTGTTGTTGTGAGTAACAGGAGGCTGTAGTTTCAGAACTGGATTTCTAGGACCCTATAGTTTTTTTTTTGGCTGTTTGTTTGTTTTTTAATTATTTTATTTTATTTATTTATTTTTTGCATGTATGTATTGTGTCAGGTCTTCCTGCCAGTTCTATCAAACCTTTACAATTAATCCAGAACGTGGCAGCAAGATTAATTTTTAATGAGCCGAAAAGAATGTAAGAGAGAATGAAGAATGTCACACCTCTCTCTATTCTAATTCTATTCTTTAAAAAAAAAAAAAAAAAAAAACTAACACTAGCTTTTCTAATCTTTTTGTATTCAGTTTTCTTTTTATTTATTATACAATTAACAAAAGCAAAAAAGGCCTCTAACACTAGCTTGCTCTATTCTTTTTCTATTCTATGCTTTCTTTTTATTTATTATATAATTAAAAAAAATATCTTGCTACATGTACTGCGTTAGGCTAAATGAGACTTGTTATAGCACTTACATATCATTGCTCTTGTTGATTTTTCCATTGTCCTCATTTATAAGTCGCTTTAGATAAAAGCATCTGCTAAATGACTGAATATTAGTGGCTCATACTATTTTATAGCACTTGGTATTCAATTCTGTATATTATTATTTTTAAGGAATTATGTAGTTATTTAATTGTATACACTTAATTATTGTCCTAACCAACTCCTAACTCTAAACATACCCGTTGGTAACCCTCTTGAAATATTTAACTTAATTTATTTCAATATTCAATATATTCTGGTTTAAAATTCAATTTCTTGGAAAGAAGACTTGTGTCTGTGCGAGACTTCAGTTAATTAGTTGCAGCGCTTCACGTCTGATGTGCTGTTTGTTTTCATCTGTTTTTTGATGTTTGAATCAGGTCTCCTCTGTTGGAATAGATGGTGCTGTCCCAAAAAATAGGGTTCTATGCAGTCCTAGAACTGCATCCTCCAGTTTGCAGGTTGTTTTTGTTCAGACCAATGCAAAAATCGACCCATGTTTTTACCCTGCAAACACGCAGAGCTGTAAATGTGAACTGGTGGATCGATAAGGAGATAATTAATTATACAATTCTAAACACTAAAATGTGTTTGTATGTTATTTAATTAATATGTGACCCTGGACCACAAAACCAGTCTTGAGTGTCAATTTTTAAAAATTGAGATTTATGCATCATCTGAAAGCTGAATAAATGAGCTTTCCATTGATGTATGTATTTTTGTTAGGATCGGACAACATTTGGCCGAGATACAACTATTTGAAAATCTGGAATCTGAGGGTGCAAAAAAATCTACATATTGAGAAAATCGCCTTTAAAGTTGTCCAAATGAAGTTCTTAGCAATGCATATTACTAATCAAAAATTTACTTTTGATATATTTACAGTAGGAAATTTACAAAATATCTTCATGGAACATGATTTTTACTTAATGCCCTTATGATTTTTGGCATAAAAGAAAAATCAATCATTTTGACCCATACAATGTATTGTTGGCTATTGCTACAAATATACCCCAGCGACTTAAGACTAGTTTTGTGGTCCAGGGTCACATATAATAATTTATTGATAATTGTTTAAATTAATATAATTAATACTTTTGACTCATCCATTTTCTTAAAAAATGGTTTAAAGGCTGAAACGTGAAGTGTATAATTTTATAAAACTTTTTGTTTCGTGAAAACTTCTATCTGAACTGTAAATCATGCTTTTTACATTCATTTTACAGTTTACCATAGACATTGCCCTACCCTGCTCATATGGTATTAATTTTATTTGTGCAGGTCTTAAAAAAGGTCTTAAAAAGTCTTAAATTTGAGCTTAAAAATCCTGCAGCAACCCTGTTAATACATTTGGCCAAAATCTCACGATATAAAAGACGAACCGCTATGCACAGGATATTTAAAACGTACAAAAGTGTATTGGCTACAACTAGACAGCAAATGCTAAGACTCTGCTCTTTAAACACACAAAACATTAGCATTTATAGACGGCGTTTCTTGAGTAAAGGAAACGCTGTACTTATTCAAACATCAGTTCTTTATTTACCCTTGCATTGCGAAGAAGTAGACGTCCGTCTTCAAACGGCGCGGCGCTTCATTCTGAATGGAGGCGGAGTGGAGTTATGAGGTTTGACTGACAATTTGAGGATCCAATGGCGTTACGAGGCACACCCGACAACCTGTCACGGCACACTAGTGTGCCGCGAGTGGTTGGGAAACACTGATCTAAACCCACATCTGCATGTCCATCTTCCTGCTCCTTTTCCCGCTCTCTGTCTCCGTCTTGTTCTCTCTCTTCGTACTCCTCAGTCCTTGTTTCCACACGTTGTCTTATAAATCGATCCAATGAGCCTTCTAGGGATGCCTTTAATTTATGGGTTTTTTTCTTCTTCTTTTTACTCCTTTTTTCAGCCCCAGACATGTTTTTTTTTTTCAAAACTTGTCTCATTCTCGGCTTGTCGCCGTGTTTTAGCAATTAGGTAGGTGACTGATAAGGTGCAAAAGCTTCAAAGCAGAGTCAGAATCAGAAATTTAAAATTTAAACAAATTTAATTTATCCCTTATAAGGCTCAGATAATTATTTTGAATTAACTCCTTACACCGTGCCTACACTGGACGCGACAAAGCGACCGTTGAAAATCATTTGAAATTTGTGTCAGCACATCATAAATAGAATGCGGCAGCAGTTTACTGTTGGGGATTTGTTGCGCCGCACCGCTTCTTGTGTAGACAGCATCACTGATTATAATGAGTTCTATTGTACTTTGTCACACTGCGCCGCTCACGTCCGGTGTAGACACGGTGTTACCTAATAAAATCAACTGAAATGCTGAAATAAATCATGATGCTTTATTTTTTCAAAATTATTAATATTTTAAATATTTTCCTGAGGGTTGGGGCTGGTGTGGTTGCACCAGTTGCACTGCCCAAAGGACAGCCCTGATCACAGTACATTGAAAGCTTTGAAAATGATTATAAATCAACTAAATATCAATCGCTGCATTTTATTTTTTATATATATATATATTTTTTTTTTTTTTCAGAAAGATGCAGTGGTAACCTTAAAATGTTATTGTAAGATTTAACATTTGTAGATGGTCTAAGACAAAAGAGTTTTTGTCATTCAGGCAAAAGTTCGCTTCAAGAATGACCACACTGTTGATGTGATCTAATCGCTAACATACCCTGAGAACTTGTGAGTTAATCCTCTTATTGGCAAGACATATCTGCATAATTTTTCATATCGGGCCGATGCCGATATTTACATTTTAAGCCGATAATATTGTACATTCCTACCTTATACTATAATGTAGTGTGTTTGTTTGGATAAAACTGATTCATGCAATCTTGATTCATATAAAGGCACAGTCAGGGACAAACCGTGATAAACCACCAGAATCCTAAATAAACGGTGATACAGATTCTTGGTCAAACCACTCTAATATATCTGCTGGCTGCTGCTGTGTCATTAATGTCAGTTAAACAACAAAAGATGAGAGAATCGCTCACTGCTTTTGGCTTAATAACTTTTGTATTTTTAATAAGAATCAATTTATATTTAATTCATACAACAAAGACTATGCAGTGTTTTATTTTTATTTTTGATTATTCTCTTAACTATGCAAATTTACAAATTTCAGTTATTTGAAAGAACCAATAACCCATTTTATGATTACTTTTGCACAAGCTTTTACATTGATGATATCTTTGTACTGTTTCAAGGGGATTTGCAAGCTCTGCAGCTCCTTTCATGATTATTGGAATTTTGCAACAGATCCAAAGTTTACAATTTCATTTAGTGGGGAAACTATGGATTTCCTAGATGTTGTGATCAATGTTATTGTGATTTCCTCAATGTCAGGACACTAGGAGTTTAAAATATTTCTCACACCCTCGAACAAGCAAAAACAAAATACATACATATACATACATACATATATATATATATATATATATATATATATATATATATATATATACAGTGAGGAAAATAAGTATTTGAACACCCTGCTATTTTGCAAGTTCTCCCACTTAGAAATCATAGAGGGTCTGAAATTGTCATCGTAGGTGCATGTCCACTGTGAGAGACATAATCTAAAAAAAATCCAGAAATCACAATGTATGATTTTTAACTATTTATTTGTATGATACAGCTGCAAATAAGTATTTGAACACCTGAGAAAATCAATGTTAATATTTGGTACAGTAGCCTTTGTTTGCAATTACAGAGGTCAAACGTTTCCTGTAGTTTTTCACCAGGTTTGCACACACTGCAGGAGGGATTTTGGCCCACTCCTCCACACAGATCTTCTCTAGATCAGTCAGGTGTCTGGCCTGTCGCTGAGAAACATGGAGTTTGAGCTCCCTCCAAAGATTCTCTATTGGGTTTAGGTCTGGAGACTGGCTAGGCCACGCCAGAACCATGATATGCTTCTTACAGAGCCACTCCTTGGTTATCCTGGCTGTGTGCTTCGGGTCATTGTCATGTTGGAAGACCCAACCTCGACTCATCTTCAATGCTCTAACTGAGGGAAGGAGGTTGTTCCCCAAAATCTCGCAATACATCCTCTCCTTAATACAGTGCAGTCGCCCTGTCCCATGTGCAGAAAAACACCCCCAAAGCATGATGCTACCACCCCCATGCTTCACAGTAGGGATGGTGTTCTTGGGATGGTACTCATCATTCTTCTTCCTCCAAACACGTTTAGTGGAATTATGACCAAAAAGTTCTATTTTGGTCTCATCTGACCACATGACTTTCTCCCACGACTCCTCTGGATCATCCAAATGGTCATTGGCAAACTTAAGTCGGGCCTGGACATGTGCTGGTTTAAGCAGGGGAACCTTCCGTGCCATGCATGATTTCAAACCATGACGTCTTCGTGTATTACCAACAGTAACCTTGGAAACGGTGGTCCCAGCTCTTTTCAGGTCATTGACCAGCTCCTCCCGTGTAGTTCTGGGCTGATTTCTCACCTTTCTTAGGATCATTGAGACCCCACGAGGTGAGATCTTGCATGGAGCCCCAGTCCGAGGGAGATTGACAGTCATGTTTAGCTTCTTCCATTTTCTAATGATTGTTTTGATATGAACTGTAGGTCCAGGTAAACATTTGGATTTTCTTTTTAATTTCCCAAAGGGCTTAATCAGGAAATAGATTGATATGTTTTATTGAGAAATGTTATACTCTATTTTTTAAATGTAAGTGTTTATAAAGCAGTGTGTGATAGATCTGTTCTTGATGTCTGATAAAGGCCTTAAAGGGATAGTTCACCCAAAAATGAAAATTTGATGTTTATCTGCTTACCCCCAGGGCATCCAAGATGTAGGTGATTTTATTTCTTCAGTAGAACACAAACGAAGATTTTTAACTCAAACCGTTGCAGTCTGTTAGTCCTATAATGCCAGTCAATGGGCATACAATCTTTGAGAGAAAGAAAAACATGCACGTACACAAATCCAAATTAAACTTTGCGGCTCGTGACGATACATTGATGTCCTAAAACACGAAACAATCGGTTTGTGCGAGAAACTGAACAGTATTTATATCATTGTTTACCTCTGATACACCGCAATGTCCAACCATCCTGAGCTCATCCACAACATCCGGCATGTGACACATCAACAGCTCTGGAACATACTGTAGATGTGTATATATACATAGATACGTAGATCCTTACGTATCGCGGCCCATAGAAACCGTCCATAATGAGGCATCTATGTATATATATCTATGTGCCAGAGCAGGTTGACAGGTCACGCACCGGATGTTGTGACAGTCGGACATTGAGGTTCATCAGAGGTAAAAAATGATATAAATACTGTTCAGTTTATTGCACAAACCGATCGTTTCGTGTCTTAGGACATCAATGTATTGTCACGAGCTGCAAGGTTTAATTTTGATTTGTGTGTGCATGTTTTTTTTTTCTCCCAAAGATTGTGTGCCCATTGACTGGCATTATATGACTGACAGACTGCAACGGTTTGAGTTAAAAATCATCGTTTGTGTTCTACTGAAGAAACAGTCACCTACATCTTGGATGCCCTGGGGGTAAGCAGATAAACATCAAATTTTCATTTTTGGGTGAACTATCCCTTTAAGAATGATGGCCAAAAAGCAACTTGTTTTTAAGTAACTAAGTTACTTAGTTTAAGTCTTTTCTTCTAGAATAAGTGTTGCACTCATATCGTAAAATAGGGGTGTGTGATATGATGATTTTTGATCATGGACGATTAAAATATCTCCACGATCTGCTTTTGAAAAATATCATAGTATTGTGTTACAGCGCACCTCCGTCTCAATATATTGTACAACACAACATACATTCACATCAAATGTTAACTCAGCAGTAGAGTTACACTCACGGGGCACTGCACTTATTCGCAATCACAAAAGTACATTATTTGCATGTGCTGGTTAAACATTTCATTCGCGTGCTGTTCTTCCGGGCACTTTTTGAGCACGTACACCTGAAGCACGTGCACATTATAGCCCATCAAACAGCGCATAATTACTGGACTAAGCTATCTTTCGTGTCTGATTCCCTAATACTGTCAAAAACACACAAAGATTACAAATAAACACAGTTGGTTATGGCTAAAGTGAAAGTAAACAGTTGAGAGAAAAATCGTACGTGCACCTGTATATTAGATGTGTGCAGGTCTTAAACGACAGTACTAAACATGCTGCCGATTGTCATTTAAAGTGATAGTTCACCCATAAATGACATTTATGTAATTATTTACTTACTCGCATGTCCCAAACCTATATTCATTTTTTTCTTGTGCTGAACACAAAATAAGATATTTTGAAGAATGCGGGTAACCAAAGAGAAGCTGGTCCCTGCTGACTTTGATAGTGGGAAAAACAATAAATGAAATTCTATGCAAGTAACTGGGGACCAGCAACTGTTTGGTTACCCACATTCTTCAAAATACATTTTATGTTCAACAGAAGAATGAAACTCATTCGGGTTTTAAAAAAACTTGAGAGTGAGTAAATGATGATAGAATGATCATTTTTGGGTGATGGTAATAAAACAAAACACAAAGAGAAGAATCACTCACTGCTCTTGACTGAAGAACTTTAATAGAGTTGCTTTAATAACAGTCATTGTATAATTTATGTACAGTAATGGCAAAAAATATCGGCACCCTTGGTAAATATGATCAAAGAAGGCTGTGGAAATTAATCTGCATTGTTAATCCTTTTGATCTTTTATTTAAAATATTCACAAAAATCTAACCTTTCATTGGATTATAAGAAATTAAAATGGGGGGAAATATCATTATGAAATAAATGTTTTTCTCAAAAACACGTTGGACACAATTATTGGCACCCCTAGAAATTCTTATGAGTAAAATATCTCTGAAGTATATTCCCATTCATATTCACAGTTTTGGGCACTCCAGGGTGATTATGAAAATGAAATTATCCAGCTATGGCTTCCTGTTTCACAGAAATATAAATAGGAGGGAAAACAAAGCCCAAATTCCCTTAATCATCCATCACAATGAGAAAAAACAAAGAATATATTTCTGATGTGCAGCGAAAGATAATTGAGCTTCACAAATTAGTGAAGTGGCTTTAAGAAAAGAGCTAGAGCAGTGAAAAATTCCCATTTCCACCATCAGGGAAATAATTAAGAATTTCCAATCAACATAAAATGTTACGAAACTGCCTGGAAGAGGACGTGTGTCTATATCGTCCTAATGCACAGTGAGAAGGAGAGTTTGAGTGGCTAAAGACTCTCCAAGGACCACAGCTGGAGAATTGCAGAAAATAGTTGAGTCTCTGGGTCAGAAAACCTAAAAAAAAATTGTCAAACAGTACCTACATCACCACATGTTGTTCGGGAGGGTTTCAAGAAAAATTCTCCTAGCTCATCCAAAAACAAGCTCCAGCAAATTCAGTTATCAGACACGACTTGAACTTCAAATGGCCCTGGCTTCTATGGTCAGATGAAACTAAAAAATTAGCTTTTTAGCAGCAAAAACTCAAGATGGGTTTGGTGAACACAGGGATAAAAAGTACCCCATGTGTACAATGAAATATACTGCTGTATTTTTGATGTTGTAGGCCTATATTTCTGCTGGAGGTCCTGGACATCTTGTTTAGACACATGGCATCATGGATTCAATCAAATACCAACAGATAAAGAATCAATAAGTGACTGACTCTGTTAGAAATCTTATAATGGGCCATGTTTGGATCTTCCAACTGTACAATAATCCAAAAACAAACCTCAAAAACAACACAAAAATGGGTCACAGAGCACAAAACTAAGCTTCTGCTATGGCCATTTCAGTCCTCTGACCTGAACCATAGAAAATGAGTGGAGTGAACTGAAGAGAAGAAGCACCAACATGGAGCTGGGAATCTAAAGGGTCTGGAGTGATTCTGAATGAAGGAATGAAGGTGTTCTCTAACCTCATCAGGCATTATAGGAGAAAATTTGGAGCTGTTAAACTGGCAGATGGAGGTTTCAAAAAGTATTGAATAAAAGGGTGCCGTTAATTGTGGCCAACATATATTGGAGAAAAAAACATTCATTTCATAATGATATTTCCCCCCATTTTAAATTCTTATTATCCAATGAAAGGTTAGATTTTTGTGAATTCTTTAAATAAAAGATCAAAACGATTAACAATGCAGATTAATTTTCACAGCCTTCTTTGATCATATTTACCAAGGGTGTCGATATTTTTGGCCATGACTGTATATAATGTAGGTGTATATAGTGTTTTTATTTTTATATTTGTTAATTCAATTTCTTGAATGCTACTGCTAAATACACCTACTTTACCTGAAAATAAAGCACTGTTTGTTTTATTTGTATATTATTATTATTATTATTATTATTATTATTATTATATGTGTATTTGTAATGTGTAGCCTATCTTTGTTCTTATTTTTTAATAAAAAGATAAAATAATGACAAAGATTTTATCTTTGCCCAATTTGGCCTAAATGTCTGCCATTGTTTTTATTTTATATTTTGTTATCTTGTATATTTTATATTTTGTTACCTTCTTAAAAAAAATCATAAAATTATATTTTTGCCTTATCGCCCAACCCTATCGTAAAATAAAATATCGTAAAAAAGTCATATCGTACACCTCCCTTTCTAACAATAGTTGCCTTGTTAACGATATTGGAGAAAAAACATTCATTTCATAATGATATTTCCCCATTTTAAATTCTTATTATCCAATGAAAGGTTAGATTTTTGTGAATTCTTTAAATAAAAGATCAAAACGATTAACAATGCAGATTAATTTTCACAGCCTTCTTTGATCATATTTACCAAGGGTGTCGATATTTTTGGCCATGACTGTATATAATGTAGGTGTATATAGTGTTTTTATTTTATATTTTGTTAATTCAATTTCTTGAATGCTACTGCTAAATACACCTACTTTACCTGAAAATAAAGCACTGTTTGTTTTATTTGTATATTATTATTATTATTATTATTATTATTATTATTATATGTGTATTTGTAATGTAGCCTATCTTTGTTCTTATTTTTTAATAAAAGATAAAATAATGACAAAGATTTTATCTTTGCCCAATTTGGCCTAAATGTCTGCCATTGTTTTTATTTTATATTTTGTTATCTTGTATATTTTATATTTTGTTACCTTCTTAAAAAAATCATAAAATTATATTTTTGCCTTATCGCCCAACCCTATCGTAAAATAAAATATCGTAAAAAGTCATATCGCACACCTCCCTTTCTAACAATAGTTGCCTTGACACGGAATATATATATATATATATATATATATATGTATATGTATATGTATGTGTGTGTAAAGTGTATTTTATTTTATATATATATATATATACAGTTGTTACGGAAAGTATTCAGACCCCCTTAAATTTTTCTCTCTTTGTTATATTGCAGCCATATGCTAAAATCATTTAAGTTCGTTTTTTTTTCCTCATTAATGTACACACAGCACCCCATATTGACAGAAAAACACAGAATTGTTGACATTTTTGCAGATTTATTAAAAAGAAAACTGAAATATCACATGGTCCTAAGTATTCAGACCCTTTGCTCAGTATTTAGTAGAAGCACCCTTTTGATCTAATACAGCCATGAGTCTTTTTGGGAAAGATGCAACAAGTTTTTCACACCTGGATTTGAGGATCCTCTGCCATTCCTCCTTGCAGATCCTCTCCAGTTCTGTCAGGTTGGATGGTAAACGTTGGTGGACAGCCATTTTTAGGTCTCTCCAGAGATGCTCAATTGGGTTTAAGTCAGGGCTCTGGCTGGGCCATTCAAGAACAGTCACAGAGTTGTTGTGAAGCCACTCCTTCATTATTTTAGCTGTGTACTTAGGGTCATTGTCTTGTTGGAAGGTAAACCTTCACCCCAGTCTGAGGTCCTGAGCACTCTGGAGAAGGTTTTCGTCCAGGATATCCCTGTACTTGGCCGCATTCATCTTTCCCTCGATTGCAACCAGTCGTCCTGTCCCTGCAGCTGAAAAACACCCCCACAGCATGATGCTGCCACCACCATGCTTCACTGTTGGGACTGTATTGGACAGGTGATGAGCAGTGCCTAGTTTTCTCCACAATACCGCTTAGAATTAAGGCCAAAAAGTTCTCTTATTCAGGTGTTTTTTAGCAAACTCCATGCGGGCTTTCATGCGTCTTGCACTAAGGAGAGGCTTCCGTCAGGCCACTCTGCCATAAAGCCCCGACTGGTGGAGGGCTGCAGTGATGGTTGACTTTCTACAACTTTCTCCCATCTCCCGACTGCATCTCTGGAGCTCAGCCACAGTGATCTTTGGGTTCTTCTTTACCTCTCTCACCAAGGCTCTTCTCCCCCGATAGCTCAGTTTGGCTGGACGGCCAGCTCTAGGAAGGGTTCTGGTCGTCCCAAACGTCTTCCATTTAAGGATTATGGAGGCCACTGTGCTCTTAGGAACCTTAAGTGCAGCAGAAATTTTTTTGTAACCTTGGCCAGATCTGTGCCTTGCCACAATTCTGTCTCTGAGCTCTTCAGGCAGTTCCTTTGACCTCATGATTGTCATTTGCTCTGACATGCACTGTGAGCTGTAAGGTCTTATATAGACAGGTGTGTGGCTTTCCTAATCAAGTCCATTCAGTATAATCAAACACAGTGTCACAGCAAAGGGTCTGAATACTTTGGACCATGTGATATTTCAGTTTTTCTTTTTTAATAAATCTGCAAAAATGTCAACAATTCTGTGTTTTTCTGTCAATATGGGGTGCTGTGTGTACATTAATGAGGAAAAAAAATGAACTTAAATGATTTTAGCAAATGGCTGCAATATAACAAAGAGTAAAAAAATGTAAGGGGGTCTGAATACTTTCCGTACCCACTGTATGTATGTATATATGTATATATATATACCGTATTGACCCGAATATAAGACGATGTTTTTTCCTTGGAAATACATCTGAAAAAACGCGTTCGTCTTATATTCAGGGTCTAGACTTTCATATGTCAATAATACACCCACAACAATAGGTGGCGCCAAAAACGCATAAAACGAGTGTGCCATGAAATATGTAATGTGTGTTGTAAAGATCGCGAATGAAAACAAATGAAAAAGAAAAGCTTACAGCAGCATGATCGTGACTGTCATGTTAGCCTGATGGGAACAAACTTCCTCTGTAAGTGATTTTAAAACATAAGACAGTACCCAGATTTGAAGACTACAATAAGATTTCACGTCTACTGATAATAACATTTTGGTAGGCTACTATGAGATTGATAGCCTAATTGTTATATAATTCAGATGGGCTACCTGTTATTTCAATAGTATATCAAAATGTTCCAATGTCATTGTTGGTACATTTTACCAGTATTTACCATACTTTCAAAACAAAAATTAGAATTGGAAAAATATGCAATATGAAAATAATTTAAGAATAAATGTGTTTTACAGAGAGAGAAAAAAATAAAAAAATAAAAAACAAGATTTGGTTTTCAAAAAGCCTTTTTCCAACAGGTACATCTGGAAAAAGGGGGGTTGTCTTATAATCAGGGTCGTCTTATATTCGGGACAATACGGTATATGTGTATATTAGTGTTGTCAAAAGACCCGGTACTTCGGTACCAAGTCGGTACTAAAGAAATGAAAACGTCACAGTACCAGGTTTTTTGAAGTACCGGTGGTACCGAGTACCCGTTCGACCCGGTTCTTGGCGTATGATTTCCGCGATGCAGAAAACGCGGACGGAATTTTACTATACCCGCGGTTTTGTTTACTATACACTGAAGCGCCAGTGACACTCGCAGTGATTTCAGCATCTGCAGTCTCAGTGAGGAAATAAATACATAAACAACATCTCCAGAACTGCTCTGAGAGTCACCTCACGAGCATTTTACCGTTTCATTGAGTAAAACCAGCGTCAATTTAAATGTATTCACGGCAACCCGTCAAAATAAAAGTCTGGTTTAACTAAAGACTTTGTACCATTAGGCTACTATTATTTAGTAGAATGTATGTGATAGGCTACTGCTACTACTGTTGAAAAAATTAATAAAACTTTATTTGTTAAGAAATAATCACTCAATATTTCTTCCATGTTTTAGTTTTAATTTTAATAGTAGCCTAAATCCCCTTTATTTACCAAAAAAAAAAGTTTAAATTTCATTAATTAAAAGACAAATTAAATTTGGGTGAAATTTGTTTACTGTTTTTCATACTTTTATTACTTGCGGAAAAACTTGAAACACAATTTTAAATAAGTATAAAGAATGGCATTGATTTTTATACATTTAATTTTTGTTTGACTTTATTAATTTTAAAAAATTGTGTTTTTTAATTAGCATGTTTTTGTGTTTTGCTTTGGTACCGAAATTGGTACCGAGAACCGTGGATTTTCACTGGTATCGGTACCGAATACAAACATTTTGGTACCGTGACATCCCTAGTGTATATATATATATATATATATATATATATATATATATATATATATATATATATATATATATATATATAATATGCATTTATTAGTTTGAATTTTCATTGCTTAATGCACATCTGTTTTGACAATTTTTTTTTGTCCCATCCATTGCAGTCATTATCACTGTTAATCATTGCTATTTCAAGAGTGAATACCGCATTATACGAATTATGACACAATACGGATGTCACTCCTAAAACTTTTTTAATTAAATTATGAATTAATGAATTACTATATATAGAAAGCATACAAAGATCCTCTATATTGTTGTAACAAGTATAAGTGTTATCGCTATCACTTTCTCTTTCAGGTCCGTGTAAATGTTGTTCAGAATAATCTGGCTCTGCTGATATACTTAATGAGGATGGTGAAGGCTTTAATGGACAATCCAACTCTATATTTAGAGAAATATGTAAGCTATTCAAACACTACATACTAATAATAACATACACTTTATTTACATCTCATAAATCTAAAATGTTGCCAATTTTATTTTACCTTTTTGATTAGTTTTTCAAACTAATATTAACTCTCTCTTTGACCTTTAGAATTAAGACCTTGTTTTTCTGCTGTACTGTTACAAGTTCTATGTAAACATGCTGTGTTATGATAGACTGACTAATTTGCATATAAAAGCTGTTTTTCAGATTACAGTAAATTATTTTCATTTGTTTTTTGCTGTGAAGGACATTTTGAGTTTTAGGAAAAAGTTCTAGGAAAATTATATTTTTCTTCATGTAACTACTTTCACTCTCTTTTAGCTCCATGAGTTGATCCCAGCTGTGGTGACGTGTATTGTGAGTAAGCAGCTATGTCTGAGGCCTGACGTGGACAATCACTGGGCTCTGCGAGACTTTGCTGCCCGGCTGATGGCTCAGAGCTGCAAGACGTTCAGCACGACAACCAACAACATCCAGTCACGTATCACCAAGACCTTTACTAAGGTAGTAGACACTGTGCTTGGACTTGAGATTTAAAGTTAGTGTGTTTACGAACTATTATTAGTTTTATGTAAGTATAACAAATATATCTGATAAGCTAAAGCACCAGAAGTTGTCTAAAAAGTTTGAAGTGCCCATCATTATTTTATGTCTTTTTTCAATTGTCAGGCATTGTTGGATGATAAAACTCAGTGGACGACTCGTTATGGCTGCATTGCTGGACTTGCTGAACTTGGGCATGATGTGAGTCACCTTCATTTACTGTCAACTAAAACTGTATTTAATGCTTTGGAAGCACTTTTATAGTCAGACTTTTTATTTTATATTTCGGTGCCATTTTTCTTAGGGTCTTGAATGTTAATTGATCAGTACATTAGGGCTGGGTGATAAACAGTATCATGGCGAGAGTGCGATAAAATTTATGTCGGTGACAATGATAATCTCTGGAAATTTTTATGCGGTATATGAATCTAACTACCAACCACACAGCAGAAATAAATACAACAGCCAGTCAGTGCATGTTGCTATTAGGTCTGCATGTTCTGCATGTCTCTGTGAATGAGTGGCATAGATTTGTTTGCTACACAAACACACAAGATGCTCTGAGTGTTTTTTTTTTTTTCAGCATCTGCTGGCTTAATATATGAGGACAGTGCACATGAACTTCATCTCTAGACCATTTAATTTGAGAATTACCATTTTTCATCCATTTAAATTTACAGTTCTATTGTGCAGCATGTTATTTGACAAAAAAAAAAAAAATATATATATATATATATATATATATATATATTAGGGCTGTCAAAATTACGTTAACGCAGGCGATTTAATTTTTTTAGTTTAAAGGCCGTTTCACACTGAGCGCAAGGCGAAAAAGCGAGGCGAATCGCTGACGAACGGTGCTTTCACACCGAACGCGAAACGAATGTTCGCCTTCTGCTAATTCACGCCTACACGCTAGGTGGAGCCGACCAACAATGCATTTTTCGTCAGATATGTATCTCATATATCATTTGACATCGTCCGCTGCTCAATATAGTACTAAATTAATATAGCTAAATAAAGTTTGGTTCTATGCCAGAAACACAAACTATCTATAATGCTTTACAAGAAAACATCTTGAAATATAAATAAAAGTACAATTAGCATCAAGTCACATTTAAAAATGTGATTATTAATGTTTTTGCTTAAAACCCACCTTAAACCATCATCGAGTACTTGTAATAACTTCCGATTGTGAAAGTTGATTCTATAATAGGCAGACATGCACTCTTTGTATGTTTAATAACACTACACTGCTTCTAAACATCCTTTATTGTTATAAAAATACCATGAGCTACATACAAAACACATACAGAAAAATATATCATCATAATCATGTCTTTTGCTTTCATATTTCATGTGTAGAAAAATGTTTCACTCGATTTTTTTTTATACAGAAGATCTAACGTTAGAGAGTAAACACGCTCTGACTCATAACACTCGCACACGTGGGAGAAAAAGGACACTCCAGATCACATAATTCAGTGGAGAATTAACAGAAATTATATTAACAACATGTGAGAATAAATTTGATCTCAGATACCAAAGATAACAAGAACTCGTCATCCACACATCTCGCAGAATACTCTTCTTCGGTGTTTGTTTACACTGGTTTTCGAAACAGCGCCACCATTCTCGCCTTTTTATGCAACAGCAAATGCTCCAGGCACGTGATCTTAGCTCAAATCTGATTGGCCGGCCCGTTTTTTCGCGGAGCGACGGAGGAAAAAATCGACACACTAGACGCAAAAAAAAAATTGCTTTTTTGTGCCTCGAATGATCGTGCCTGGTGTGAATAGCTCCATAGGGATCTATTTTTTCGATTCAAAAGTGTGTGTCATCGTGCCCAAATTTTTGCATTCAGTGTGAAAAGCCCTTAACACGTTAAAAATATTTAATGCAATTAAAGCAGCGGCAGAGCTAGGGTTGGCCACCCCACTCACAACTGCTGCTTCTGTCTCATTTTCTCTTGAAAAGAATTGCATTTATTTAGTCGTAAAACGTCTTTATGACCACATCAAATGGTAGACGTTTCAGACTCGTGCTCCAGCTTCACTTCAGCACCAGGCGTGAGTCAAATGAGCGTGGAAACTGTGCTTGTAGCGCACGCTCAAAGGGGCTGGCGCACGCTGGAGCCTGTGTCATTTCATATCAAAATGCGAAATAAACTATGCATGCAATGTTGTGGTCAGTTAAGTCATGAAGTTACCAAAAAGGTGATTAAAGCTGCCTTAAAACTGTGCATGCATGTGATATATCTTATATGAGTCACATTTAAGAACATGTCTCTGAAATAGTATTCAAAACTGTCCTGGAGCAGCCCAGCACTGTCTCCCTCATCTAACACACTGGATTCAGCTCATTAATAGAGACTTTAAGACCTGACGTGCGTCTTAAAAGGTAAAGAAAGTTGAGAGAAAATATAATGCATGTCAGATCTGCATCATGTTCAGTAGCTGCAGCTCTTAAAAAAAATAGCAGCCAAAATAACCTAATAACCAGCTGCTGTGATGTCTGTTAATCAAAGAAAAAAGAGGAAATCAATCACTTTTATAGCTTTAAGGATTCATCTATATTTAAATTAGAATTTTGTGTTTGATAACTTCAATTTAAATTTCTCTATATTTTTACTGAAGGGCACAGGTAAATATGACATTTATTATAATGGGTTTATGTGAAGATTGTTTAACCCTCTGGGGTCTGAGGGTGTTTTGGGGGCCTGGAGAAGTTTTGACATGCCCTGACATTTGTGCTTTTTTCAGTTGCTTATAAACATATAAATGGCTAAAGTCTAATAACACTGTAATCAGCACAAACTGGGCTACAATAATATGTTAGCAGCATTTATGTACATGATTGTGTTTTTGAGAAAGCAACGTTTATGCGTGGTTAGTGAAAAACTAAAATTTTAAAGTAACTGAAATAAGGCCATAAAACACATACAGAACATTTGTTCACAAGACTTTTGAGAACTGGATCTTGTAGTCTAGAGTTTTTGCTTCAAAAATCGTCTTGTTTACTCGCTCACGGAAAACAATATATTGATTTAAATTTTCTAAATCATTTATTGATTTTAAATGAGCCAGTCAGGTGTGTGACTGAGAGGGAAGAGTTACAAGAAAGAATGTGAGGACAAAATACATTTATATGTTTTTTGTTTGTAGTTTATTAAGAATATATTTAGCTATCACAACTCATAACTTCAGATTCACTTGCGAGTGCAGTTAAACAGTTTATTAGGAACAATCAAAGATGACTTTTTAGCATCATTACTCCAGTCACATAATCCTTCAGAATTCATTCTAATATTCTGATTTGCTGCTCAAAAAACATTTATTATTATTATTATTATTATGTTGAATAGAGCTGAGAAGAATTTTTCAGTTTTTTATTATTTTTTGATGAATAGAAAGTTTACAAGAAGAGCATCGTTTGTAACATGATAAATGTCTTTATCATCACTTGTGTGCTAAATAAAAGTTTTAATTTCTATATATACTGACTCCAAGCTTTTGAATAGTAAAAATATTTCACAATATTGCTGCTTTAGCAAATACAACTTTATGTATTTTGGATCAAAAACATTAAAAATCTTACTGTTCAAAAACTTTTGACTGGTGGTGTGCCATGTTGAAATATATAAATGAACATCACATAGGCTACCTGGCATTTTCATATTGTTTATGTGCTCTGAAGGAAATAAAAAATAAAAACATTTTGAAATTCTGGGTTATTTCTCTCAGCAGATCTTCTTCCAGAAACAGAAAGTAGCCGGGATGAACTTTGTTCTTTGTTTGTTCACGCGGAGGCGATGTGGGCGTTTACATTCGCATGCGCCTCACGTGGATGTTTGAATGTGAAAAGCGCAATCGGCGCATGGGCGTGACCGCATTAGATATAATGAGTTGAGACGGGAAAACCGGACATCGCGTTGGTTTCATACGGATTACTTTAACAGAGAATATTTGTTTTGGACGTGACTTACTTCATTTAAAAGTAGACATTTCAAGCTCTCTATACATATATTTCTCATGTATTTGAGGCGAGTATTCGCGGAGATTCATGTTGTTTTATTTACGTGTCTGTGAAGAGAGGTGACAGAGACAGAGCCGGCAGAGAACGCACCCTGTTTATTTTCTTTATTTATTAAAAGCACATTATTTTGTTGTTATTATGACTATACACAAATAAAAGTAGACCCTTTGCAGTTTCAAACGATACCTTGTTCTTATCTGTACAATCAAAACTCATGGAGTATTTTTAGTTCTTTTCGCGGTCATAAAGAAAATATGAGACTGCCCACACTAGTGCGGGCTTCGAGCCCAGGGGGTTAAAGTTTACTTAAATTTAAAGTTATTTTAAGTCTAATAAATGTTAAAATTGATAGCTCTCAATTATACTGTAATGTTAAATGGCTATAGTCAATTGTTAAATATTAGGGGAGAAATATTTTTTTTATAGAGACAGTAGTAGTATTGGTATCACTGAAAAAAAAGATGAATATTAATTAATATTAAACAAATATTAAAAATATACAGTTTTTACTTCAAATTTACTTCACATAATCTGCAAAAGTTGTTCACAGCCATCTTCACTCCGGTATTTCACTCGATGGTTTTGTTTTCGCCACATACCTGTGTTTACAGCGGAAGTTTGAGGAGGCTGAGCCGGCGCATAACATACGTCATAACCAAACGTTATGTGATTGGCTTACGGGTACACCAATGATTTTAAACTTCAGACAAGCGCCCACCCTACGAGAAGGTAAACGCTTGTCAATTATGCCCTTCCAGACTCTGTCTACGAAGCAAAGCAAAGTAGCAGAGTTTGGTATTACCAGGCTACCAGACTGCGACCATTTTTTCTGCTACATTTTGTGAGCGTTCGCACTGGCGTGACCACCGCGTTGCCCAACTCGTAAGTGCTGCCATTTCTGTTGTATATGAGAAAAATCAAACGGCAAACGAAACAAAAGCGTAACAAAATCCCGCTACTCATTTGAGCTGCGCAGCGCGGTCAGTTTATCAGCTGGGACCGAGACGCAAACAAACTTGTCCAAGCTCAGAACAGCTTTACTCAGGAACCAAAGTTGATTTCGCAACACTGTTACAGCACAGCGCTGCGAGATCCAGTGAGAAGGGTTTGAATTCGCTGAAGAATAAATAAAGATTGCAAGATTGCAGACTGGCCCCGTCAATCATCCCTTTGATGCAGTGCAGTTGTCCTGTCCCCTTAGCAGAAAAACACCCCCAAAGCATAATGTTTCCACCTCCATGTTTGACCGTGAGGATGGTGTTCTTGGGGTCATAGGCAGCATTCCTCCTCCTCCAAACACGGCGAGTTGAGTTGATGCCAAAGAGCTCGATTTTGGTCTCATCTGGCCACAACACTTTCACCCAGTTCTCCTCTGAATCATTGGCAAACTTCAGACGGGCCTGTACATGTGCTTTTTTGAGCAGGGGGCACTTGCGGGCACTGCAGGATTTCAGTCCTTCACGGCGTAGTGTGTTACCAATTGTTTTCTTGGTGACTATGGTCCCAGCTGCCTTGAGATCATTTATAAGATCCTCCCGTGTAGTTCTGGGCTGATTCCTCACCGTTCTCATGATTATTGAAACTCCGCGAGGTGAGATCTTGCATGGAGCGCCAAGGGAGATTGACATTTATTTTTGGTTTCTTCCATTTGCGAATAATCGCACCAACTGTTGTCACCTCTTCGCCAAGCTGCTTGGTGATGGTCTTGTAGCCTATTCTAACCTTGTGTAGGTCTACAATCTTGTCCCTGACATCCTTGGACAGCTCTTTGGTCTTGGCCATGGTGGAGAGTTTGGAATCTGATTGATTGATTGCTTCTGTGGACAGATTGTCTTTTATACAGGTAACAAGCTGAGATTAGGAGCACTCCCTTTAAGAGAGTGCTCCTAATCTCAGCTCCTTACCTGTATAAAAGACCCCTGGGAGCCAGAAATCTTGCTGATTGATAGGGGATCAAATACTTATTTGACTCATTAAAATGCAAATCAATTTATAACTTTTTTGAAATGCGTTTTTCTGGATTTTTTTTGTTGTTGTTATTCGGTCTCTCACTGTTCAAATAAACCTACCATTAAATTATAGACTGATCATTTCTTTGTCAGTGGGCATATAACGTATAAAATCAGCAGGGGATCAAATAATTTTTTCCCCCACTGTATATGTCACTGATGTGAATTTATTTATTTTTTTTACAGAATTTATAATGCAGATGAAATGCTTCTAAATGGTGTAATTACTTAGTTTGTCCAGCAGAGTGCGCTCCATTGTTTACTACTGGCGAGTGGCGACCCAGGTCACTGTAGTGTAGAGATGCGTGGATGAGCTCAAACTTCACCCGAGTCCGCTGCTTCAGATTATCCGCCCGCCACCCACACCTGTATTTGATCATCACATATTATGACAACGAGTATAATACTTATTTTTGCATGATGATATGATGAATGGATGGTTCATTTTTAACAGCAGATGTTAGAGCTGATCCGCACATCACTGCATTACGGCTCCACGGCAACCAGAGCTGATCATGGCAGTCAATGCTTGTGCTTATACCAGCCGCGCCGTGTCCCAGAACTCATGCTTATTTCCTAAATCAACATAGTTTTTCAGTAACATAGCAGGTTGAAAAGTTAGTATCTTTCTGCAGTGCGGTGGTGGCTTTAGTCTGTTGAATGGTGATTTAACACTACGTTGTCACCTAGTTGGTGAGACGCAATGCTATAAATTAAATAAACAATGTCCCCATCTTTTACTCTCACAATGAGCTTATCACACTCGTTTGCTACATTAGTAGGGCCCTATGATTTCCGTGGTGCAGAAAACACGGACGGAAGCACGGAATTCAGTTATATAAAGAATTTACTGTATAAAGCTGGATTTCACGGAATCAGTTATATTTTTGCTGAATAAATAAAAAACAGGTCAGTACACCTAAATCAAATCGCGATATAGACTATTGTCTGTGAATATTAAACTGCAAAAAGACTATTTAAATACGAATCCTCATGTTCTGCGTGTTCATTTGATCATTCGGTTCGGTACGCATGTGTACCGAATGAATACAATATTTTATTTAATTTTTATTTTTTCAGGAAATTCAAATAATAAATGGCATTTTTACAGTCTTTGTGGCATGACAGATCGCTGTATAAATGCCTTGGAGAAATATGTTAATTTACTGTAAATGTACTCAATACTTGGTAGGGGCTCCTTTTGCTTTAATTACTGCCTCAATTCGGCGTGACATGGAGGTGATCAGTTTGTGGCACTGCTGAGGTGGTATGGAAGCCCAGGTTGCTTTGATAGCAGCCTTCAGGTCATCTGCATTGTTGGGTCTGGTGGCTCTCATCTTCCTCTTGACAATACCCCATAGATTCTCTATGGGGTTCAGGTCTGGTGAGTTTGCTGGCCAATCATGGTCATTGAACCAGCTTTTGGTACCTTTGGCACTGTGTGCAGGTGCCAAATCCTGTTGGAAAATAAAATCTGCATCTCCATAAAGTTGGTCAGCAGCAGGAAGCATGAAGTGCTCTAAAACTTCCTGGTATACGGCTGCGTTGACCTTGGACCTCAGAAAACACAGTGGACCAACACCAGCAGATGACATGGCACCCCAAACCATCACTGACTGTGGAAACTTTACACTGGACCTCAAGCAACATGGATTGTGTGCCTCTCCTCTCTTCCTCCAGACAATGCAAAATTTACTTTCATCAGAGAACATAACTTTGACCACTCAGCAGCAGTCCAGTCCTTTTTGTCTTTAGCCCAGGCGAGACGCTTCTGACGCTGTCTGTTGTTCAAGAGTGGCTTGACACAAGAAATGCGACAGCTGAAACCCATGTCTTGCATACGTCTGTGCGTAGTGGTTCTTGAAGCACTGACTCCAGCTGCAGTCCACTCTTTGTGAATCTCCCCCACATTTTTGAATGGGTTTTGTTTCACAATCCTCTCCAGGGTGCGGTTATCCCTATTGCTTGTACACTTTTTTCCACCACATCTTTTCCTTCCCTTCGCCTCTCTATTAATGTGCTTGGACACAGAGCTCTGTGAACAGCCAGCCTCTTTTGCAATGGCTTTTTGTGTCTTGCCCTCCTTGTGCAACGTGTCAATGGTCATCTTTTGGACAACTGTCAAGTCAGCAGTCTTCCCCATGATTGTGTAGCCTACAGAACTAGACTGAGAGACCATTTAACTCTTCGGAGTCTTGGGCTATTTTGGCCGTTTTTGAGTACTTTTTTATTTTTTTATTTTGCGACATAAACAAATTTATACCATACCAATGTTTGGTATCATTTTTTTCAGCACAACATCACCTATATGAACAGACAATTAGTTTTTCACTTTGATGTACTGTATCAAGATACTGGACCCAAAATCACACAAAAAATACAAAATCCGAATAGAAAAATTATAGTTTTTTTACTACAAAAAACACAAACATGCTCAATGAAGCATTTTAAAAGGTTTAAAATGTAAACACAAGTTGTAAGTGTCAACATATACAGGTACAATTCAGATATAATCAAGCTATATACAAAAAAAATATGATTTAAAAAACGCTGGTGTAGCCATAGGCTTTTTTTCTTTTAGCTTTGCCACTTTTAAAACAGTTCATGCACAAAATTATACAGAGAGCTATATTTAAGGCCTTGCATTCCCAGAATATTAGGGTTCCCAAATAGTGCAAATACAACATAAAAAAAGGTAAAATTGAGATAAAATCTAACTATATACAGCAAAAAACAGGTGTGGCAATAGGCGTTTTTTCTTTTCTTTTTTGCTTATAAACTCTACAAAACACTTCATGTACAATTACACAGACAGTTACATTACAGGGCTTTCACTCCTTGAGTAAGAGGGGTTCCTAAAAAGTGCAAATATACCATACAAAAGGTCAAATGAAGTCAAACTATACACAACTATTTACAACAAATATCAACAAAAAGTGTGTTGTTGTTGTTTTTTTTGTGCCACTCCTCAAAACAGTTTCTGTCAACAATGTTCATTTTTCTTCCACAAAAAACTACCTAAACTATCTAAACTACTCCTAAACTATTCTCAAAATCTACTCAAACTCTTCCAAAACTAGCAATAATATCTCTCTCTAATATGTGTGTGTCTCTCCGCTACTCCATCAATCTCCGCCGGCGCCTTTCAATTTCGCTTCTTTGCTCAGTTGGCTCCTCCTCCACTCCCTGAAATGTGCAGTCTGAAGAGCAGAGTCAGCAGATTCACACATTTTTCTCCGTTTTGTTTTATGACAAAACCGACGGTTATTAGAATAAATGCAACGCCTGTCGCATCCCATCTTGCGTTCTTTTACGAACGCGTCAATATTTTCAATATTTTTTTATATAAAGTTTAAATGATCATATCTCCGTTTTTACTTGGTCTATCAACACAAAACAAAAAGTAGTATAGAGTAGAGGCTGACATTTTTTCGGGATTCCCACGGGTCACGGGAATCCCGCGGATGGGAAACAAAATCGCTACGAATCACGTGATTGGGACGGAGAGGAAAAATGTCATCGAGTGGGCGGACCGGATGATACCAACTTTATACACAAATATACCTTTTATATAAATGAACTATAAACTGTATATTTTAATTCCGAACTCAGTTCTAGTTGCCCTGTCTCGCTCTCCTCCTGTTCGCTTTGGTGTGGCTGCGTGAATGACGCAGTCCGTGACGGACAGATCGTTAACGGCTGGTCTATGTGGTAATACACGCTATCATTCAGCGACAGTGGCGGCGCCAGGGCGGGGCTTGACGGGGCTGTAGCCCCATCTGAAACTTGCTTAGCCCCAGCACAGCCCCACCAAGGATTTCCTAATGATGTTCCTGTTTTTTAACTGTGGTGTCACTCTCATTAACATTGAAAAATAAATATTAAAAACCTAAAAAAAAAAAAAGGTGCCTATTATGTGGCCTATAAACAATTAATAATATGAGGGAGGGGTCAAGCAACTCGAGCAAGCAACGGGCAAAGTTTGCGCAAGACGGTGAACGTCAATTCACTAGAGAAAGTGAAAGTAAAAAAACTGACGGTTAACGCTGCAGTAACGGCGCATATTCTCTCCGAGGCACCGAGAGACGAATCTAATTTAACATATGCTGATAACGGTATATAACTGTCTTAAATTATTCCCTTAATATTTCTCTTGTGGCTCCTAAAGTGAAAAACACGAGACGAAACGTATTTCGCGTTAAACAGGTTGTTTTTGAAAATCAGTGCATGAAATAAAGCTGCTCTGAATTTTCATTGATGACTGCAGTAATAATAGTTATAGTCCTATAATTAATTGTATAAATTAATAGACCTGTTTTTAAAAAGAAAAAAAAAAAACTTTTCAATGAGAAGTAAACGAATAAACGAATATAATTTCATGTAATTTAATAAGAAAAGTAATCTAATAATAATAATAATAATAGGCCTAATAATAAGAAGAATGTAACAGGCCTACATTAATTGGAAATGCTAAATCCTCTTAATATTGCCAATTTTTTTATGCTTTTGACAATATCTCTGGCTATCTACACATGCATGATACGATGCAAATCAGCACGGGAAGGTTATCACCCGCAATGTGTGCCCGTGTGGAAATTACTAGATATGTGTAAAATAAAAAAAAAATAAAAAAAATAAAGGTAACTTAAATGAATAAATAAAATAAAACAAAACAAAACAATGAAAAAAATCCCAACTTTCTTTCTTTTCTATATTCATTCATAAATTATATTACTTTGTAAGTGTCATATTTGGCAGTTGGCATTAGAAGTTATTAACAGTGGCAAGTTTAATACCACAGGAAAAAATTTAAATATGCCTTTTTCAAAGCTGCTGTATATAAAAAACTGATAGCTAAAGTTAGGCGTTCATTACTTTCTCTCAATTTAATTAGTTTTTTTAGCACCCCCTCTGAACTGTTAAACCCCCCCTTAGCACCCCCAACAAAAAAATCCTGGAGCCGCCACTGTTCATCGACCTCAAATATGGCTTTTCATCTGAAAGATGTATGTAGTAGCAACTTTACATGACCGCTCAATATGATGTTAACCTAGAGAAATGTGCGCAATTGAAGTGTTTGTGTGGAGAGTGGAAGCTGAATAGTGCGCTCGCTGCAGGACAGGCGCCGGTGCGCTCACTTGCTCTTAAAATCTCCGTAATTTTTGGTCATACAGATAAAAGTAGCCTAATACATCTTTCGAATCTGTAAAGACTCGTTTATTTGTGTACACTCAGAATAACAACGAAACGTTGCGCTTTAAAGCAATCAGGGCGCGCTTTAGGTCTCTGAGCGAGAAACTTCGAAACTCCGTCTTTGAAAAATATATCTATAGAGAGTGAAATGTCTACTTTCAAATGAAAAAAAAAAAACTAAAAAACTAAATTCAAATAGAAAATGTGTGTTAGCATGGATGATTTACATAAAATTTAATGTGTGCAATGTAGCCTACACTGTGCATAAACTGGCTTTCAGTTCAATATAATAACAAAAAAACTACATTTTGGGTTTTTATTCAACTAAAGTGGGCACGCTGTGATCTGTACTATATTTTTACTGTAACTGACAGATTTCGGCCAAAAAAAAATGTATAAAAAATAAAAATAAAAAAACGGGAGTGGGAGGGAATGGGAGTAATTCTTCCGGGAGTGGGCGGGACGGGATTTTCCCCCCAGTTTTTTCGTGGGATTGGGACGGGTCGGGATTTTTTTTTGTGGGAGTGGGACGGGAGAGGTTTCAAAATGCACTCCCGTGTCACCCTCTAGTATAGAGTTTCAAGCCAGCACTTTCGATAGAAGTGGACGGCAGCGCTCAACGTGACTTTGTTTTTATGCTTCAACGTCTTAAACTGGTCATGTGTCTTGATCACGCCGGCGTGATCGGCGACTCGGAAGAGTTAAAGGCCTTTGCAGGTGTTTTGAGTTAATTAGCTGATTAGAGTGTGGCACCAGGTGTCTTCAATATTGAACCTTTTCACAATATTCAAATTTTCTGAGATAATCATCAAAATTAAAAGAAATAAACATCTGAAATATATCAGTCTGTGTGTAATGAATGAATATAATATACAAGTTTCACTTTTTGAATGGAATTAGTGAAATAAATCAACTTTTTGATGATATTCTAATTATATGACCAGCACCTGTGTATTAGGGTGGCCCTTATTGGTTTTTTTTTTTTTGGAAATGTTAACCTCTCACACCTTATATGTTTCTCCACTAGAAGTTAGTAATGTATGCAAAATTCCATCTAGATCATTTATCATTTAGGGTGTGCTCAAAGAATGTATCTTTTTATCAATAGGTACTTCAAGAGCTGATTGGTGATATTAGCAAAGTTTTTGTTCACTGATAAAATATTGAATATTTCTGATGTCAGAGATGAGGGGCAGTTGTGGCCTAATGGTTAGAGAGTCAGACTTGTAACCTGAAGGTAATGGGTTTGAGTCTCAGTACCAGCAGGGATTGTAGGTGGGGGGAGTGAATGACCAGCGCTCTCTTCCACCCTCAATACCACTAAGGTGCCCTTGAGCAAGACACCAAATCTCAAGCTGCTCCAGTTGGTGCTTGAGCAAATGGCTGTCCACTGCTCCGGGTGTGTGTTCATGGTTTATGTGAGTTGTGTTCACTACTCACTGCTGTATGTGTGCACTTTGATGGGTTAAATGCAGAGCACAAATTCTGAGTATGGGTTACCATACTTAGCAACGTCATGACAATGACAGAACACTCTTAATTTCTTCATTACGAGTGTTCGTTCCTAGGAGTGTTCGTTCCTCGAGCTGGGACTCAAACTCGACACCTACATGTCAGCTCACTTTCCACAAGGCTATCGGTGCCAATGTAATTCAACTTTTTAAGACAAACAACACTGTTCTGTGTTCTCGTTTTTAACATAATTCACAATTTGCTAATGGTTTTGTATAATTATTAATTACGTGCTGTTATTGTCATTAAGACTATATGAAGAATTTCAACTTTGTTGAGCACAACCCTAAACGTAGTCCAGTCTCGGCAAAATTTGGTTTGTTTCCAGAGAGTTGACTGGGAGAGTGAGAGCAGAATATTTCAAAAGTCCAAAAATAAGGGCCACCCTAATATATACACTATATTGCCAAAAGTATTGGGTCACCCCCTTCTAATGAACAGGTTTGACTACTTTAGTAATTTCCATGAGTACAAATCTTAATGTTTAAGCATATAATGATATTCTAGGGAATTGTGTGCTTCTAATTTTAAAGCAACAGTTTGAACAGGACCCTTTTCTATTCTAACATGACAATGCCTCTGTGTATAAGGCAAGGTTCAAAAAGAAATTATTGATTTAGTCAGTGTGGAAGAACTTGACTGGTCTGCAGAAAGCCAAGTCCTAATCCAAGCTTTAAATGCAGATCTTGAGCCAAAAACTCTTTACCAAACACCAATGACTTGTACATACACTATATGGACAAACGTATTGGGACACCCCTTTCTTTAGAACAGAAAAAGGCACTTCCAAAACGGTGGCAACAAAGATGGAAACATAATTCATGTATTTTAAAAATTGTATTTCAATCTCTGTTGCAACAGTTTTGGAAGTGTCTAAAATGACTGTACCCATATGTACAAGTCATTGGTGTTTGATAAAGAGTTTTTGGCTCAAGATCTGCATTTAAAGTCACACCAGAGGTGTTCAGCTTGGATTAGGACTTGGCTTTCTGCAGACCAGTCAAATTCTTCCACACTGACTAAATCAATCATTTCTTTTTGAACCTTGCCTTATACACAGAGGCATTGTCATGTTAGAATAGAAAAGGGTCCTGTCCAAACTGATGCTTTAAAATTAGAAGCACACAATTCCCTAGAACAGGGCTATTCAATTAACTTCATTTCAGGGCCGGATTATCGAATTGAACATTTGAAGGGGGCCAAGGATGTGGGGTACAATTAACTAATATTACCAACAGTAACATCTATAAAAGGTTAACATTAGTGCTGTCTGCCATTCAATTAAAAAAAAAAAAAAAAATCATAAATTTTTTCTGTAATTAATTAAAAAAATGTGACTAAATGCATATTAATATATTTGTGTTGTCATATTTTCACACTGAACTTCCAAATGAATATAGAAACAACATAAAGATGGTATATTTTAAATATGTGTTTAATGGCATCTTTTTACTAGCCTATTGTTAATGAAGAAGTATCATTGATACAAATAACGTTACTGTTGTCTCTATTAAATCCATTTTTTCCCTTTAATTTTAGCCATTTAATATCACAGTATAATTGAAATGTTATATTATTTTTAATGAAAAATATAATTTTATAAGTGAACTTAAAACAATCTTCACATAAACTATAAACTGTATGCATAAGCTATATTGATTATTCTTTATTCAAGCTACAAAAGTTAATCAGCGAGCAGAGCAGTCAAGCGATTTCTCTTTTTCTTTAGTTCTTTGATTTATATCAAGCAGCCTGCAGCAGATTTCACTTTAAAAAGCAACGCTGTTTCTTTAATAACCTGATGCACATGACGCGGATATGACACACATCCAATTTTCTCCCAACTCTTTACGGTCATTTTTTTTTTTTTTTTTATTATTTGCCTTTATTTAACCAGGAGAGAACCTCACTGAGATTAAAAATCTCTTTTCCAGGAGTGTCCTGGCCAAGATAGGCGGCCCAGTTATACAAATACATATACAACAAAGAACAATACATCACAACAATAAAATATTACAGCATTAAAAGCATTTGCAAATCATTAAATCATTTTCTATTCCACGCAAAAGTGTTTTAAATTTACAAGGAGACACCAACTGATTTAGCCGGAGTTTCATTTGAAGAGAATTCCAGTCTGACGGTGCAGCATATTCAAATGCAATTTTACCTAAATTAGTTGTGCTGAAGGTACATGAAGACTGTAAAAGACTGAGAACGCAATGAATAATTAACAACTACTTTTGGTGAATCAAACAACAGAGATAGGATGGCAAAACCCAGAATAGCTTTGTAAATCAGTAAATACCAATGCATTTTCCTTCAAACAGCAAGTGAAGACCAGGCAACTCTATTATAAAGTATACAATGAAGTGTAGAAAATTTACAATTCGTAATAAATCTTAAAGCACCATGATACACAGCTTCCAAAGAGGCAAGAAGATAAGAAGAGGCATTCTGATACACCACATCCCCATAATCAAGAATTGGTAAAAAAGTTCCAGACACAAGCCTCTTCCTTGCATTAAATGAAAAGCAAGACTTATTTCTGAAATAAAATCCTAGCCGCTTCTTCAACTTTAACCGCAAATAATTGATATATGTATTAAAACATAGTGTATCATCAATTATGATGCCCAGGTACTTATACTCTGACACTAATGCGATCAGTTTCCCTTGCAAAGTTCGGAGAACGACGGGACTATCCGAAGAATTTCTAGAGTTTGATAACCACATAAATTTTGTTTTCTTAACATTTAAGACCAACTTTAAAGTAAAAAACCTTGCTTGAATACTATCAAACACTGATTGTAAGTCACCCAAAGCTTGTTGTTTTGTAGGAGCAGAGCAATAAATGACAGTGTCGTCTGCATAAAAGTGGAACCTTGCATTATCAATGTTAACGTCTAAACAATTTATATATATAATAAATAGTAATGGCCCCAATACAGATCCTTGGGGGACTCTCCCATTTAGGATTTTATAACTGATTTAAGACTGTGTTTATGAGGTAACTCGCCAAAACCACATATTTTTACATCATTGTGTGTGGTTTTGTCCATCGAAGTGCTGGTGCGCTTGTCTGAAGTTACTCAGTTTATGAGTTCAGCCAAACGCGCAGATTTAAGAAAAAGACTTCCTGCTTTGATAAAAATCTTCGTCCAGTGTCGCGCTATTTCTCGCCAGAAGTTATGACCGATAACACTCTCTTTAAACTTGTTTAAACTAACGTTATAATTGTGGATATCTCATAACTCCCTCACATAAGCGCTTGTCAATGCTGCTATCTATTGATGTTGCGTTCTCCGGTAGATTGTTGTTATTGCGTCTCTCCCTTTTCTTTTTGGCTGGCCCGAGCCAGTGTTGCCACCTTGTGGACAAACTAATTAGTGCAAGAACAATTCAAGGCGAATGTGCAACCTGCGTACTCTTCCTTGGGCCGGATGAAGATGATTAGCGGGCCGGATTGGGCCCGCGGGCCGCCAATTGAATAGCCCTGCCCTAGAATATCATTATATGCTTAAACGTTAAGATTTGTACTCATGGAAATTACTAAAGTAGTCAGACCTGTTCATTAGAAGGAGGTGACCCAATACTTTTGGCAATATAGTGTATATTAGTGCTGTCAATCGATTAAAAAAAACCCTAATTAATCGCACATTCCCGCCTAACATTAAAGTTTTTAAAAATACTTTTACATTGCAATAATTTCACCTTCAATCTTCAAATTAATGTAGAAACAACATAAATACAGTATATTTTTAATATTTGTATAATGGCATCTTTTTTATGACTGAAGGCCAGTATCACTCTGATGTCTCTATGAAATATTTTTTTATTTAATTGATTAGCCATTCAACATTACAAAGCTGTCAGTTTTAACATTTATTAGACTACGTAAAATAACTTCTAATTTAAGTGAACTTAAAACAATCTTCACATAAACCCATTATAATAAATGTCATATTTACCTGTGCCCTTCAGCAAGTAGGAAATATATGGAAATTGAATGAATTTATCAAACACTAAATTCCAAATTAAATATAGATGAATCCTTAAAGCTACAAAAGTTATTGATTTCCTCTTCTTTCTTTTTTTTCTTTTGATCTTTGATTATCAGACATCACAGCAGCTTGTTATTAGGTTTTTTGTCCGCTGTCCCTTTAAGAGGCATGTCTTTACCTGTTCTGACTCACTTCAGTTCAGGTCTTAAAGTCTCTACTATTGAGTTGAATTGAGTGTGTTAGGTGAGGGAAGCAGTGCTGGGCTGCTCCAGGACAGTTTGGAAAACCACTGCATTTCAGAGACAAAATGCAGTAATTCTTAAATGAGGCTCATATAACAAGAGGTTTTATGAGGCCGCTTTAATTGCCTCTTTGGTAACTTCATGACTTAACTGACAACATAACTATGACATTGCATGCTCGTAGCTTCTTTTGCGATTTGATATGAAATGATGCAGGCTACAAGCGCTGGCACATTTGTGATGCAATTGAAGAGCATGCGCTCCGAGCACAGTACCGCTTCGTGCTCGTTTGACTCGTGCCTGCTGCTGAAGTGAAGCTGGAGCATGCGTCTGAAACTGTCTACCATTTGATGTGGTCATAAAGACGTTCTGCATTTAAATAAACAATGGTTCTTGTCAAGAAAAAAGAGACTGAAACAGCAGTTGTGAGTGGGGTGGCGAACCGTAGTTTTTTAACCGTTAAATAATTTTCATGGGTTAAACTGAAAAATTAATCTAATTTTGACAGTTCTAAATATATATATATATATATATATATATATATATATATATATATATATATATATATATATATATATATATATATATATAGGTGCATTCAAAAATTTGAATATCGTGAAAAGTTCTTATTTCAAAAAGTTAAACTTTCATATATTCTAGATTCGTTACATGTAAAGTCAAACATTTCAAAAGTTTTTTTGTTTTAATTTTGATGATTAGAGCTTACAGCTCATGAAAGTCAAAAATCTGTTATCTCAGAATATTAGAATATTTACATTTGAGCTTCATTAAATGACCATCCCTACAGTATAAATTCGGGGTATCTCTTGTTCTTTGAAACCACAATAATGGGGAGACTGCTGACTTGGCAGTGGTCCAGAAGATCATTACTGAAAGGGGTGGCTGTTCACAGAGTGCTGTATCAAAGCATATTAAATGCAAAGTTGACTGGAAGGAAGAAATTGAGTAGGAAAAGGTGCACAAGCAACAGGGATGACCGCAAGCTTGAGAATACTGTCAAGCAAAGCCGATTCAAACACTTGGGAGAGCTTCACAAGGATTGGACTGAAGCTGGAGTCAGTGCATCAAGAGTCACCACGCTCAGACGTCTTCAGAAAAAGGGCTACCAAGCCACTTCTGAAACGGAAACAACGTCAGAAGCATCTTACCTGGGCCAAGGAGAAAAAGAACTGGACTGTTGCTCAGTGGTCCAAAGTCCTCTTTTCAGATAAAAGTAAATTTTGCATTTCATTTGGAAATCAAGGTCTGGAGTCTGGAGGAAGACTGGAGAGGCACAGAATCCAAGCTGCTTGAAGTTCAGTGTGAAGTTTCTGAAGTCAGTGATGATTTGGGGTGCCGTGGTGTCTGCTGGTGTTGGTCCATTGTGTTTTATCAAGTCCAAAGTCAATGCAGCCGTCTACCAGGAGATTTTGGAGCACTTCATGCTTCCAGCTGATGACAAACTTTATGGAGATGCTGATTTCCTTTTCCAGCAGGACTTTAGCACCTGCCCACAGTGCCAAAACCACTTCCAAGTGGTTTGCTGACCATGATATTACTGTGTTTGATTGGCTAGCCAACATGCCTGACCTGAACCCCATATGGAATCTATGGGATATTTTCAAGAGAAAGATGAGAAACAGTCGATCCAACAATACAGACGAGCTGAAGGCTCAGTCTAGTGCCTCAGCAGTTCCACAGGCTGATCGCTTCCATGCTACACCTCACTGATGCTTTTGTGCTAAAGGAGCACCAACCAAGTATTGAGTGCCATAAATGAACATACTTTAAAGAACTTGAACTTTTCTGTTTGGCAGATCCTTTTTTTGATTGATCTTAGGAAATATTCTAATATTTTGAGATACTGGATTTTTGAGTTTCATGAGCTGTAAGCGCTAATCATCAAAATATTTTTTTTTTTAAAAACCTTTGAAATGTTTTACTTTGCATGTAATGAATCTAGAATATATGAAAGTTTCACTTTTGAAATAAGTTACAACATTTTCACGATATTCTAATTTTCTGAGATGCACCTGTGTGTGTGTGTGTGTGTGTGTGTGTGTGTGTGTGTGTGTGTATGTATATATTAGGGCTGTCAATCGATTAAAATATTTCATCGCGATTAATCACATGATGGTCATGAGTTAAATTGTGATTAATTGTACATTTTTATTTGTTTTAAATGTACCTTAAATTAATACTTTTCAAGTTTTTAATACTCTAATCAACATGGGCATGGACAAATATGGATGCTTTATGCAATATATGTTTATTATTAGTGAAACCATAGTCAACATAGAGCATGAAGTCTAGACATTTTCCAAAGGTCATAGATGTTTTTCAAAGAACTTGTTCATGTCTATTAGAAACATGAATAAAGAAATACCAGGTTCCCATTAATTCACTTTCTATGCACTGACCAATTTACAAACCTGTTTACATTTTTAGCACGACAGAGCAGCTCACTTCTTCTGAACATGCAAAATGTACATTTATTGTTTATTATTAGATTTGTTTGCCTCTCTATGCCCACATACTGTATTTTGATACAGCTAAATTCTCAATAAAACTGTTTTCATTGATATGTTTTGCTGTTTCTGTTGTCAGACAGAAACAGTAAACAACGACCCCTTAACCAGCTCTCCCTTCCAAGATGTTAATCTGCACAAAAATCCTCATAATCGAGCTGTTGTCTGATGAAATCAAATACACATAAGATAATGACAATAGCTGTGCTGTGATTTCGGCTATAGCCTAATTGCATGTAATATTAGAGAAGCATCATAATATCTGTGTTTAACTGAAAGCACTGCTCCTCTCCGCCGGTCGCTGAACAATGCAGATGCACAGAGAGAGAAAGGTGTGTGCGCGCACTGGGAAAGAGAGACCTCTCGCTGGCGTGGCAGTACCAGCGAGTCTCAGGAACTAAATAAGGTTTGGGCAAACCCTAAAGATTTGTCGCTAGGCACTTTTTTTGAAGAGGGGGAAAAAAAGTCGCTAAAGGGGTCTGCAAAGTCGCTAAGTTGGCAACACTGTACATATCCATTTCTCCAACTACGTGCTAGGCCATGGGTCAAACAGAAAATGAATTTGCGTTAACTTTGGCAGCATTAATATATATATATAGGTCATTGACGTATAAGGATTTTCAGAAGGCCAATTTTAAAATACAAAAAATTATAATATCTACTGTATTTGTTTAAACATTAAGAATGTTGTGTACACACAAATTCATATTAAAATTTAAAATCAAGTAACTAGATCAATTGTCCTCACTATTTTTTTCATGAGAGCTGCACTTACATGACACAGTCAATAGGAGAGCCACTTTTACCGCAAAGTATCAAAAGTTACATCCAGTCATAAATAGCATGTCTGCTTATCCATCTGTCATCCCTGAACATACAATATACAATGCAATACAAAGGGGGTTATTTTTAAAAGTTATTTAAAGTTATTTGTTTAAAGTTATTTGCTTCTACATTAGCCCATCATGTATCTAACCATCCAAGAGCACATTTGGCGATAAGAGCTGGAAAGATTGCCAAAACAACTCCGCGGTGAGTCGATGTCATGGACGTAAGGGCAGAGCAAGTTTAAATATCTTTCTAGTCTATATTTCCATCTTGTAATCCCGCTGTTTTGGGTATTTAAAAAAAAAAAAAAAAAAAAATATATATATATATATATATATAAATCATTTGTAATAGAGCAGACACTGACTGTTGTTCATGTATTTATGTCCTCATTTGGCGAGACGGCAGACGCTGAAAACACTGCGCGCTTCAGTATGTGTGTATAAAACGAAACTGCGCGTCTGTGCGTTCATTCATAACGAGACACGCAGGATTCATATTTAAATGGTATTTTTGCAGGTTAATATTTACAGATACTAGTCCATATCGCGATTTGATTTAAGTGTAATGACCTACTTTTGATTTATTCATCCAAACTTTGACAAATTCGATGACATTCTGCGTCTGTTTTTATAACTAGATTCCGCGATTCCGTCCACGTTTTCCGCATCGCGGAAATCATAAAGCCCTGATCGCACCGCGACGCTCGCGTCCGGTGTAGACATGGTGTGAGGTTTTTTATTTTGTTATAGCCCTGCATGTTTTTTTTAATGTTTTTATGAAATCTCTGTATTGATCATATCATCGTATTATTTACTGCCATGCGAGCCACAAATTAAAGCTTGGCGAGCCACGCAATGAGTAACACTGATCTAGATGAATTGGCCGTAGCCTTAAAAATGTCATGTGGTGTGACCATGATTTATATTAAAATTAAATAATTTCCTTAACATGCTTAACATTTTTTTTAATGTTCTCAGTAATTAAAGTGTTTAGAAACTAAGTATTTGCATTTAATTTGAGTTTTTGTAAATAATGATCTCTTATTTTTGTTCTATAATTTCAGAGTTGCCTTCTTAAATGTAGTTAACAGACTTATTTTTCCTGCAAATTGCATAAAACTGATAAAAATGTTTTTAAAATCCCATTCACTTAAGCATACTGTAGCAGTGATTCATATTTCAATGTTTGATATTTTATGTATTTGATTTTTTATTTTAATGCAGTTATTGCTATTATTGGTCACACCACATGATTAATGGTCGCTCCAAATGACAAAAAGACCTTATATCATTAAAAATATATTTAAAGAGACGTGTGAAAAGTGTAGCACGGGGCATTAACTGCAGGCATTTCTTTAGCCCGAGTTATTTCTGTACTTTGCCCAATATTGGCTGCTCAATTGACCCTTTCGCCAGGAGTTTGATTAACAGGCAGTCTGACATATTATAACGCCGACAAACAAACAAGACAGGAGAGTAAATTAACGTCGGTGGACTTGAACTTGAAAAATGGTGTGTATTGACATATTTTCACGGTTGAAACAAGATACCTTCTGATGTTCATTCATGTTCATTTCGTGCTATGACTAGTAAAGATGAAGAGATGATCGGTTCATGTGATTTTGTAGGGGAGTAAATCAGCATAGGAAATAAATTACTCTGTGTTTTGTTGTTTGATTAACATGACACAGAAAGCGACAGGGACATTAAACTGCTGTTATTGTTATACTCTTTCTTTCTCAATTGTTTACCTTCACCTAAGACATAAGCCACTGTTTTTTACAAAGTTACTTGCAGAGACATGCATTTTGACATAGTTTTGCACATATGTGTTATTTCAGGCACAAATAGTAGCGGAAGTGAATGGAATTCAGTGTTCACGTGCATTTGCGTGGCTCTCATCATGTCTACACTGGACGCGAGCGGTGCAACGTGACAAAATACAATAGAACCCATTATAATCAGTGATGCTGTGTGACTGACTACACTGGATGCGGCGACACGAAAAATCCCAGCCAGTAAACTAATGCTGCCTCGTTCTATTTGTGACATACTGACACAAAGTTCAAATGATTGGCCATGGTCGTTTTGTCACGTCTAGACTTTCACAAAAATGCGTGGAGCCGTGCCGCTTTCTACCTTCTTTCCAAAGTGCTTGGAAGCTTGCACTTCCGTGGCATCTGCCATTGCTAAGCAACCTTGACCTGCGCTCTCCACTACGACGCGGAAGTTTAAACAAAGGATAAATTGATTTCCAGCACTGAAAATCGCTTGCAGTAGCTCTGCTACAAAATTTATTTTAAATGGTTATCTCTGTACAGCTGTTGTGTCTGGTGTAGACGCAGTGTCTGAGCAAAGAAAATGAGCAGTATAAATATACCGATAAGAATAGGCCTACCAAACATCGCACATCCTGAGATGTAACTATCGCAGATGCGCACATCGCAATATTGATGCTGAAACTATATATCGTGCAGCCCTAATTTGTTGTTTGAATTTCTTTTAAAAAACAACAAAATTTGAACACTGAGACTTTGTTTCATACTAAAAGTAACCAGCTCTGTCTTGTCTGTCAGTGTCCTCTTTGCTCCGTGATGTATTTTTCAATGCGTGAGAACATGATGCGTGGCATGAAAGTGCCATGGTTTGTCGGACTTAGCAAGGGGGGTGGGTCTTTGCGAAAGGTCAATTTAGAGTAGTAGGAGGTTGCTAGCTCAGGTTCTGAGATGACAACATGAACACCTTTCTTATAGTAGAAAATGACATCTGGAGTTTGTGCTAGACAGCAGGGTCAGAATTAACATGCTGCCTATGGTGAGCGTTTATTTTACTTTGCTTGGCAGTATAATCTGGTAGAATAGATTAAAATAGTTATTAATAAATAAATAATAAATTACTAATAAATGCATAATTACCAAACTAAAATCACATGCTCTGAATTTTTATTTTATTTTTTTGCATTTTTTTTTCTCATATTGTACAAAGATTAAACATAAACAGTCTGAAATGAACCAAATTGCATAAAAATATATTCCAAATTATACTAAAATAAAGTATTTTATGTATATAAACCATCAATTGAATATAAAAGCAAAAAAACTGGGACATATCTGCCAATCTGGGACATATATCTATAATGGAAAACACTCTGCAGTGGGCGCACCATATGATATTTGGTCGCACCACATGATATTTTCAAATTCAGTCAAAATTTACAAGCACAGTATTGGTCACCTAAACAAAACAAGCTAGCTTCCCACAAAAGGTCACTATGAAATTTATAATTAAAATAAATAATTGCAGAAATATCTTATTATTCATTGTTTTTTTGAGGTCATACCACATGATATCCAAATGTGGTAACTTCATACCAGCCATTAAAAAGATTTTTTTTTTTTTCCAAATTTGAAAGAGACCTACTTGATGCTTCCATGGGTCCTTGGTAAATTGGTATATGATGCAAAGTCTTATCTTTGAATGGATTTCAACATAAAAGTCCCAAAATGGTAGTTTCTTGATGGTCACACCACATGATATTTCATCAAATGGAAATCATAGGACAAAGTTTGTTTGTATATCAGCTCTCACTGAATCTGCTGTTAAAAATGAACCATCCATTCATATCATCGTGCAAAAATAAGAATTAGTCTAATTAGAATCTTTGTAATGTGACGATCGGGTGCGGGTCGGTTATCTAAATCAGAGAAAAATATAGGTGCGGGTGGGTGGCGGGCGGATAATTTATTTGAAGCAGCGGATTCGGGTGTCCACTCCCGCTCACTCCTGCGGACTTTCTCTCAGAGCTTGTAAAAAAATGTGGGCTACACAAATACTCAAATATTCGTTCAACTTATCATCCAGAATGGCAGGATTTAAACATGATTGCGTTTAAATAAGATGAAGTAATGCTAAACCAAAGCACCACACCTGACAAAAACATTGGGTATTTTTTTTATTAGCGTTATTAAACATTAACCGTTAAAACAAAAGCACAAATAGCAGTACCTCAGTTTTTAAAAGTAGCCTACTGCTTGATACACAAGCACCAAACGATTTACTAAACAAACAGTTTAAAGGTCATTTCACACCCAGTCCGAAATTTTCGCACGTTAAAAAATAAATACAACCTCACATTATGTCACACACACTGCCTCCGAAACTTTCGTCCTTCATAAAAAAAAAAAATCGGATTAGGTTTGAGTTTCTGCTTTTTCGCATCCGTAGCATGCATTTTGATAGGAAAGGATGAGGAATACGAAAAATCGGAAAAACGCACGCAAAAATTTCAGACTCAGTGTGCAATGACCATAACTGTTAACAAACAGTTTAAGTATGCTAAATAAGCCAAAGCAAAATATGAAATAACTTTAACTTAAGTAAATAAACACATAGATAGAACTTAGAAAATAGGTATGTCGCCTCAGGGCAGAGGTGCCAGATTTATGTCCTTGTGCACTAGAGATCACGTCACCCCGAATCCGCTGCTTCAAATAAATTATCCGCCCGTCAACCACCCGCACCTATATTTTTCTCTGATTTAGATAACCGACCCGACCCGCACCCGATCGTCACATTACAATGATTCTAATTAGACTAATTCTTATTTTTGCACGATGATATGAATGGATGGTTCATTTTGAACAGCAGATTCAGTGAGAGCTGATCTGCGCATCACGTCTGCCGCGCATTACGGATCCGACGCGGCCACCGGAGCTGATCACGGTTGCTCTAGTCAAGTCAATGCTTGTGTTTATACCCATAGATATGTATATACCAGCCACGCCGCGGCACGTTTCAGAAGCATCCCAGAATCTCGTGGTCTCGCGAATCCAGTTGCTTCGCTCCTTGTGTGATTTGGCATCCACGTGAAGGATGGAACAAAAGGAGCCGTAAGGGGTAACGGTAACAGGCTAATACAATGATAATAGGCTGCTTTTAAATGAACATTTAATTAAAAAACAAAAGTTCTTCTTTGGCCAGATTATAGTCTACACTTTCTTAATAGCATAAACACACGCGTTACTCCATTCAAACTTTATCTGGAATGCCACTGTATCTGTCACTGCAACTTCCCGAACAGGCGAACACACACAAAAATTAAATCTGCGTGTCTGTCTGCCTGATGAAAAAATAAATTTAAAACACGTTCATATTTTAGAGAATATTTGCATCACTAATGATTTATCTCATCCCGCAATTAATTAAAATGTATTTTTTTATTACATGATCCACCCGACCCACGGATACAACCGCCATCCACGCATCACTATTGTGCACATTTATCGCAACTTACGAAGTTTAACTCCCATTTTTTTCAGTGACAATTGAGAATTGTTTCCAGATGTCTGACTTGCCTTGCTTTGCTTTTGTCATGTAAACAGCAGCTTTAATTTTATTCTCAACTTAATGTGTTGACTCCATTTCTATTACACACCAAATCCCACCATTCCCTGCGGGTCTCCCGCGAAAATTTCTGACCGCCCACTCCCGCCCGCAGCAAAGGTAAAACCACCCGCTCTCGCGAGATTTGCGTTGGGTCCCGCGGGAGCCCAAACCCAATGCAGCCCTCTACTACACACAGAAATTGAAAGGTATTCACGGCAACCCATCAAAATAAAAGTTTCTCTTAAAGACATTGTGCCAGAAATATATTATTATTATTTAGTAGAATGTATGTAATACTCTTACTACCGTTGAAAAAAATTTATATTTATTTTTAAAGAAATAATGACACAATATTTCTTCCATATTCCATTTTAATAGTAAATCCCCTTTATTTACCAAAAAAATAAAATGTGTTTAAATTTCATTAATTAAAAGACAAATTAAATTTGGGTGAAACTTTACTGTTTACTGTTTTTCATACTTTTTTCACTTGAGGAAAAATTTGGGTCACACTTTATATTAGGTGGCCTTGACTACTATGTACTTATTGTGTTCATACTGTATTGCAAAGCACTATTGCTGCTATTGAGGTGGGTGGGATACGGGTAAGGTTAAGGACAGGCTTGGTGGTATGGGTAGGTTTAAGGGTGGGTTAAGGTGTAAGGGATGGGTCAACAGTGTAATTATAAATGTAATTACAGATGTAATTATATATAGGTATTTTTAAAAATAAAAGTACAATGTAAAAACGTGTATGTACACAATAAGTGCATTGTACCAAATTATTAATTCAAATGTGAGTACATAGTAGTTAAGGCCGCCTAATATAAAGTGGGACCAAAACTTGAAACACAATTTAAATAAGTATAAAGAATGGCATTGATTTTTGCACATTTTATTTTTGTTTGACTTTATTATTAAAAATAGTGTTTTTTAATTAGCATGTGGTACCAAAATTGGTACCGAGAACCGTGGATTTTCACTGGTATTGGTACCGAATACTGAAATTTTGGTACTGTGACAACACTATTTGTATATTATGACGGAAATATAAATACAAATGCTTTGCAATTTTATACAGTATTACAAAACACTTTGGAAATCATGCCAAATAGTGCAGAAAATTCATCTGAATAAACGTAGGGTAATTTCAAAGATGTTTACAAAAAAAAAAAATTATGGCCAGGCAGTCACACCACATGCTATTTTGAATAACTAATGTTTTTTGAAAAGTTAAAGGGAGTTCATATATGGGAGCGGCCCTTCATATATATGGCATCTTTTTTATGCATTTAAACCAATTTTTAACTGAAAAAATGCAATTGGACAGAAAATTTAGGCGTTAAGTCATTGACCCATATATATGTGTGTGTGTGTGTTTATATATATATATATATATATATACAGTGGGTACGGAAAGTATTCAGACCCCCTTAAATTGTTCACTTTGTTATATTGCAGCCATTTGCTAAAATCATTTAAGTTCATTTTTTTTCCTCATTAATGTACACACAGCACCCCATATTGACAGAAAAACACAGAATTGTTGACTTTTTTGCAGATTTATTGAAAAAGAAAAACTGAAATATCACATGGTCCTAAGTATTCAGACCCTTTGCTCAGTATTTAGTAGAAGCACCCTTTTGATCTAATACAGCCATGAGTCTTTTTGGGAAAGATGCAACAAGTTTTTCACACCTGGATTTGGGGATCCTCTGCCATTCCTCCTTGCAGATCCTCTCCAGTTCTGTCAGGTTGGATGGTAAAGCGTTGGTGGACAGCCATTTTAGGTCTCTCCAGAGATGCTCAATTGGGTTTAAGTCAGGGCTCTGGCTGGGCCATTCAAGAACAGTCACGGAGTTGTTGTGAAGCCACTCCTTCGTTATTTTAGCTGTGTGCTTAAGGTCATTGTCTTGTTGGAAGGTAAACCTTCGGCCCAGTCTGAGGTCCTGAGCACTCCGGAGAAGGTTTTCGTCCAGGATATCCCTGTACTTGGCCGCATTCATCTTTCCCTTGATTGCAACCAGTCATCCTGTCCCTGCAGCTGAAAAACACCCCCACAGCATGATGCTGCCACCACCATGCTTCACTGTTGGGACTGTATTGGACAGGTGATGAGCAGTGCCTGGTTTTCTCCACAATACCGCTTAGAATTAAGCCCAAAAAGTTCTATCTTGGTCTCATCAGACGAGAGAATCTTATTTCTCACCATATTGGGTGTTTTTTAGCAAACTCCATGCGGGCTTTCAGGTGTCTTTCACTGAGGAGAGGCTTCCGTCGGGCCACTCTGCCATAAAGCCCTGACTGGTGGAGGGCTGCAGTGATGGTTGACTTTCTACAACTTTCTCCCATCTCCCGACTGCATCTCTGGAGCTCAGCCACAGTGATCTTTGGGTTCTTCTTTACCTCTTTCACCAAGGCTCTTCTCCCCCGATAGCTCAGTTTGGCTGGACGGCCAGCTCTAGGAAGGGTTCTGGTCATCCCAAACGTCTTCCATTTAAGGATTATGGAGGCCACTGTGCTCTTAGGAACCTTAAGTGCAGCAGAAATTTGTTTGTAACCTTGGCCAGATCTGTGCCTTGCCACAATTCTGTCTCTGAGCTCTTCAGGCAGTTCCTTTGACCTCATGATTGTCATTTGCTCTGACATGCACTGTGAGCTGTAAGGTCTTATATAGACAGGTGTGTGGCTTTCCTAATTAAGTCCAATCAGTATAATCAAACGCAGCTGGACTCAAATGAAGGTGTAGAACCATCTCAAGGATGATCAGAAGAAATGGACAGCACCTGAGTTAAATATATGAGTGTCACAGCAAAGGGTCTGAATACTTAGGACCATGTGATATTTCAGTTTTTCATTTTTAATAAATCTGCAAAAATGTCAACAATTCTGTGTTTTTCCTGTCAATATGGGGTGCTGTGTGTACATTGAGGAAAACAAAATGAACTTAAATGATTTTAGCAAATGGCTGCAATATAACAGAGTGAAAAATTTAAGGTGGTCTGAATACTTTCCGTACCCACTGTGTGTGTGTGTGTGTGTGTGTGTGTGTGTGTGTGTGTGTGTGTATATATATATATATATATACACACAGTCATGGCCAAAAATATCGGCACCCTTGGTAAATATGATCAAAGAAGGCTGTGAAAATTAATCTGCATTGTTAATCCTTTTGATCTTTTATTTAAAAAATTCACAAAAATCTAACCTTTCATTGGATAATAAGAATTTAAAATGGGGGGAAATATCATGATGAAATAAATGTTTTTCTCAAAAACACGTTGGACCCAATTATTGGCACCCCTAGAAATTCTTATGAGTAAAATATCTCTGAAGTATATTCCCATTCATATTCACAGTTTTGAGCACTCCAGGGTGATTATGAACATGAAATTATCCAGCCATGGCCTCCTGTTTCAAAAAATGTAAATAGGAGAGAAAACAAAGCCCAAATTCCCTTAATCATCCATCACATTGAGAAAAAACAAAGAATATATTTCTGATGTGCAGCAAAAGATAATTGAGCTTCACAAATTAGTGAAGTGGCTTTAGGAAAAGAGCTGAAGCACTGAAAATTCCCATTTCCACCATCAGGGCAATAATTAAGAATTTCCAATCAACATAAAATGTTACGAAACTGCCTGGAAGAGGACGTGTGTCTATATCGTCCTAATGCGCGGTGAGAAGGAGAGTTTGAGTGGCTAAAGACTCTCCAAGGACCACAGCTGGAGAATTGCAGAAAATAGTTGAGTGTTGGGGTCAGAAAACCTTTAAAAAAATAAATAAATTGTTAAACAGCACCTACATCACCACATGTTGTTTGGGAGGGTTTCAAGAAAAATTCTCCTGGCTCATCCAAAAACAAACTCCAGCATATTCAGTTATCAGACACGACTGGACCTTCAAATGGGACTGGCCTCTATGGTCAGATGAAACTAAAAAATTATCTTTTTAGCAGCAAACACTCAAGATGGGTTTGGTGAACACAGGGATAAAAAGTAGCCCATGTGTACAATGAAATATACTGCTGTATTTTTGATGTTGTGGGCCTGTATTTCTGCTGGAGGTCCTGGATGTCTTGCTTAGACACATGGCATCATCGATTCTATCAAATACCAACAGATAAAAAATCAATAAGTGACTGACTCTGTTAGAAATCTTATAATGGGCCATGTTTGGATCTTCCAACCGTACAATAATCCAAAAACAAACCTCAAAAACAACACAAAAATGGGTCACTGAGCACAAAACTTCTGCTATGGCCATTCCAGTCCTCTGACCTGAACCCTGTAGAAAATGAGTGGGGTGAACTGAAGAGAAGAAGCACCAGCATGGAGCTGGGAATCTAAAGGGTCTAGAGTGATTCTGGATGAAGGAATGGTCTCTGATCTCTTGTCAGGTGTTCTCTAACCTCATCAGGCATAAGAGAAAATTTAGAGCTGTTAAACTGGCAAATGGAGGTTTCAAAAAGTATTGAATAAAAGGGTGCCGTTAATTGTGGCCAATGTGTATTAGAGAAAAATATTTATTTCATTATGATATTTCCCCCCATTTCTTCTTATTCTCCAATGAAAGGTTAGATTTTTGTGAATTTTTTTAAATAAAAGATCAAAAGGATTAACAATGCAGATTCATTTTCACAGCCTTCTTTGATCATATTTACCAAGGGTGCCATGACTGTGTGTGTGTGTATACATATATATATTTATATATAGGTGCATCTCAATAAATTAAAATGTCGTGGAAAAGTTTCACGAAAAGTTTCACAAAAGTTTCATTTATTTCAGTAATTCAACTCAAATTGTGAAACTCAGTTCAGTTTAAATAGTTTAAGTCTTTGGTTATTTTAATTGTGATGATTTTGTCTCACATTTAACAAAAACCCACCAATTCACTATATCAACAAATTAGAATACTTCATAAGACCAATAAAATAAAACATTTTTAGTGAATTGTTGGCCTTCTGGAAAGTATGTTCATTTACTGTATATGTAGTCAATACTTGGTAGGGGCTCCTTTTGCTTTAATTACTGCCTCAATTCGGCGTGGCATGGAGGTGATCAGTTTGTGGCACTGCTGAGGTGGTATGGAAGCCCAGGTTTCTTTGACAGTGGCCTTCAGCTCATCTACATTTTTTGGTCTCTTGTTTCTCATTTTCCTATTGACATTACCCAGATTCTCTATGGGGTTCAGGTCTGGTGAGTTTGCTGGCCAGTCAAGCACAAATGAAAATGAAATCAGAATCTTTAAAAAGCTGGTCAGCAGAAGAATGCATGAAGTGCTCTAAAATTTCTTGGTAAACGGGTGCAGTGACTTTGGTTTTCAAAAAACACAATGGACCAACACCAGCAGATGACATTGCACCCCAAATTATCACAGACTGTGGAAACTTAACACTGGACTTCAAGCAACTTGGGCTATGAGCTTCTCCACCCTTCCTCCAGACTCTAGGACCTTGGTTTCCAAATGAAATACAAAACTTGCTCTCATCTGAAAAGAGGACTTTGGACCACTGGGCAACAGTCCAGTTCTTCTTCTCCTTAGTCCAGGTAAGACGCCTCTGACGTTGTCTGTGGTTCAGGAGTGGCTTAACAAGAGGAATACGACAACTGTAGCCAAATTCCTTGACACGTCTGTGTGTGGTGGCTCTTGATGCTTTGACCCCAGCCTCAGTCCATTCCTTGTGAAGTTCACCCAAATTCTTGAATCGATTTTGCTTGACTATCCTCATAAGGCTGCGGTTCTCTCGGTTGGTTGTGCATCTTTTTCTTCCACACTTTTTCCTCCCACTCAACTTTCTGTTAACATGCTTGGATACAGCACTCTGTGAATAGCCAGCTTCTTTGGCAATGAATGTTTGTGGCTTACTCTCCTTGTGAAGGGTGTCAATGATTGTCTTCTGGACAACTGTCAGATCAGCAGTCTTCCCCATGATTGTGTAGCCTAGTGAACCAAACTGAGAGAACATTTTGAAGGTTCAGGAAACCTTTGCAGATGTTTTGAGTTGATTAGCTGATTGGCATGTCACCATATTCTAATTTGTTGAGATGAATTGGTGGGTTTTTGTTAAATGTGAGCCAAAATCATCACAATTAAAAGAACCAAAGACTTAAACTACTTCAGTCTCTGTGCATTGAATTTATTGAATACACGAGTTTCACAATTTGAGTTGAATTACTGAAATAAATGAACTTTTCCACAACATTCTAATTTGAGATGCACTTGTATACAGGTGCTGGTCATATAATTAGAATATCATCAAAAAGTTGATTTATTTCACTAATTCCATTCAAAAAGTGAAACTTGTATATTATATTCATTCATTACACACAGACTGATATATTTCAAATGTTTATTTCTTTTAATTTTGATGATTAGAGCTTACAGCTCATGAAAGTCAAAAATCAGTATCTCAAAAAATTAGAATATTTACATTTGAGTTAGAATAAATGACCATCCCTACAGTATAAATTCTGGGTATCTCTTGTTCTTTGAAACCACAATAATGGGGAAGACTGCTGATTTGGCAATGATCCAGAAGACGAACATTGACGCCCTCCACAAAGAGGGTAAGTCACAGAAGGTCATTACTGAAAGGTGTGGCTGTTTACAGAGTGCTGTATCAAAGCATATTAAATGCAAAGTTGACTGGAAGGAAGAATTTGGGTAGGAAAAGGTGCACAAGCAAAAGGGATGACCTCAAGTTTGAGAATACAGTCAAGCAAAGCCAATTCAAACACTTGGTAGAGCTTCACAAGGAGAGAACTGAAGCTGGAGTCAGTGCATCAAGAGTCACCATGCTCAGACGTCTTCAGGAAAAGGGCTACCAAGCCACTTCTGAACCAGGGACAACGTCAGAAGCATCTTAACTGGGCTGTGGAGAAAAATAACTGGACTGTTGCTCAGTGGTCCAAAGTCCTCTTTTCAGATGAAAGTAAATTTTATATTTCATTTGGAAATCAAGGTCCCAGAGTCTGAAGGAAGAGTGGAGAGGCACAGAATCCATGTTGCTTGAAGTCCAGTGTGAAGTTTCCACAGTCAGTGATGATTTGGGCTGCCATGTCATCTGCTGGTGTTGGTCCACTGTGTTGTCTGATGTCCACAGTCAACGCAGCCATCTACCAGGAAATTTTAGAGCACTTCATGCTTCCTTCTGTTGACAAGCTTTATGGAGATGCTGATTTCATTTTCCAGCAGGATTGGCACCTGCCCACACTGCCAAAGGTACCAAAAGCTGGTTCAATGACCATGGTGTTACTGTGCTTGATTGGCCAGCAAACTCGCCTGACCTGAACCCCATAGAGAATCTATGGGGTATTGTCAAAAGGAAGATGAGAGACACCAGACCCAACAATGCAGATGAGCTGAAGGCCACTATCAGAGCAACCTCATAACACCTGAGCAGTGCCACAGACTGATCGACTCCATGCCACGCCGCATTGCTGCAGTAATTCAGACAAAAGGAGCCCCAACTAAGTATCGAGTGCTGTACATGCTCATACTTTTCATTTTCATACTTTTCAGTTGGCCAAGATTTCTAAAAATCCTTTCTTTGTATTGGTCTTAAGTAATATTCTAATTTTCTGAGACACTGAATTTGGGATTTTCCTTAGTTGTCAGTTATAATCATCAAAATTAAAATAAATAAACATTTGAAATATATCAGTCTGTTTGTAATGAATGAATATAATATACAAGTTTCACTTTTTGAATGGAATTAGTGAAATAAATCAACTTTTTGATGATATTCTAATTATAGGACCAGCACCTGTATATATGTGTGTGTGTGTGTGTGTGTGTGTGTTCTGTTTGTGTTTTAAAGTTATTTTTAATAAGTGAAGTGAAGTTCACTGTTAAAGGGATAGTTCACCCAAAAATTAAAATTCTGTCATTAATTACTCACCCTCATGTCGTTCCAAACCCATAAGACCTCAAAGAAAACAAAAATAATGATTTTATTCCACATTTTCATCTCTACTTTTTCTCTAGTGGACGTGCGTTCACGACAGTTTATGACACAAGCGTGTGGCGGTGCAAGCGCTGATCCAGATCCAGTATGATGACGTTGAACACATGCCTTGTGTTCAACGTCATCACGCTGTGTGTTCAACGTTATCATGCTGGATCTGGATCAGCGCTTGCACCGCCACGCGCTTGCATCATGTACTGTCGTGAACTGTGAATAGCCAAAAAAAAAAAAGAGTTTTAAATCAATAATAATAATAAAATAAATAATAATAAAAAAATTAAATGTAAAATACAAAAATTAATTTCACGGGGCCCAAAATTAAAAGTTACTAAATTAATAATGAATTTGCTTACTGCTGTTCTGTTTTATACAGGCATTAAGGCATTCAAGGCCGTGCTGTTTTGTGAATATAGTCCTGGCTGAATGAGTTGCCGCTATGCATTGCCACTGTATACAGCAGTTTCGTGTACCATATTGCTTTATCAGAAAGCTGTTTTGTATCATTCCAGTGTGCTGATCATTCACTGAGAGTAAACCTTAAATCAGTGATTCTCAAACTTTTTATACCAAGTACCACCTCAGCAGATATTTGGCTCTCCAAGTACCACCATTGTGACCAACATTAAAATACAGTAAGCGTAGTAGGTCCAACTATTCAGCTACAGCTCTGCAGAGTTCAGAAAAGAGGCAGTTTTAGATTACACTTTATTTTGATAGTCCACTTTAGACATTCTACTAACTATAAGTAACTTTGTAACTGCATGTCATCTAATTCTCATTCATTTGCAACTATGTCTACTAACTCTCAGGGTAGACTGTTAGGGTAGGTTTAGGGTTAGTAGAATAAGTTGACTTGTACAACGGGGCCGTTGAATGCTTGAATCTGATTGGCTGACGAACGTTCTAAGGTGTGCAATTATTTTCAGGGAAATGCATGGTGAACGTAGTTCCAGGCAGGTCTTGACCGCATTACATGACCATATCACTTCGCCAAATTATTTGAGTTATTTCAAAGGTCCTTACAGCAAAAAACAAAAAACCCACAACGACACTGGCCAAACAAATAAATTTAGTAAACAAAAGGATAAAAAAAACGACAGATCATGTCCATGTTTTTGCCACAAAATTGTTTTATGTACAGAAAGCACATACTCTATCTCTCCCACTCTCTCTCCCTCACAGACAGTTTGCACACACATTAACATAAGCGCTGATGTTGTTAGCGCTACTCTGACGATTTTATCAGTAACATAGTTTAACAACTTAAAAACTACATTACTTCTCACAAGCGAGGTAACAACAACGGTGCTGTTCGTGAAGAAAATGAACTTAAAGTTTCACTATAACTAGAGACATTGCTGCCGAACACTATTGAGAGACGCACAGACTCACAGAGGTAACGTTAATCTCTCTCTCTCTCTCACATAACTTGGTTATTAACTGCATTAGTCTGCTATCAACAGCTCAAGCCTCCGTTACTGGGTTTAAAATTACGCTTTGGAATTAGCAACAGAGGCGTTGGATGAGATGCAGAAGAAATAATCCTACTCACAATAGCGCCTTGAAATATATCATCTGATCGATGTATTGAGCTGTGGCAACGTAGTATAAGCGGAATAATTGACTTTGGTCCGTTGAATTATTAGAAAAATAATGCACACCTCGTCAATTATTCCTTACATATACTTGCAAAGTTTCTCATAGTCAGTATGTTGTATGTTGTGGACTCATCAAAATAAATTATTAGAAGATATTAAGCAGACAGTCTACAAATACTCTAATTACTGCTAGTTGACATGTAGTTGCAAAGTTACTTACTGTTAGTAGAATGTCTTAAGTGGACTATCGAAATAAAGTGTTACACAGTTTTATTCCTAATAAGAATATTTATTGTTGTCAACCACTTTAACATTGTAAATACACAGTTTGAACATTAACACTGCACTGTGCATACAAACAGGTAAATAAAAAAACTTAAATAATGATTAAATTAAAATGTGTTGTTCCTAAAAGTTAAATAAAAACTGTACTGTACTTAAATATATTTTTAAAAAACTTCACTCAAATAAAGATTCAATTAAAATGTATTGTGTTTTAACATTAATTTATATTTAATTTAATGATTTCTCTGCGTACCACTAGAGAAAGCTTGAGTACCACTTGTACTTGTAACTCACTTTGAGAACCACTGTCTTAAATCATTTAATTTCCATGTAGGTGATAAAGACATTGATCATCCCCCGGCTATCTGTAGAGGGTGCTCGTATTAAAGCTGTGATGGATGGACCAGTGGTGTCCAACATTGATAAGATTGGAGCTGATCATGTCCAGAGTCTGTTACTGGTAAGTACCTCACAACAACACAAGTCAGTCATTTAGATGAGCAGTAGTTCTCATTCTGGTACTGCCATTATTGTTTTTATTGTTGTTGTTGTTATTTATGCAAATAAATGTACATTTTAATTAAATTGGAAATTAAGCCAGTCAAGGTAACATCATTTAGTAAATGAATATCTATGAACAATTATATAGCAAACACGACAAAGGTAAACTTTTAAAAGAAAAGAGATGTCCCATTATAGCTTATTTGGCAACGTCACTGCCATCTTGCAGTACTATAGCCTGTGACATCAGAGGGTTCGTTGTCTTGCCATTCTCATTCGGTATTAAAGGGGACTAACACAGTTTCTGCCAATCTCATGTTCATCTTGAGTACCTATAGAGTAGTATTGCATCCTTCATATCTCCGAAGATTTCTAAAAGACAGATAAAGCTGTACTACTTCTCTCTGAAAACAGTCGAGCTCCTGGAGGCATGCCATCAGCGGAGCTAAAGATTCATAAGCATGCTCAGACTTTGCATAGTGATCGTCTTCAACCTGTGACATCAATTTAAATAAAACAGGAACAAAAACTTTATTACCTTAAATTTTATTTAATTTGTTTATAAAACATTTGTCACTGAAATGCAGCGAACAAACAAACACACTTGCACAAATCCGTTGCTGCCCCTGGAGAAACAAACTGTATCCACTGTTACCTTAATGCTGAGTTCTTTGACAAGCTGAACAAGGTTATCTCTCCCTCACGACCAGAAACACACTTCTTTTTTGACATTGTTGTTTGATTTAGTGGTCTAAAAAAAAAAGACAAATCTTTCTCGAGCAAGTCCTGTGCAGCGCTGTTGATGACTTCTGTAACTCGAATGAAGCACAATTGATGGATACGCTCTTGCTCATGCTCTCCTTCTGGTTGATGTGTGTGCACGCTCTTTCGGGAGAAGTGCCCATCAAGGAATTCTGCCTTTTATGTCATACAGGGCCATACTCAAAAAAAAATAAATAAATAACTTTTCAAAACTTATACAAACCATGAAGGAATGTAACTGGCACAGAAATACTCCATCATATGTTATTTTATCTTATATGATTTCATTGCTAATTTTTCTTAGCTTTGTACTAAACTTCATGAAGTGTCGTAACTAGTGTTGGACAATATGCACTAGTCATAATATCCTATCGTCAGCTTGTGAGATCTCAGATATGCCTTATTCCAGTTACAGTTTTTAAAAAAAATGCTTACAGTACACACAGTTTTTGAAACTATAGCTCCATTTCTCAAAACTCTACACACAGAACTAGGGGTGCTCCGATCAGGATTTTTGAGGCAGATCACAGAAAGCAGTATCTGTCAATACCGATCACCAATACCGATCTTTTAAAAGCCATCTTTTTATCATGTAGAATTATTTATATTGATACTCCAATCAGTATTTTTGGACATTTATTCAGTGCCTAAATTTCATTTTTGAAAATGGGGGGAATTCTCCTCTTAGGCGACTCTTGTGAGAGAGGATTTTTTTCATTTGAGGGGTGGAGGGAGGCATTTTTTTAGACATTTTTTCATAAATATACTTTAATCTCACCTAAATGTTTGATCATCCAGTGCATTTTTGTTTTTACAATCGTGCAGTTGTTGCAGAAAAGCTTACACACAGCACAAGCCTGATTTCACACAGGAGTCCACTACTGATCCATCTGTTTACCACAAACACAGCATTTATCCATTATTTTGATTTCCAAATCCAAACGTTGTTACTGAAAATGCTTTTTCTTTGTGATTCTTTTTTTTTTTTTTTTTTTTTTTACAGTAATACAATCTTTATAGACGTGTTTAAATACAATATAAGCAACACATTATTCAGTGCTTTTTACATTTGCATTTACTTCTAGATTTAAATATTAAGTTGCTCAAGGAAGTGGCAAAACATTTAAACTACTTTTCTTATGTTATCACAAACATTCTAAATGAACTTATGACTGGCAGAAACAGTCAGCTCTACTGCATTTTCTTTTGCATTTAAATCATTATTATGAACAATCCTGCAGTTCATAAAGAACTTTGCTTTCCATACTTCCACGAGTGCCATCTATTATTGCCTTGTTTATCTAAAAGTGCTCTTTACTCTTTTAAACCTAGCCAAAAAGCCATATGTTTTGACTGTCAAACACAGTAGACTTTAATTATATGCATTTATAGTGTAATTACTACATTTTTTCGTGTCAATCCATGTTCATATTTATGCAAACAATGCGCTGTCACTTTAATTCAGTGCGTACAGTACAGCAAAGATAGACTTGGTGCGGAAACGATCGCTGCACTGCTGCAGACGCACCACTCATGGAACGCACTACCGGACCACAACCGTGTGCAGTGTTAACGCTCTGATCCGTTAACGTGAGGGCGGAAAAAATACACACCGCATGCACACAGCAAACGGAGTATAATAATGTGAACCTGGCATCGTGTGTGTGCTTTGAGCGTACTGACAATTGTCAGTCAGCTGTCAACAAAGCAGACTTCATTTCTGCTTTTTCTTTACAATCCACACTCAGCATCTTGGGCTTGACTTAGACCTGGATTCGTCCAGAAGACTCAGCAACCCCAGCTGCTCTCTCTAACAATTTCTCTTTCTCTCACACCCCACATCAAGTTGGCCGGGGTGGGGGCACTGGTCTGCTCATTTCAAACAATTGGAAATGCTCAACCCACTCTCCCCTATGCAATTACAACTCATTTGAATCTCATGCCATTACTGTAACAGCTCCTATAAAACTCCAGATTGGGGTAAATTATTGCCCCCCTGGCCAAATTCTAGGCACCTTCCTAGAGGAGCTGGATGGGCTGCTGCCCTCCTTCATGGAGGATGGCACTCCACTCTTAGTTTTTGGCGATTTCAACATTCATCTAGACAAGCCTTATGCTACAGACTTTCATTCACTCCTAGCTTCATTTGATCTCAAACGTCTTACCACTACTAGCGCGCACAAATCAGGCAACCAACGTGATTTAATTTACACACGCAATTGTACTGCAGATAACATTTTTGTACAACCACTACATATCTCTGACCATTTCTTCATTATATATATAATAATAATAATAATAATAATTAAAGCTGCAAACAGCGATGAATGGGCCCTCGCACCCGGGCTCACCGCCGACCGGTTGCTTCAGGGAGAGAGGGAACGGTGAGCAATATGCATTTAAAAAGGCAAACATAGAGGAATGTGTCAAAGTTATTTATATGTGCCAAACCTGCTGCCAGCTGGTGGCACTATGTCTATAACTGAATATTGGCATGTAGATGTCTTCAGGGCAGCACTTTTATCAAACATATGAAGTTTGATGCAGATTGAAAGTAGTATGTTTGAGTTACTATAAAGCATGACATTTCCTATTGCCAAAAGGTGGCGCTATGATTATAACTGAATATTGGCCTTTAGGTGTCTTCAGGCCATGACTCTTACCAAACATGTGAAGTTTGGTGCAGATTGGACATTGCATGTTTAAGTTAGTGTAAAACAAGCCATTTCCTGTTGCCAGCAGGTGGCGCTATGATTATAATGGGATTTTGGCCTTTAGATGTGTTCAGGCCCGGACTCTTATCGAACTTGTGAAGTTTTGTGCAGATTGGACATTGCATGTTTAAGTTAGTGTAAAACAAGTCATTTCCTATTGCCAACAGGTGGCGGTATGTTTATAACTGAATATTGGCCTTAAGATGTGTTAAGACCATTACTCTTATAAAACGTGTGAAGTTTGGGACAGATCGGACATTGCATATTTAAGTTGGTGTGAAACAAGTAATTTCATGCTGCCAGCTGGTGGCGCTATGTATATAACTGGAAATTGGCATGTAGATGTCTTCAGGCCAGCACATTTATTAAACATATGAAGTTTGGTGCAGATTGAACATTGCATGTTTAAGTTAGTTTAAAATAAGTCATTTCCTGTTGCCAACAGGTGGCACTATCACTATAAATGAATATTGGCCTTAAGATGTGTTCAGGCCAGGACTCTTACCAAACATGTGAAGTTTGGGGCAGACCGGACATTGCATGTTTAAGTTAGTGTAAAACAAGTAATTTACTGTTGCCAGAAGGTGGCAGTATGATTATAACTGAATATTGGCCTTCAGATGTGTTAAGGCCAGGACTCTTATCAAATATGTCAAGTTTGGGGCAGATCAGACATTGCATGTTTAAGTTAGTGTAAAACAAGTAATTTACTGTTGCCAGAAGGTGGCAGTATGATTATAACTGAATATTGGCCTTCAGATGTGTTAAGGCCAGGACTCTTATCAAATATGTCAAGTTTGGGGCAGATCAGACATTGTGTGTTTAAGTTAGTGTGAAACAAGTTATTTCCTGTCACCAGCAGGTGGCGCTATAATTTTAACTGAATATTGGCCTTTTGATGTGTTTAGGCCAAGACTATTATAAAAGGTGTGAAGTTTGGGGCAGATAAGACATTGTATGCATGAGTTACAACAACTTCCTGTGTCATGGTATTAATAACATGTTTTAGTACTTAGTAAGTGTTGCTAGCATGTTTTAGTATGCTAGTATGCAATTTATTATTTTAGTATGCAAATTATTATTTGACCATTAATGTGAGCATGTAGATGTCTTCAGGCCAGGACTGTAATCAAACTTGTTAAATTTGGGGCAGATTGAACACAGCATGCCTGAGTTACAGCAACTTCCTGTTTCACTGCATTACTAGCATGCTTTAGCACTTAGCTAAGTGTTGCTAGCATGTTTTAGTATGCTTGTAGTATGCTGCTAGCCTATTTATCACTTGTTGACACTTTTTAATATGCACCTAGGAGTCCATTACAGTGTTAAACATGTCACTTCCTGTTGCCAGCAGGTGGCGTTATGACTATAACCAAATACAGGAATGTATATGTGTTCAGGACAGGCCTCTTATCAAACTTGTTAAATTTGGGGCAGATTGAACACAGCATGCCTGAGTTACAGCAACTTCCTGTTTCACTGCATTACTAGCATGCTTTAACACTTATCTAAGTGTTGCTAGCATGTTTTAGTATGCTTGTAGCATGCTGCCAGCATATTTATCACTTGTTGACCAGTGGTGGAGGTAACGAATTACAACTACTCACGTTACTGTAATTAAGTAGTTTTTTCGGGTACTTGTACTTTTTTGAATATATTTTTAAAGCTGTACTTTTACTTGTACTTAAGTACAAATTGAGCAAAATAATCTACTTCATTACTTTTAAAATCATAGTTCGTTACTGAGTACGCCCACAATTTGAATTGATATTCAAACCTTTCACAAAACTTCAGTAGCCAATAAAGATATCCGATTGTAAACGGACCAATAAAAGCCCTGATATCTGAACCGAGTCCCGGGAAAAGCCGCTGCTGCAGCAGGTGAAGAGCAGCTGATCGAACAGTGAGGGAGCACAGCGTGATTTATGGACTCAAAGTTTGGAGAAACAAACTACATGGTAGCGTTATCATAAATATCTATATTTTGATACCGGTATTGAAATATCTGACACGGTTCCATTACTCATTCTCCACAGTATCTACCGTATATACACCAATACACATCCTCTCAGACAGCGAGTTTGACAGCATCAGCCTCCTGTCAGTTACTGAGTCTGAATGTCCGCGGGGGATTGCAGGTATTCCGCATAGTTTTAATCATTTCCACGCAAATGTGGCGATCGCTTTATTGTAACATGAGAACAGTCATGTAGTCACAGAAAACTGGATGCGAGCTTTCAAATAGGCCTAATTTATACAAATTAACTGCTTGTCCTCTCACTGATATTGTGCGCAAACTGTGTGCTATCGCGATCTCTCCGTGCTTCTAAAGTAGAAATTATTTCTCTTTGCTCCTAGATTAAACTTTGTCGAAAGTTATCAACCATTCAGAATAGATCCACGCCTGACCGATGGAAAAGCTACTGGAGATTTTATTGTCTGTAAGTGAAATGCACCAGAAAGTCTTCCAACAATCAAAGATGGAACTTTAATTTCTTTATGAAATTATTTATTTAGGAATGGGATATTTGTCTGATTTGTACATATAAATATCCTAGTCTGTTTAACTGCATCACTACATTGTACAGACATTACAGGTCAAAGCCATCTGATGCTCCATTTATCTAGCCTAAATAAATAGGCCTAAAATATATGGCTCTTAAATCACTGCTTATAAAAAATTAGTGTTGTCATATTTCGAATACCTCAACTGAATTGAGGTCATTTGTTTTATAATTTTATTACTGACTGCACTTGTCATTTTTTTTGTAAATTCAATTCAGTTTGAAATCAAATTTGAAATCAAGCTTCCTTGTATTGTAAGCTTTTGCAACAAAGTTACCCTATTTTAAAGACACAAATACACAGAATGAGCAAATGTTTAAGATTTACATTTTTGGAATGGTAATTGATCAATATTTATATGTATGTACATAAAGGCCTATATTAAAATCTGTTCATCATATAAAGCGAATGTGTCTTTTTAGAAGACTTGGGTTAAACCAGTTTCAAAGCTTGAAATAATGATTGCCTTGAAAAAATGGATGGACAAATTATTTTTTTAAATATTAAAATATCTATATGACAACTATAAGTTGTAGTTTTGCCAATGGTATTGAAAATGATTAGTCGTCATGAAATCAAAATGACCCTATACTTTTTAGTGCGCATTACTAGTCTTGTGGTGAACAATTAAACCGTGCAAGTCAATACACTGGGGAAAAAAATTGTCTGCCATTGTAATCTTTAATCAGAAACTGAAAAATTTGCTTCCGCTCTGGAATGGCGTTCTCGCTCTGATGACATCAGTTTGAAGGCTTGGGGAGAATCCTCTTGTTAAATCACGACGTAAGGATTGCTGTTTCTGGGTCAGTGCCTCTACTTATTTCACTTGAGAATACTATCTCAACAACCATTTAATAGCACTATTTAATTAATATTACATATTTAAGCTAAGCATTAAAAAATTTGCTGTGCACACTACAGTCTCCGTGCTCACAGTGTCCCAGACACTAATATTTTAGCTGAATCACTGTCTCGCCATCTGGGATTTCAGTATGGAAATAAAGGTTAGGGTTATAATTTTTCAGTATTACATGACATCGTGTTTGTATATTAGCACAGTTTGGTGTTTTTGGGGGGTGTCTGGCAGAGCATTAGGACCCAGTATTGGTGAAGCGTGATGTCAGATGTAACAAGCAGATATTCTTAGCCACTCCTATCCAACCATGAATCTGCTATGAGCAAGAGGTGGAGTATTCAATATCCAATATTCCACTTCAGTCAATAAGATAAAAGTGGATTTTGTTCAAAGTAGCTATTATCCACATAGATCTTTGATATGAATGAATTTTTTTTTTTCATTAAATATCAACGGCTAAAAAGTAACTAGTAACTAGTACTCTGAGTAGTTTTTGAGACGAGTACTTTGTACTTTTACTTAAGTACTGTTTTGGCACCAGTACTTTTACTTGTAATTGAGTATTATTTCAGCAGTGTAACAGTACTTGTACTTGAGTACAAATTTTCAGTACTCTTTCCACCACTGTTGTTGACACTTTTTAATATGCACCTAGGAGTCCATTACAGTGTTAAACATGTCACTTCCTGTTGCCAGCAGGTGGCGCTATGACTATATCTGAATATGAGCATGCAGATGTGTTCAGGACTGAACTCCTATGAAACGTGTGAAGTTTGGGGCAGATCGGACATTGCTTGCCTGAGTTACAGCAACTTCCTGTTTCATGGCGAAACATCAAACTTTGTCAGGCTCCCAGGGACACGCCCCTTGACGAAAACTCTAGATCTTCGCAATTTAACATCGCAAAGGCCTTATGATTACACTCAGCAAATTTGAAGACGATCCGATTAAAACTGTAGGAGGAGTTCGTCAAAGTACGAAGCCTGGAAATTGCAAAAACAAGAGGCTTTTTTGTAGGTAATGGTGTGTTACATGTGTGTACCAATTTTCATGCATGTACATAAAACGTAGCTCGAGGCGCACTCTTTTGAAATATTATAGGTGGCGCTATCGAGCCATTTTGCCACACCCACTTCTGAAACCCATATCAGATGTAAATTTTCGCCAGTTCTGACCCGTGTGCAAAGTTTCATGAGTTTTGGATTATGTTTAGGCCCTCCAAAATGCGATTCACTTTGGAGAAGAAGAAGAAGAATAAACGGAGCAATTCCAAGAGGGTCCTCGCACCTCGGTGCTCGGGCCCTAATTAAAGCTGCAAGCAGCGATGAATGGGCCCTCGCACCCGGGCTCACCGCCGACCGGTTGCTTCAGGGAGAGAGGGAACGGTGAGCAATATGCATTTAAAAAGGCAAACATAGAGGAATATGTCAAAGTTATTTATATGTGCCAAACCTGCTGCCAGCTGGTGGCGCTATGTCTATAACTGAATATTGGCATGTAGATGTCTTCAGGGCAGCACTTTTATCAAACATATGAAGTTTGATGCAGATTGGACATTGCATGTTTAAGTTAGTGTAAAACAAGTCATTTCCTATTGCCAACAGGTGGCGGTATGTTTATAACTGAATATTGGCCTTAAGATGTGTTAAGACCATTACTCTTATAAAACTTGTGAAGTTTGGGACAGATCGGACATTGCATGTTTAAGTTAGTGTAAAACAAGTCATTTCATGCTGCCAGCTGGTGGCGCTATGTATATAACTGGAAATTGGCATGTAGATGTCTTCAGGCCAGCACATTTATCAAACATATGAAGTTTGGTGCAGATTGAACATTGCATGTTTAAGTTAGTTTAAAACAAGTCATTTCCTGTTGCCAACAGGTGGCACTATGTTTATAACTGGAATATTGGCCTTAAGATGTCTTCAGGCCAGCACATTTATCAAACATATGAAGTTTGATGCAGATTGAACATTGCATGTTTAAGTTAGTGTAAAACAAGTCATTTCCTGTTGCCAACAGGTGGCGGTATGTTTATAACTGAATATTGGCCTTAAGATGTGTTAAGACCATTACTCTTATAAAACTTGTGAAGTTTGGGGCAGATTGAACATTGCATGTTTAAGTTAGTGTAAAACAAGCCATTTCCTGTTGCCAGCAGGTGGCGCTATGACTATATCTGAATATGAGCATGCAGATGTGTTCAGGCCAGGACTCTTATCAAACATATGAAGTTTGGGGCAGATTGAACATTGCATGTTTAAGTTAGTTTAAAACAAGTCATTTCCTGTCACCAACAGGTGGTGCTATAATTTTAACTGAATATTGGCCTTAAGATGTGTTCAGGCCAGGACTCTTACCAAACATGTGAAGTTTGGGGCAGACCGGACATTGCATGTTTAAGTTAGTGTAAAACAAGTCATTTCCTGTCACCAGCAGGTGGTGCTATAATTTTAACTGAATATTGGCCTTTTGATGTGTTTAGGCCAGGACTATTATAAAAGGTGTGAAGTTTGGGGCAGATAAGACATTGTATGCATGAGTTACAACAACTTCCTGTGTCATGGTATTAATAACATGTTTTAGTACTTAGTAAGTGTTGCTAGCATGTTTGACCATTATTCTAGCATGTTTAGCACACAATGGCATAATTTACAGTGTTGCTAAAAGTGCATCACTGTGTAAAACATGTCACTTCCTGTTGTCAGTAGGTGGCGCTATCACATATAACCGAATGTGAGCATGTAGATGTCTTCAGGCCAGGACTGTAATCAAACATGTGAAGTTGGAGGCAGCTTGGACATTGTATGCCTGAGTTACAACAACTTCCTTTTTGATGGCGTTAGTAGCATACTTTAGCACTTAGCTAAGTGTTGCTAACATGTTTGAGCATGTTGCTAACATGTTTAGCACACAATGGCATATTTTAATGTGTTGCTAATAGTGCATCACAGTCTAAAACATGTCAATTCCTGTTTCCAGCAGGTGGCGCTATGACTATAACCAAATATGGGAATGTATATGTGTTCAAGACAGGCCTCTTATCAAACTTGTAAAATTTGGGGCAGATTGGACACTGCATGCATGAGTTACAGCAACTTCCTGTTTCACTGCATTACTAGAATGCTTTAGCACTTAGCTAAGTGTTGCTAGCATGTTTTAGTATGCTTGTAGCATGCTGCCAGCCTATTTATCACTTATTGACACTTTTTAATATGCACCTAGGAGTCCATTACAGTGTTAAACATGTCTCTTCCTGTTGCCAGCAGGTGGCGCTATGACTATAACCAAATACGGGAATGTAGATGTGTTCAGGACAGGCCTCTTATCAAACTTGTTAAATTTGGGGCAGATTGAACACAGCATGCCTGAGTTACAGCAACTTCCTGTTTCACTGCATTATTAGCATGCTTTAGCACTTAGCTAAGTGTTGCTAGCATGTTTTAGTATGCTTGTAGCATGCTGCCAGCATATTTATCACTTGTTGACACTTTTTAATATGCACCTAGGAGTCCATTACAGTGTTAAACATGTCACTTCCTGTTGCCAGCAGGTGGCGCTATGACTATATCTGAATATGAGCATGCAGATGTGTTCAGGACTGAACTCCTATGAAACGTGTGAAGTTTGGGGCAGATCGGACATTGCTTGCCTGAGTTACAGCAACTTCATGTCGAAACATCAAACTTTGTCAGGCTCCCAGGGACACGCCCCTTGACGAAAACTCTAGATCTTCGCAATTTAACATCGCAAAGGCCTTATGATTATACTCAGCAAATTTGAAGACGATCCGATTAAAACTGTAGGAGGAGTTTGTCAAAGTACGAAGCCTGGAAATTGCAAAAACTGCACAAAAATCGAACAGGAAATTCAAAATAATGTACTTCCTGTTGGGTTTTGGATTTTGTACCAAGAGGCTTTTTTGTAGGTAATGGTGTGTTACACGTGTGTACCGATTTTCGTGCATGTACATAAAACGTAGCTCGAGGCGCACTCTTTTGAAATATTATAGGTGGCGCTATCGAGCCATTTTGCCACACCCTCTTCTGAAACCAATATCAGATGTAAATTTTCGCCAGTTCTGACCCGTGTGCAAAGTTTCATGAGTTTTGGAGCATGTTTAGGCCCTCCAAAATGTGATTCACTTTGGAGAAGAAGAAGAAGAAGAAGAAGAAACGGAGCAATTCCAAGAGGGTCCTCGCACCTCGGTGCTCGGGCCCTAATAATAATAAACGGAGCAATTCCAAGAGGGTCCTCGCACCTCGGTGATCGGGCCCTAAATATAACTGCAAGCAGCGATTGCGGGCCCAAGCCGTCAGCGCAACCGCCACGCCGGTGGCATCAGGAAAACTGTGCCCAGCGGGCACATGCATTACAGTAACCTTCTGGCAGTCTGGTTTTGAGGGATACAGCAATGAAAGGGTTAATCCAAACTATCAAGACATTGAGAGACACACACACAAACACGCAACAATATATAACATTTTGGTAACACTTTCAATAAGGTTTCATTTATTAACATTAACTATATTAATTAATATGAACAATAATTATATAGCTTTTATTAATGTTAGTCTCTCTCTATTCTCTCTCCCTCTCTCTCTCACACACACAAACTCACACATAAAGAGCAATGTAAATCTTTTGTAACACTTTTCAATAAGTTTTTATTTTTAACATTATATAACTTAACATTAAGTTAGCATGAATAATAATTTTATAGCATTTATGAATCTTGGTTAATGATATGTTCAAAATTGACTACTACATTATTCATTAAAATTTCTGGTTAATGTACATCGGTTACTGTACCATGAACTAACATAAAGAATTTTTTACTAACACGAAAATATAGTAAAACATATGTTGTTCAAACTTAATTTGTTAGTTTTGAATTAAATAATGTTAAAAACTATATTCTTGAACTATACTAGTTAATATGAACAATGATTATATAATATTTATTCATGTTAATTAATGTTAAGTTAAAATGTATTAATACATTATTAAAATTTAAAGTTGTATCTTAACATTAGTTTATGTTCTGTGAATTAATATATAATTAATATTTTTAATGTTAGTATTAACTAAAATTAAATAAGATTAATAAATTATTTTAAAATATATAAGTATATGATAATATATATATATATATATATATATATATATATATATATATAAATACTGACAGTACAGAACATTTCAGCTGATTCTATGCATTTTTTTTCATTCTGATATACAGACAGGCAGCACATGAAAAATAAGGTCATGCCTCCATCTGGTGGTCATCCTTATTATTACACTCTTCACCTTTAAACCAATTTCAGTGATGGTTTTAATTGTTTTGTGGCCCCTGAGCATGATACATTTTTGAAACTAAGCATGTTTCCTCAGAATGACTTGTTATATTTATGTAAAAAGTTTTGAAGTGTTTGGACACTGCACTTTAAAGATATAAGAAAATTACTGCTATTTTTTTTTTACTGTTACTTTAATAAATCACCATTGCCACACCGTTCGAGATATCCTAAATCCGTCCGCAATTTAAACTCTTCAGTATATTGGCATCATGTTGACAAAGTTTGGTGTGAACTACTTGTTTCTGCTAGGAGCAGTATGAATTTATTTACGGCCTGTTTTCTCAAAAAACAAATATTAAAATAAAAATAGCCGACTTCCTGTAGGTCGTAGCTAATGACTGTGAATTAGAAAGTTGTCCGGCATAATAAGAACAATTTATGTACCAAGTTTGGTGTCTGTAGCTAAAACTAACCCCTCCCTCTTTTGTGAAAACGACACATTTCCTGGTGCCAGTTGGTGGCGCTATAACTTTTACTCATAATAGTCACATCTATTCGATCGGCATCGCATAACGAACAAACCCCTGAAGTTTGATCAACATCAGACAATTTATGTGGCTGTTATTAGACTTTTTGTCTCTCATTTCTCGCCATAATTTCATCGCCTCGCCACGGGCAAACCGTTCGAGATATCAAAAATCCCTCCGCAATTTAGCATCCCCAATGTCTTGAGATCATGTTCACCGAGTGTGGTGGCAATCGGATGATAGTCCTCAGAGGAGAATATCAAATTCCAGAGCATACGCTTTTTAAAGAACCCTGAATAGCTGACTTCCTGTTGGGCGGAGCCTATGACATGCAGTGCGAAAGTTGTTCGGCTCAATGAGATCTATATATGTACCGAGTTTCATATGAGTACGTGCAAGTATGTGTGAGCTACACATCAAGTTTTCAGACCGCGTTGTAGGCGTCGCCAGAGCCCCCGTGCCACGCCCGGGTCCCAGCCTTGGTGGCGTCCTAATGGCCGCAGATTCCAACGTGTGTGCAAATTTTCAAGAGTTTTTGAGCACGTTAAGGCCCCCAAAAACACCCAAAAGGTTAAAAAAAAAAATAAATAAAATAAAATAAAAATAATCCTTAGTAAAACAAGAGGGCCTGCGCCATTCTGGCTTGGGCCCTAATAATAATAATAATCCTGAAGGAAACAAGAGGGCCCTCGCCATTCTGGCTTGGACCCTAAATAATAATAATCCTGAAGGAAACAAGAGGGCCCTCGCCATTCTGGCTTGGACCCTAATAAAAATAATCCTTAGGAAATCAACAATAAATAAATAATAAACGGAGCAATTCCAAGAGGGTCCTCACACCATCGGTGCTCGGGCCCTAATAATAATAATCCTGAAGGAAACAATAGGGCCCTGCGCCTTACTGGCTTGGGCCCTAAGAATAAAATAAAAAATAATCCTGAAGGAATCAACGAAAAAAAAAAAAAAAAAATTATCCTGAAGGAATCAATAGGGCCCTGCGCCATTCTGGCTTGGACCCTAATAATCCTTTGAAAATCAAGAGGGCCCTGCGCCTTACTGGCTTGGGCCCTAAAAATAAAATAAAAATAATCCTGAAGGAATCAACAAAGGAAAAAAAAAAAAAAGAAAGAAAAAAATTATCCTGAAGGAATCAATAGGGCCCTGCGCCATTCTGGCTTGGACCCTAATAATCCTTTGAAAATCAAGAGGGCCCTGCGCCTTACTGGCTTGGGCCCTAAAAATTAAATAAAAAATAATCCTGAAGGAATCAACAAAGGAAAAAAAAAAAAAAGAAAAAAAATTATCCTGAAGGAATCAATTGGGCCCTGCGCCATTCTGGCTTGGACCCTAATAATCCTTAGGAAAACAAGAGGGCCCTGCGCCTTACTGGCTTGGGCCCTAATAAACGGAGCAATTTCAAGAGGGTCCTCGCTCGGGCCCTAAATATATTTTTTTGAAGGTACAAAGTCAATAACAAAAAAAAAACAGAACACTAAATTCAAGTAACAAGGCATTCAATTTGATCAGTTATACAGTATATTCATAGTGAAGTGTCATTTAAAAACATTGCAACATCTAGGCTAGTCCACGTTCAGCTAAGTAACACAATCAAAAATCAAATAAAACAAACCAATAAAACAGTTCATTCATGGGGATGAACACAGAAACTAGCCTCATTATAAACCTCTTTTTAAATGGATGTAAACTTATCTATAGTCTCTTAAGGCTATAATACACTACACGATTCCCCAACAGATTTACAGTCTGGAGAAGTTGATGCTAGTTGCCAAAGATCAGAGCCAGTCTGCAGATTTGAGTTGACAGAATCCATAGAAAATTCGATTAACTTAACTTAAAGTGACAACCATCAGTTAATATTTAAAGTCTATTTATGAAGTATTTATATAGACATTCAGAGTGGAAGAGCTTAAAGAAAGTACACTGAGCTTAATTGGAGCAGCAACAATTTTTAATACATTTAATGTAATATGTATTAAAATGACAGGATTTTTGCTAAATAAATAGTATAGGTCATGTATTAAGTTCATACATATTTTAATATGAACAACTATTATTAACAATATCTATGAAATTATACTTTTTCTTATTGATGTCACACCGAAGCTGTGTGATTTTCATAGTAGTGCACCCTTTAAGCTCACCTTAATATAATATAAAATCTTTAAAAATTACAGCACTGTAAAACGACAGACCAGCAATTAACTGTCAATTTATAATATTATGGATGTAAAAGTACAAGCCAGTAATGCCTGTGAAGTAATATATTAGCATAGCACACAATTTTATACAGCTAGTCAGCTAACTGTGTTCTGTAGCTTCTGCGCTATGTTGCTAAAGCTATCTTTTGGATCTAATGTAATTATTTCCCACATCCAAGTTCCAGGTTGCAATATGCAAAAGTCTGAACATTAATCTCTTAATTTTACAATAAGTAGTGAAACTTACCCAAAATAAAGGCTTAAACATCTAAAAAAAAAAAAAAAAATTTAAGGGCTCCTCTTTCGGTAAAAGTTTTTAGACGGCTTTCAAAATGGCCGCCAGACAGTGTGAACACATGGATACTCATATCTCAGTGTGAAATGATCTGATTGACTTGATATTATAGGAGGTATATAGTAACAAGCATATCAGTTGGTTAAGTAGGATAATAAATTATTTTTTCTTTGTATAATCTGATCTCAAAAATGGAAGTGTGCTTAATGGGTACATGAGCTTAATAGGTACGTTTACCCTATAACATTTTTCATACAGACTAAACATACAGGAATTAAGAAAAAAAGTCACCTACAGCTTGGATGGTCTAAGGGTCAGTAAAATAACAGCAAATTTTTACTTTTGGGTGAACTATCTCTTTAAAGCTCCAGTTGACAAACATTACATCTGTAATACAACTGCAAAATTCAGTTTAAAATTTGCTTAATGAACTAAGAAAAGAAAGACTAAAATAAGAAAAACTAAACAAGCTAAACAAAATGTTAGCAAACAAACATTTACAAATATTAGTACAGTTCACAATTACATCTTTAAAATGAGGCAGAAGTAAAAAAATAAATAAATAAATTTAACCAGGTGTTACAGTATATAAAATCAAGTCAACTCACCTTTATTTATATAGCGCTTTACACAATACCGATTGTGTCAAAGCACCTTTACAGAGTCAAACAGGAAAATAGTTTGTCAATAATGCAAGAGTCATTTTTCCAGTTAAAGTCAGTTCATTGGTGATTCAGCTCTCTTCCAATAATGTCTGTGCAATCAGCCAAGTGTCCCCAAATAAGCAAGCCAAAGGCGGCAGTGGCAAGGACCTACTAGGGTTGGGTATCGTTTGGGTTTTTTTCGATACCGGTGCCAAATCGATACTTTTAAAACGGTGCCTGAACCCCTACTTAAAAATAATTTTAAAAAATAAATAAAAATTACCAATTAATAATTGGATTGGCCATTAGCACTAAACACATGATGTCTTTTTTATTCATACTGGATGCCAGAGATCGCCCTCGCACAAAAAATCCACATATACAGTCACAGAAGTAGCGGAACTCATGAAGCTCCAGGAAATCCCCAATATGGACAAATGCATTGCTATGGATCATGTAACTGAGTAAACAAGATATAAACATTTTGAATGATAAAACAAATACAATAAACACTCAACTACGACAATGTATAGTTTATCTGTGTTATTCAAGCCATCTTGGACTTGTATTATTAGAGCTTTCCGACTTGAGTTCACATGCATTTTCTCAGTCGGGAAATAATTTTTCACGTGAGGTGCCGGCGATGATGCTTTTTATGTTCGTTTTGGAGAAACAAAGGACAAATATTTCAATCGATCGCTCAGGCATGGCACCGAAATCTGCGTTCTGATTCGGTTCTAGTACATACCGGTTACATAGGTAGTGGTGCCATATTAGTACTGGGTTTCGGTACCCAACCCTAGGACCGATGACAAACTTCTCTTCCGAAACGCCATTCACGAGACCAGAAACGCCGTGTAACGTTAATCCGCCCCGTTTGAAAAGAGCAACATTTCACCGTGGCTTCTGGCTTGTTGTTAGTCACGTTTAATGTCGTCTTTTTACTTCACGGGACAATTGCAAAAGTTTCACACGCAAAAACAACAAGATAATTTTCTGTTTTGCTTACATGTATACACCCTTTGCTTAAAACAAATGCTTGAAAGATAGATTCATTGTTATTCTTAATTTAAAAGCACAACAATAAAACAGTAAGCTACAATGACAAACTAGCTTACATAACGTTTATTAACAAAAAAAAATAAGACGAGGCGTGGCATACTTCACATTCTGTTTTATGTATTGACTGATGAATTACAGAATGTTTAGCAAACACTGAGAAATCAAATAAATAAATCAAAAGCGAGCCTCCGTAGCGTAACATGAGGTAAACAGCCAAGATAACAGGCTTTTCAAAATGAAAAAAAATGTGGCAAGTATAAACCAGGCTCTACACCCAAAGAACTCGCTTCACGTGATCAGTGAAATGTGGTTCCTGCTTCACTATAATGTGGCTCTGCAGCGCTGTATGGAGCAAAGCAGATGCTTTGGAGCAGCGCAGACCATGCAATCACACAAATGCCACGTCATATTTTAACTCTCACATTCTCAAAAAATCGTTGCATATGCAACCATTTTGGTCGCAGTCTAGAGCCCTGATTATTATTATTATTATATAGCCTAGTTGTATTGAATAGGGTTTTCCTATTTTTTTGTTCTTAGCTGGTAATGTGCATGATTTATTGACAACATGATTCTCTCTCATTTTGTGTTTAGAAACACTGTGCAAGTGTGGTTGCTAAAACTAGACCGCTTCCAGATGTGGTGGATCAGTATAGGGCAGATTATGGTTATCTTGGCACCATGCTCTGTTCACATGTGGTGAAGGCCCGTGCACAGGCAGCTTTCCAGGCCCAAACTGTTAACAGAACCACACTCACTATCACACAGGTGAGCAAATCTGAAATAAATCTTTTGTCAAGTTGATCTGAATCATAACCAGTAGTTATTTTCGAAAAATAATACCTTGGTAACATTGTTTAAATCAAACCTAAATTCTCAATCTGTCTCTCTTTGCAGCCACGCCCAACTCTGTCCATGTCTCAGAGTGGATTGTCAGCATCAAGTGGTTCACGCGCACCCAGCATTATTAAAGTACCCAGTTCACTCACCCTCATGTCCACTCGCCCTGGAACACCCACCCAGCCTTCACCTCCAGCAACCAAATATATAGTCATGGCAACAAGTGCAGGAGCTGCATCCACTCAGCAGGTAAATTTTAAGTGAGTTTGTGTCGTGGTATTTTAGCAATGCTGAAAAAGCCAAAAAATAGATAAAAAATAATGAATCGGTTCACTTCAAGCAGAATCAGTAGATTTCTGTTCTTGCGTTCCTTAGTAAACATTACGGTTCTGAAAACAGTTTGATTTAGAAAAATATTACTAAAATTAAATTTAGCCTATACTTTATAAAAATGTATATACAGACCTGCACATATTTTCACACAAAAATGACATAAAACATAGTAATTAAGCTTTAACACTTAATGCATAACATCGTAAAAACAACCAAATTTTACTTGCATTAGGCTTGCTGCGGTAGTCAGTGTTACACCAGTGTTCGGCCATGCACAAATTACATTACTTGCCCACCACCCTCATTGTCATTTGGCTTTTTTCTAGAAATAAAAACTATTTAGTTCAATTGGACAACAGATGCTATAGTTACAAACTGAAAGTACTCCATACAGCATAAGCTGCAGAGTCACAGCACAGTGCAGCAGATTTAATTCATCTTGTGATGAGAGTAAGGAGAAATGACTGACCAGGCCATGGCAGAGGATTAGGTGCGTAACAGATCCAGAGCATAATTGACAAATCTTATCTTGTAAATTGTGCAGTACTATACACACCCTATATACATAGTGCGCTCCTTATACACAGAGTGTGTGTGATTTGCGCATTCAAAAGCAATTTCAATACCAATATTTCAATATTTATAGCAGCTCCCTGATGCATGTAAATTATATACAAATTATATACAACATAATTTCTGATTTAGATACAATACATGCCCAGGAGTTTCTTTACGTAATTACATTGTAAGAATTAGGTGGCTCACATTACTACAGAAGCTCAACAACATAGATAGCTTTTGCTTCATGTCGCTAAACTTAACGTTTCTAAACATGTTAGCTTAAGGCTTATTCTAAATATTTAATATTTATATTAAATATTTATAATGTTAAATTAAATATTTTGTTATTTAAGATATAAAGTTTGTCTTGGCGAAGGCTGGTAAAGATGACTTGCCTATGATGTCAGAGATGGTCTTATTATTGGTATTATCTACTGCGTGAGCAAATTAAACTGCCAAATTAAATTATAAAACTAACAAAATAAAATGATAAAAAAAAATGTTAACTGGTTAATGCAATTTTCAAATAAGTGTTTCTATTCAGAATGATTAAACTTGATTTAGTTTTTGTTTATGTTCCTGTTAAAATTTTGTTAATTTCCAGTTTTTGTTTTCATTCCATGAACCGGTTCAAAGTCCTGTTTTTGAGCAAATCTTACAAAGAAATGGTCAGGACTTTTTTTGCCTCAAAAATCAAAAGAAAACAATGTAATTAAACTTTACCTAAATAATTAAAGGGAAAAATAGAAAGCCAAACTATATACTTTAATCTATTTTTTTTATTTTATTTTTTTTAGTTTGTATTTTTCATGACAGTTAAACTCATTTTAAGCAAGAACCCAGAACACCTTAGATATGGCAAAGCAATGCCCTGAAACCACCCAAAATAACAGCATTGTGGCAGTGAGTTTTTGATCTATATATCTGTTGTAACTGTAGACATAAACTCTTCTTTCAGGTAATCACTCTCAGCTCCTCCCAGTCTGGATCTCCTGTCACAAGTACAGTCCCCAGCACCCCCACATCTTTACAGCCACTCGTCAAACTGGAGTCTGGAAACACAGGTGCTGTGAGTGGCTCACGCCCTCTTCAGAAATACATTGTGGTGTCTTTGCCTTCATCCTCTTCCTCACTGGAGAACAAGGGCTCAGGTGTCCTCCCATCCTCTACCTCACCTATCAGCATGGAGTCGGCTGTCAAGCTGGAACGTTCGGAATCACCGGCTGCAAACACACAATCGCCACATTGAAACACACACTTGCTTGCACCACCAAGATACAGAAGAACAATAAATGTAGCTTGAGACTCGTAATAGTGCTTACACAGCACTTTCAGACAAACTGACATGCATGCTTAGAATTAGCAAAGCGAGCAAATAGCTATGCATACTATGACCATAAGACTCACTCACATATATTGACACTGTGTACATAGAGTATATATCCAGTATGTCAAAACATCAATCAATCATGTATACACACAAATACTGTGTGTATGTGTGTGTGTGTGTGTATATATATATATATATATATATATATATATATATATATATATATATATATATATATATATATAGCCATTGTGGCTGCAAGCACAGAGAAGCTGTATCAATGACAGCCATACACACATCACAGGAAAATACAGGATGGAAATTGATTGTGTGGGTGTGTGTGTGTAAGTTAGCTCAAGTCTTCAGGGTTCAGCTCTAGCCATGTTTCATTAATGAACATAAGGATATGGTTGTATTTATAATTGGAAAAGGAATGATAGATGTGGAATGTGTGGGTAGAAAAAAAGATAAGTGGGTCCATCACTGTCTAATTTACATTTGTATACTTAAGCACATGTTCGCTTCATGGGTGAAAACTGGGCATTTATAGGGTTTAATGAAAAATGTAACTGATTTACTATTTCGTGTTAATTTTGTATCTTCTATAATAAAGATGTTTTTTTTTGTTTTTTTTTAATATGGTTGTCATTTTTATTTTCCCCATAAGCTGTAGCTTTCAGTTTTCGGATGTCACATGTGCTTTCAACAGCTGTAGAAACCGTAGTTTTCAGATGTCACATGATTTGGCTATAGCAAATTATTTATTTTTCCCCCGAAAACAAAACATGGTATTTGTTAAGTACAATGGTAGCCTGAACACGTTTAGAAGCTAGTAAAAATGTCTAAAATATGCCGCAAACCGTGAATTATCCAACCGGAGCTCCTAGACTAAATTGTTGTAAACAGCACCATACTGTTTATAGGGTCGGCCAATCTGACATTGTCCGTTAAAGTTAACTTGTTTAAATAACAATCGCGGTCCTGCACAGTGAGTGACCTTACATATGCAGGTAAAATCGGATTTTCTCCAGCCATTGTTAAAAAAAAAAACAAGGTAAACTAAATTTATAGCTAGCGTTAGTGAAGCGGTCAGTGGAATTTTTCTGCCTCCACCTAAGCCCCGCCCACAGAAAAAACGTCACAATGTTTAATAACAGAAAAAGGGTCTATAGCACTAGCTACTGTTGCAGCTGTTGTTATAGCAACAAAAGACGCACTCAGCTGCTATTTGTAACCAAAACGCTGCCAGCCTTTTATTTGAATAAAAAGCGCTCTTCAAAAAAAGACGCCAAGTGTGAACGCCCTGCACAGTTAAAAAAAATAATAATAATGGGGATGGGTGTGCTTGGGGAAGCATGAAAATTCTAAGTGAGAAAAAACGATTAAACAAATTGTCTTTTCAGAGTTGTAAATGTAACGTAGATATAAAAATCATAATAAAGAAATAGAGAAACGGAAATAAAAGTACAGCATTGTCACTGAAATACAAATTTTCATGCTTGGTGTATATATATATATATATATATATATATATATATATATATATATATATATGTGTGTGTGTGTGTGTGTGTATTCAAGCAATATTGATATATAATTTAAATATGCGATCATATAATTTCTTATGAACAAACGTAGCTCGCATTTAGTCATTTTATGTCTAACATGTAAACTTTTGTGTTGAAATTCAGTTTCTCAACGTGATCTCTACCGTATGTTTTGGGGTTTTAACGTGATCTATGCTTGTCAAATAAACGCAAACTGAACGATCCCTCCCCCGATGAGTGCTACTTGTACACGGTAGTAAGGCCACAGTTTCCGTATGTTACTTCATATCTCTGAATTATAATAGCAACCCGTGTTTCTGGAGTTTTTTCGAAATTTGGTAAGTATATTAAGTATTTCTCTCAACTTCGCTGAATGTTGCTGTTCCGTCAGCTGTTTTTCAGTCATTAAACTTCGGACCGCGTCTCGGGTCGGGTGAAAGAAAGTACGTAAATTGTGAATTTGAACTCACTACAGTGTAAAATTTTGTTCATGCGCGAGATTAAGTTGCCGTTTCCGCGTTCACGCATGATTTTTAAAACTTTAACAGAAACGAAAAAAGACCCGCGATCTACCATAAACTAGCAGCCCGGGTACAGTGGTTCTGTTTCATGCTACGTTCGTTTGCTTAGATTGCTGAACGTATTTCTTCAGTTGATTGTCTGGCTAAAATAGTTTTGAAGGTTTTAAAGCTCTTTTGTTGCTCCTAAAAAGAACTTTGTGATTTTTAACTTTGCCCATGTGTGTGTTAGGCTGAAGATCTTATTGCACAATTTGACTGGTGATTGTTAATTAAATATTGATATATAGTTGCTCGTTAAATCAAAAGCTAAAAGAATTTATTCTATTTTTTAACATCAGAAGCATTTCACTTTTATACTCTTACTGATTTAGCTTTACTAGTTCGTGAGCTTCTTCGGGTGCTTTCTGTTTTGTTTTACAAACACCATGTTTTCTAACAGGCTCGGAGTGCTGTAAGCACTGGTAGGCTACGGGTGTGTCTGTGAGTGATTCTGCCATTGGATTTTCTCCGAGGTCAAGAGGAGATGATTTTTTTTTAGATGTTGTGCCATTATACAGTACCTTTAAGTATGCTGCCATGTTACATGAAAATGACTAATACTATCCGATACATCGCTGCAACAAAATTATTTTGGTACTGGTGAATCTGTATTGAGAAACACAATTTAAAATCTGCATAAAATCAAAAGACTTTGGTAACACACATCACTATTCCTGTGATTAACAATTAATCCGTGCCATTTAATCCACATGAGAAAAAATAAATAAATGTGAAAACTTCCTCCAAGCTGCTTCTTTGGAATAGAGAATTAGTGCCCGCCCACAGTGGTCCCGGAAGTATTTTTTCTAAACCAATCCAACCAGCTATTAGGTGGATCACATTACAAACTTTTATATTAAGCAGAAACAGTAGACTATTTGAAAATCAGACAGAAAGTCAAGGAGTACAATTCCAATGTAATTTTTACTTCTTGAACCACACTGTGCGCTAAATTCAAGCTCCGCCCTCTATTTTTCTTTTCTCTTTTCTTTTCACAAAAAGATGAGTGTACAAACTATTGATTCATTAATCAAAAACTATATTCATTAATTTTTTTTAATTTTTATTTTTTTATTTTTTTTGAATGCTTGGATACAGACTATTTCTGTTCATGCTGTTTTTTTTGTTTGTTTGTTTGTTTGTTTGTTTGTAAAATTTTTAGCAAAACTATTCAACTTGAATATAATATTGTTTCCTTCAAATGGAATTTTCCGTATCCAACCAGAAAATCTTTGTGTGTACATAATTACATAACAGATAGATCATTCTTTTGTTGTTGTTGTTGTTGAACAAAAATCACAAGAATAATCAATATCTAAACAAAATCGAAACACATTTTTAGCTGGATATGTACCATGTAAAATTAAATGTAACCGCTTTTAATTTATTATTTAAACAGTATATTTCACAAATACACCAAACTTTATTCCAATTTAAATTTCTGAATACATAGGCCTAGGTCCACAATAAGCTTTTATGAGTAGCTGTGCCACCTGTTGTAATATTCCTAATATGTTTATTAGTACAATTAAATTTAAGAATCAGTGTCTTCTAGAAATATGCTGTCTTTAACATATATTGCTTCAGAAGTATCACTTCCACAGGCTCTTACAAAATGTATAACTTGTTGGGGTGTGGCATCAAATACGGTAGCATATACTCTTTTGGCGTAACTGGTAATCTAAATTAATCCAAGAATTTAGAATTCGGGAAGTTAATAAATTACTGTCCCTCTTTTTTTTTCTTATTCAACAATGTTCCACTCTAAAATACATCACAATACTGATGTCAGTCACAACATCTGGTTGATTTTAACGGAGAGACTGGAGCTCCTTTTTCCAATTGGCAGGCTCCCTTTGTACAGGATATCTTTCAAAGTTGAAGTTCATTTGACAAAAAACATTTATTCATCCTGCAACATCATCAAATGTAGAGGACACTTAAGTCATGCATATTAGATAAGTCTCGATGTCCATCATAATGATGTCTCAAAATATTCTGTAAATAAATATAATAAAAACTTTCCAAATGTTCTTGTAAAATGCATCTGTACATAATACATTCATGTGCATTTATATAAATATAAAGGTGTTATTAATTGAATTAATATAAACTGGGTGATAATTGTTATGATAGATGTCTTTTATCTTTAACTGTAATCATGATAGTTGCATTCCAGCTGTTGCGTCTCTCACACTTTAAACCTTCACTTAAAAAGTTACTGAATGTTTCCATTGCTATTGACTAGGAAAGTAGTTGTCAGCAAAATCTGAATTTATATTTACTTTTTTTTTTCTGAAGACATAACTCAGAACCTCATAATTACTGAGCTTTAGCTCTTGTCATCTAGCCACATTTTCCCCTGGAAAATAAAAATTAACAGTAAGCTATTTTTTATCTTTCCTATTTTTGTCAGGTCAGAGTGAAGTAAAGAGAATGGAGGACAGAAGTTTATTGCAGAATATTCGCAGACCTCCCAAACTCAGCACACCTGTTTTAAGTACTCGCAGTTACTCTGTTGTTCTGTATGAGTGTAATATATTGTGACAATTCATTCAATTATTACAGAAGTACAATAAAAAACTGCTTTAATTGTCTCTGTTTCACAGTAATCTCCAAACTCATTGTGACCGCCCTGCCCATTGCACAGGTATCAATTGGTACGTGTCTTTATTTTATCAGGTCTTTATAAACCCAAGTTAATTTTGGCAATATTTTGGGGAAACAAGTCTATTATCTCCCTTCTTTGTCATAGGTGCAATATATCTGCATGACTGTCCAAAGCAGCCCTATATCCCCATCTATCTGCTAGTGTCAGGTGTGTTTGCACTAGTGCTAGGCCTGTTGTCCTGCCTGCCATGCACTCAGGAGCCAGAAGATGGCACCCAGTCTCCTCTGAGCAGTCTCTGCACCGCCTGGAATTCACTGGTGTCTCTCTTTCTCTTCTGCTGGTTTATCGCTGGTAAGAGATGTTTTAGCAACTTGACATAAAATTCCAATTATGTAGCTTTTACAGTTAAGTTTGAATTAGTGTACATGTTTTTATGTCAACAAATGAATTCAAAGGGATAAAAAACTAAATTCAACTGCTCATATATAAACACATTTCTTAATTTGAAGGTACTCTTAAGTATTTTTTGTTTGATATGACACTGGTTTTGGGTTTGTACTAGTTAGTATAAAATTTATTTGGACTGTTTATCGCATTGAATATTTGAATGATATGCAAGAATTTTGTTTGTGAAAGTTTTTTTAATATACAAGATATTAGTCAAACTTCACTCCCACATCAAGCATTGCCATTTTTGGAATATCCTGCTCACAGGCTTATTGGTCAATCATGATTAACTTGTTCTGGAATCAGTTAAGTAGAGTAGTATTCTGCTTGTCAAGCGATTACAGCATGGCGACCACCCTTATGTATAATAAAACTGCTTTCTTGGCCACTGATTTGACTGGTCTTCAATAAACAGTTTAAACAGAAGTACAGTGCTGTCCATTTCCAGGTTAAGTTTTTCAATAAATTATTTGTGCCTCTTCACCCTTCTCTCCAATACAGGTAATGTTTGGATCTACTCTATTTACCAGCCTAGTTACAACACTGGGACCGATTATTGCAATAAGACATTGTACCTTTTTGCTTTCTGGACCACCACATTGGTCTATATATTGCTGGGCATCACCTTCCTGGGGGGATGCTGTATGTTATTCTGCTTGTGTTTGTGTGGAAGGAGTGGAAATGTGGATGACGTATGATTGACAAGGCCAGCAGTCACTGATGTTACTAATAATAACACTGTTGGGCACTTTTGTAGTTTCAGGCCTGCTTATTCTTCCTTTTGCCCTTATTTGATGTAGTGCCACTTACTAGGTGTGTTATGAGCTTTTGCACCATTGATGAGTGGCGTTACGTTGTTAAGTAACTCTATAAGTTCCTGTGTGTAAATGTATCTGTATATGTATCTGTATTGTTGATCAACCGAGTCAGATGTCAGTTTATTGACTGGACTAGTTTAATTTCTTTATAATGGCATGTGTCAGATTTTGCCTTTGAGAATGTTGTGCAATGTGAAAAGACAAAAAATATAAATAAATTGAAATTATATATATATTTCTTGGGTGTTTAATTTTTATTTAAAGTATATGTTTTATTTTATTTTTATCATCTTGAAATTATTATGAATTCTAGTTTTAAAATGTTATGCCAGTGACACTATGAATTACTGTAGGTGTGGATCAACACATTAGTCTGTGCTTATTACAGTCTGTGGTTGATGTTGTGCAACAAAGGTTTTGCTGCCTAAAATAGTTTTTAAATGATAAAACAAAAGCCATGTTTTCTGCAAATATAAGGATTCATGAATACAAAATATTATATATATATATATATATATTACTTTTAGTCATTTAGCAGATGTTTTTATCCAAAGCGACTTACAAATGAGGACAATGGAAGCAATCAAAAGAACAATTTTATTTATATATATATATATATATATATATATATATTATTCTGTGTATATTATGTTGTCAATGAGTTAAATCTCCTGTTTGTTAGATGGTAAAGAAAGATTTATGTAACTGACGTAGGCCAGTAAGAGCTGTTGCATGTAAACCTCACTCCCCTGATCTCAAAATGAGGCACTCTAACGATTTACACTAGAGGCCATGGCCTTTAGCCTCCTTGTTAGAGCGCCCGCCTCCTGTGCCCGAGACCCACTCGGAACAACAATGAGGTATGGCGGTACAGACCCAGGGGGCGTTACACTGGTGCCGTGACCCGGATGGGAGTGAGGTTTAGGGGGGTGAGTGTAACCGGCGTAGGCCAGTAAGAGCTCTTGCGTGTAAACCTCACTCCCCTGATCTCAAAATGAGGAGCTCTAGCAACTGACGCTAGAGGCTGTGGCCTTCAGCCTCCTTTCCCAGATAGCAAATTGGTTGTGGGCCTTATCTGGTTGAATTCAGGCGGTTGTTGACCTCCGTGAAGTTGGCCCCCTACCCATCACAAAACGTCGCAAAAATAGTCTCAGTCGTTTGTGCTGGTTTGTGCTGGTAAAAGTTTCGTTTGTGCTGCTTTGGTTTTTTAATTATTAGACATGACATTATAGGCGATGACGTCACCAGCCCCCCACATGCTCCAAAATCACCAAAAATATCGTTAGTGCTGGTTTGTGCATATAGAAGTTTCGTTTGTGCTGCTTTTTATTTTGCTTTTATTTAGCATTTTATTTTGGGTTCCTCGTTTACTCAATTTCTTACCAAATTGTTGGATTCTAGTGATGTTTTAATAGAACAACAACTGTTCATCACTGTTTTTTTGTAGTCGTTGTGGTGTTTATTAAAAGCATCTCAATATTCATCTGCTGTCGGACTCTTTTTCTGTCACTTTCTCTCACTTAAAATAGTATCTGTGCAATCAAATCGGCGATAATCGCTAGAAATTAAGTGTCCCCAACTACAGTTATACAGTTACAAACTCGAATTTCTGGCCAATGTAAGTACAATATTTTAACAATATCAGTTCACAATATTATTAGTAACCCTTACAAAAATTAACCATGGTGTTACTACAAATAAAACCATGGTAACCATAAATTAACCATGATTTTGCTACACTAACCATAGTTTAACCATGGTATTTGTAGTAAAACTTTTATACAAATGGTAATGAATATGCCAAATAATAAAAATAAGAAAATCTTGGTTACTACACTTTTACTATACTAAAACAATGGTTAATTTTTGTAATGGTAACTTCAAGAACAGGGATTCCATTTTCACAGTCCTGTGTTCATCAAAAGAGGCCATAGTCAAAAATGGCAACATAGCTACTCCTAATCAGAACATCTGGACAGAGCTTAGTAAGCAGCTAGAGAACAAGATCACCGCAAAGGCTCTATACACTTTTGTTAAATTAAACAGACACAACATCTGGAATGCTTTAGAGTTTATTCGTGATGAAAGTGATAATGAAACAAGTGGCAGTAGTGATGACACTGATTTAGAGCCAGGGTCCCTTTCCCCCAAACCAAAAGATAGCTGGACTTTTGATCTTGAAGTTCCATTTCAGAAATGGATTGAATTTATGCCTGAAACAGTTCAATACAAAAACAAGTTCTCTAAAACACAAAAACGGGAATACACAATTTTGAAGCCTGGCATCTGGACACATGTGATAAATCATCACATTTGGCAAGAAGTGAAAAGCCAGGGTCACATTTGCCTTTAAAAGAGCCAAGGTCTATCCATCAGCCACAGAGAAATACATAGAAATCAGAGGCAAGTGTAAGGAGTGTCATGGCCACATTCACATAAAATGTGACTGAGAGCCTGAAATGAACAGCCCAATGGTGCTAAAGTGTTTCATTAAAAACACAGATGACTCCCTGCACACTGGCTGTTCCAAGCGTCCGATGTTTGGTAACTTGCGTGTGCAGATATCCAAAGAACTGTGTGAGGGTAGAATGGAATCCCATGTATGGAGGGCATCAGAGGCAACAAAGCTGATGGATTTTGGAGATCCTGAGCCAAGCCATCTGCCTAATTTGGCCACCCTGCGCAAAGCAAAGCAAGAGAGAAATGCCTTAGAACTAGGTGACAAGGATCCTATTTTGTCACTGCAGATGTTAAAACACAGCGCACCTCACAGTGGTAGCATTAAAGACATTGGATTGGACAAGTTTTTCTGTCACTATTGGAGTCAAACACAAATGTATATGTACAAGTCATTATCAAAGACATCTACTAACCCCTCTGTGAGTTTTGATGCAACTGGCTCAGTAGTGAGGAAACTACAGAGACCAAACGGCATGTCTGGCCATGTCTTCTTATATCAGGGAGTTCTGGCAGGTAATAAGAGCTCAAGTGTCCCAGTCGTGCAAATGCTGTCAGAGAGACATGATGTTAATGCAATAACACATTGGCTGACAGAATGGATACGTGCAGGTGCACCAACTCCAAAAGAGGTTGTAAGTGACTTTTCACTTGCTTTGCTCGGAGCTTTGGTCAAGGCTTTTACTCCTCATCCTGATCTGAAGACCTACATCAATGTGTGTTGTGGCGTCTTACTTGGTAATCAGTCTGCTAAAGTGCCACCTTGTTTTGTCCGGGTTGATGTTGCACACTGCATCAAGATGATCTGCCACTGGGACTGCTTGAAGAAAAAAACACATCGCATTAAAGATTTCTTTGTAAGGTCAATGGCACAGCTTCTCAAGTCACAATCCATGGACGACGCTAGAGAGCTACTACGCAGCATTACTATTGTGGCTCTCAGTGAAACAGAGGGCAATGACAGCTCTGGAGTTCCCCTCATATCAGAAAGGTGCAAGAAATACCTGAAAGGCCGAATTGCAGAAGAGTGTGTCATCATTCCAGATGTAGAGGGTGAGGACCTGGAAAAAGCAGATCAAACGCAGTGGGTGGGTGACCAAACGCAGACAGACCTACGGCAGTGGGTGACAGAAATATGTGAGGAAAGCAGGTCACTTGCTGTGGCTAATGGAGATCATGCATAATCTGGCTTGCAAGCTACTTACCACTTTGGACAGGGGTAATGATCCCTTCACTTCCGAAGCACCAACATCATCGCAAGTTCGGCCAATGTTGAAGCAGAGTTCAAAAACTTTAAACATGGCCTTTTCAAGCATGAAAACTTGCCGATTCGGGTGGATCAATTCATTGCTCGACATCTGTCCTTCATTGAAGGCAACATGCGCATTTGTTCTGCAAAACAAAAAAGTGAAGAAATAGGTGAAGAAGATGCAGCTGTTGCAACAGTGATTGTCAAAGAAGCCAATCCACTACCAACCATAAATTGCAGTGTAGATGTAAAACCAGAAATGGATGATTCCTGTTCTGGGAAGTCTGACATTGTCACAAACATCAATCCAACAGAGGAAGACCCTGTTGAAAACTGGAGAGGCCTAGCTCTTCCACCCAAAAAGAGAAAGAGGAATTCATACCTCTCTCCTTGTCCTGAATGGCTCCATGCAGATCCATCTGTGAGGGGGAAAAGACTGAAAGTGGAACTGTTGAAAAATGGAAATAATCAACAGCCTGTTAAACCCAGGAAGTCAAGAATCTCTGTGCTGAACACATGTACATTTTATGCTTTTTGTCAATGCTTATGCTGTGCTTTCTGTGATAGTGTCACCTTTGCAAATTTTGTTTGTGGTGAGGACTCCAACAACCTCCTCCAGCTAGTGAAAACCATCAGCACAAAGGGTCTGAATGCACATGCCTACATACAGAGGGCAGAACTGCTGAGTGGAATATTCAAACCTGTCCAGCTGAAGTCTGGTGCTCTCGAAATTGATGCACAGTGCCACATCTCCACTGTCATTGAAAAATCAATGACAAAACATGCATGTGTTTACTTCACAAAACAGTGCTCCTCACAGTATTGCAGTCACAGCACACAAGTCACAAGGGAAATACCATTTGTTTGTACTTCTGTTGCTGTATTGCAGGCTTCTGGCATCGCTCATCTTCAGACCGCAGTGGAAGAAGGCCTTAACCTTCCGGAGTCCCCCTGCCTCAGGCCAATCCAAAGTCCATCACAGTGTCCCTCTGCATTCAAGGCAGACTCTACATCAGGAAAAAGGCTCTGTGCAGGGAAAGTTTCTCACAGTTACAGTCTGGGAGAACTTCTGTGGATTGACACTGACCTGGGAAGCAACTCCATAGAATTTCCTTTGAGTGAATTTCCCTCCAATCTGATGCTCCAAGGAGAGAGATTTACTTTGAGGGCAGTCATTGCTTTCAAAGGAGGCTTAACCCAGGATGCTCTTGGACATTATGTGGCCTACTGCAGGAGGTCTCCATGTGTTTGGGAGATGTATGACGACCTGAGAAGTGGAGTGACAGGAGTGTCAGAAAAAAACAAAATATGCCCACATGCAGTGTTATACACAAAAGATTGATTGCACTGTTTACATTTAAGTATTTTTGTTGTATGCCATACACCTTTGTTTTCCTACTCCTGTTTGGAGAAGTTGTTTCTGCTCTTCTGGAAGTCAGGCTTGATGGAGTTTGCACTTAAATCTATTATTCTGTGTGGCACTTTTGCCTTGAAGGCATGACAGTGTGCCATGGCTTGTCAGTATTAAGTGTTTTTAAGTTTAAGTTTTTAAAGGTCCATTATTTGTGCTAATGGATGTTCGATAGTACACTTTAATTCAGTTTCACAAGTAAAATAATTTTGACTTAATTGAGTCATGAGTTTCCATACATGCATATAATACACACACACACACACACACACACACATAGCTTGTGTATGTATAAGCACAGAGATGCAGCAAACATATTATGGTGCGTGTATTTATGACATACTACTTTTATTCACATATATCCGAGCGGATAACAGGATGTGTGGAATGTAACACCAACTCCAAGGTAAATGTTTTTACTGCCTGTGTCTGTTATAAGTTGGAATATTAACTAGGATCCTTTTGGATCTTACCTTGTTACTTCAACTGTATTGTTGAAAAAAACAAAAAAGCAAAATAAAAAGCAGCACAAACGAAACTTCTACATGCACAAACCAGCACTAACGAAGCACTAACGATTGAGACTATTTTTGGTGATTTTGGAGCATGTGGGGGGCTGGTGACATCATCGCCTATAATGTCATGTCTAATAATTAAAAAACCAAAGCAGCACAAACGAAACTTTTACCGGCACAAACCAGCACAAACAAACGAGACTATTCGGGGTGAATTTGGAGCATGCGGGGGGCTGAGTGACCTGAGAATGACCTTTAAATATTATTTTAATATCTAAAAAAACCAAAGCAGCACAAACAATTTTTTTACGGCACAAACCAGCACAAACGGAGCACAAACAAACAGGAGTATTTTGGGAGAATTTGGAGCGTGTGGGGGGCTGGTGACGTCATCGACCGTAAAATTCAATGTCTAATGTTTTAAAAACTGAAGCAGCACAAACGAAAATTGTTACGGCACAAACCGGCACAAACCAGCACAAGTCAAGTCAAGTCACCTTTATTTATATAGCGCTTTTACAATACAGATTGTGTCAAAGCACTTAACAATATCAAATTGGAGGATAGAGTGTCAGTAATGTATAATGATAAGATTAAACACTCAATTTTCAATTTTCAGTTAAAGGCATTTCATTATTGAATTCAGAGATGTCCTTGTCTAGCTCAGTTTAGTTTAAATAGTTTCTGTGCAATCAAATCGGCGATAATCGCTAGAAATTAAGTGTCCCCAACTGAGCAAGCCAGAGGCGACAGCGGCAAGGAACCAAAACTCCCTCTGTGACAGAATAGAGAAAAAAAAACCTTGGGAGAAACCAGGCTCAGTCGGGGGGCCAGTTCTCCTCTGACCAGATGAAACCCGCAGTTCAAAAGTTTATATTTCTATTTTAATTTTGTTGCAATTTCTAACAATAGTAGTATTATGTAGTTAGGTATTTTATTATATTTTAGTTATTTTGTTATTTTTGGTTGATATATCTGGGGATATATCTCTGGGGGTCATCTGGGTGTCCTGGTCTCCGCTGACGATCAGGGCTGTAGACATCATCTCTTGGTGCTGATCCACCATCTGACCGGATACAGACTGAGAAACAGACTAGGAAAGAAACAGACAAATATTAGCGTAGATGCCATTCAACTTACGAGCACAAACGAAGCACTAACGATTGAGACTATTTTTGGTGATTTTGGAGCATGTGGGGGGCTGGAGATGTCATCGCCTATAATTCAATGTCTAATAATTAAAAAACCAAAGCAGCACAAACAAAACTTTTACTGGCACATACCAGCACAAACGAAGCACAAACAAACGAGACTATTCAGGGTGAATTTGGAGCGGGGGCTGAGTGACCTGAGAATGACCTTTAAATAAATATTTTATATCTAACAAACCAAAGCAGCACAAACAAAAAAATTTTACAGCACAAACGGAGCACAAACGACTGAGACTATTTTTGCGACGTTTTGTGATGGGTGGGGGGCCAACTTCACGGAGGTCTGTTGTTGTTGTGGCCCACATACCACCACGGCTCTCTGCCCTTAAGCTGCTTGCCTAAAGATTACCAGCACCATGCCTGAAGCAGACCAAAACTCACCCACAACTCCACAGTGTCCCCAGAAAACAGCCATAACTGGCCCACAACAGTGCCGGAAGCCCCAGATGTCAGCCGGACAAAAGCCAAACTGCCACCACCTTTATCACAGAACTCAGCCACAAAGCATCCAGAAGCTCCGGAAGACAGCCATAACTGGACCAATATTATGCCAAAACTAAACCAGAAATGACCATTTATAATATTTATATATTGTGCAAGGTATAATAAAAGAACAAAACAATGCTAATGCAGTATAGTGTTTTATTGATGGGGGGGGGGGGTCAATAAAAACAATGGGAAAAAGATAAACCAATAACACCAGAATAAGGCAAAACAAAAGCAACAAATAAATAGTCACAATGCAAGAAAAAAAGCCCAAGAGAAACCAATTTAAACTGTTACAAACACATACGTGATAAAACACAGAAACCAACAAACAAAAGACAAATGAAATACAACTCATATTTACATATGTGCAAAAAAAATTAAACAAAATATATACTTAAAAAACAATGTAAAAGATTCACTCTCTTAACAATAAAGAGCTCAAGAAAGACTTAAAGTGCAATAAAAATCCACTTACCAATCACAATGTTTTTATGCTCCAAACTTTGGTTTGGTGCTTTCTCATTTACACCTCTTCAGTTCACCGCTTTAGCCAAGTCATTTTTGATTGCCTGCCTCATAATTTGCCAGAGCATGTTCTTCACATCCACTCCACCCAGCAATCCAAGTTCAAGTACCTGAAATTTTTTTTTAAGCATGCGGTCACTATTAAGCTAAAACACTAAGATTGATCACACCCACTATTTAGTTATAACAGTAATTACAACCAGACCAGAATTATAACAGTAGGCAACTATGCATAACTGAAACTGTTACCTACCACTTTTTATCTTGTTTCCAGACAGGATTGAAGATCATTTTCCAGGGAAATTAAAGACCTTAAATCTTTAATTGGAAACTGCTTTGGACTTAAATGGTTAGATTCTGTGATGTCAAGAACATTGTTTGATTTGAGATCTTGCACCATCTTTATTATGTTCCTCTGCTGCTCCATAACAATTTTTTAAGGGTGTGGAGGCCTCATCAGCGTCTCATTCATCCAGTAGGCGCTTTTCATCTTTAGATAAGACAAGAAATTTAATGATTACTAAATTTATAAAGCGAGGGTGTTATGTTCATGTGAATATAACTTATACTATTCAGCAAAATATTCATTTTTTGCAGTTAAAAAAGAAATGTGCATGTCAATTTGTTAAATTGCACAATGATACAAAGACAGGTCTGTGTCAAGGAACTACATAATACACACAATCTTACTTTATTTTGCGTTTTGGTGGCATCAAGCACAGCCTCTAAATGGAGATGTGGTCTGTTCTGCAAGAGCATCCAGCATGCTTCACTGTAATTATCTATGAAAGATAGAATGTAAAAATCAGATCAATCTGAAAAGTTTTCTACCATTTAGCCTTTTAAATTAAACATACTGTATACTGAAAGGGTGTATACATACTTGCAGTATATATAATTTTAACTTTATATGCATGCAAAGACTCCAGGGGATGCCTCCAACACTTGGTGTCTGGGACTAGGCTTAAGCCTAGAGAACAAGTTTAAATTCTATTATTGTAAGGTGAATAACTACCTTAAACAATAAAACTGATTTAAATGTTTGTATGGAGGCTATAAACACACACAATTCTTCACCCAGATTGCAGGCACAACCTCAACTTCTTCAGTGTCAACAAAGCTGACTTGTGGCACATGATTTCTGCAAGCAAAACACAAATGTGAATAAACAACTTATTTAAAAGAAAAAATAACAATATAAAGGCCAATACAGAAAAGCAGTTATGACTCTGAGTTGTCATACTTGTGTAATTTGTGTCCAAGTATAGCACACAATCTCCATTTGCAATACTTTTTAATTCCTATTAATTCCTTTTCCCCAGATTCAAACATCTTATTGACTCTTTTAACAGCCCTTTTTCACGTTTTCTTCACTCACTGTAAGACTACGTTTTCCGTTATGCACTGTAAATGGGGACTGAGAATAACTGTAGTACCTTCAAGTCAAGTCAAGTCTCCTTTATTTATATAGCGCTTTTAACAATACAGATTGTGTCAAAGCACTTAACAGTATCAAATTGGAGGATAGAGTGTCGGCAATGTATAATGATAAGATTAAACACTCAATTTTCAGTTAAAGGCATTTCATTATTGAATTCAGAGATGACATTGTCTAGCTCAGTTTAGTTTAAATAGTATCTGTGCAACCAAATCGGCGATAATTGCTAGAAATTAAGTGTCCCCAACTGAGCAAGCCAGAGGCGACAGCGGCAGGGAACCAAAACTCCCTCTGTGACAGAATGGAGAAAAAAACCTTGGGAGAAACCAGGCTCAGTCTGGGGTCAGTTCTCCTCTGGCCAGACGAAACCCGCAGTTCAAAAGTTTATATTTCTATTTTTATTTTGTTGTAATTTCTAACAATAATAGTATTATGTAGGTAGGTATTTTATTATATTTTTAGTTATTTTGTTATATTTTTAGTTTTATTGTATTTTAATCGAGGTCATCACTGGGGATATGTCTCTGGGGCTCATCTAGGTGTCCTGGTCTCCGCTGACGATCAGGGCTGTAGACATCATCTCTTGGTGCTGATCCACCATCTGATCGGATACGGACTGAGAAACAGAATAGGAAAGAAACAGACAAATATTAGCGTAGATGCCATTCTACTTACGATGTAAAGAGTACATTGTGTGTTATGGGGAGTGTTCCCGGTTCCAGTTGATCTAATTAATGCAGCCTAACAATCCTTTAATGGATTTGAATAATAGAAGCGTATTAGTGTGTTATGTGTAAGCCAGGCTAAAGAGATGGGTCTTTAATCTACAGGTGCTGGTCATATAATTAGAATATCATCAAAAAGTTGATTTATTTCATTAATTCCATTCAAAAAGTGAAACTTGTATATTATATTCATTCATTACACACAGACTGATATATTTCAAATGTTTATTTCTTTTAATTTTGATGATTAGAGCTTACAGCTCATGAAAGTCAAAAATCAGTATCTCAAAATATTAGAATATTACTTAAGACCGATACAAAGAAAGGATTTTTTGAAATCTTGGCCAACTGAAAAGTATGAAAATGAAAAGTATGAGCATGTACAGCACTCAATACTTAGTTGGGGCTCCTTTTGCCTGAATTACTGCGAGCAATGCGGCGTGGCATGGAGTCGATCAGTCTGTGGCACTGTTCAGGTGTTATGAGAGCCCAGGTTGCTCTGATAGTGGCCTTCAGCTCATCTGCATTGTTGGGTCTGGTGTCTCTCATCTTCCTCTTGACAATACCCCATAGATTCTCTATGGGGTTCAGGTCAGGCGAGTTTGCTGGCCAATCAAGCACAGTAACACTATGGTCATTGAACCAGCTTTTGGTACCTTTGGCAGTGTGGGCAGGTGCCAAGTCCTGCTGGAAAATGAAATCAGCATCTCCATAAAGCTTGTCAACAGAAGGAAGCATGAAGTGCTCTAACATTTCCTGGTAGATGGCTGCGTTGACTGTGGACATCAGAAAACACAGTGGACCAACACCAGCAGATGACATGGCAGCCCAAATCATCACAGACTGTGGAAACTTCACACTGGACTTCAAGCAACATGGATTCTGTGCCTCTCCACTCTTCCTTCAGACTCTGGGACCTTGATTTCCAAATGAAATGTAAAATTTACTTTCATCTGAAAAGAGGACTTTGGACCACTGAGCAACAGTCCAGTTCTTTTTCTCCACAGCCCAGTTAAGATGCTTCTGACGTTGTCTCTGTTTCAGAAGTGGCTTGGTAGCCCTTTTCCTGAAGACGTCTGAGCGTGGTGACTCTTGATGCACTGACTCCAGCTTCAGTTCTCTCCTTGTGAAGCTCTCCCAAGTGTTTGAATCGGCTTTGCTTGACTGTATTCTCAAGCTTGCGGTCATCCCTGTTGCTTGTGCAACTTTTCCTACCCAAATTCTTCCTTCCAGTCAACTTTGCATTTAATATGCTTTGATACAGCACTCTGTAAACAGCCACACCTTTCAGTAATGACCCTCTGTGACTTACCATCTTTGTGGAGGGTGTCAATGTTCGTCTTCTGGACATTGCCAAGTCAGCAGTCTTCCCCATTATTGTGGTTTCAAAGAACAAGAGATACCCACTGTAGGGATGGTCATTTATTCAAACTCAAATGTAAATATTCTAATATTTTGAGATACTGATTTTTGACTTTCATGAGCTGTAAGCTCTAATCATCAAAATTAAAAGAAATAAACATTTGAAATATATCAGTCTGTGTGTAATGAATGAATATAATATACAAGTTTCACTTTTTGAAAGGAATTAGTGAAATAAATCAACTTTTTGATGATATTCTAATTATATGACCAGCACCTGTATGTATGTATGTATTTGATGTTATATTTCATTTCTAAGTTGCTTTGGATAAAACCGTCTGCTAAATGACTAAATGTAAACGTAAGATATGGGCCATTCCACCGAAAGGGTGCCATTTGCTTCCAAAACTAATTTTCTATCTTTTTTAAAGACTTAATCTATTAATACACATATTTAACTATTCAAAATCTGTATTGGTCCATCTCAGGTAACTTTATTTAATTTTTTACACAATTTTTAAGTGGAAGATGGATGCATTTTTCTCAGTCCTGTTACCAAAACTCTAATGTCTCTTTAAAAGCATGTTTAAAATTGTCAACACATTCCTTCATTTCCCCCTCAGGCGTGTGTTTATTTTAAAGAAATTGTTGGTTTCAGGATGAAAAAATATTATTTTTATCATAAAAAATCACTATTTATCTACACAAGGTGTATTTTTCTAAAGTACACAAACCCATTTTTTAATTTTAAAGGCGACTCAAACCTCAAGCTTATAAATTTTCTATGATGCAATTTATTAAACTAAATTATGGACCAAACCTAATAAAAAATAAAAAAGTGGTTTAACTTTATTTTTTAAAGAAAAAACTACTTGGTAACAGGAATGAAACTGGTAAGAGGAATGAGTATCCATTATATTACAGGTTTGACTAGACATGTGAGGTATTAATGCCCGCACTGATATAGTGAAAGTGTTGAACACTGACTAGTGAGCTGACCTCTCTGCAGACCACTAGATTTAAATAGAAACATGATTTGGCCTTTTTTAGCAGAGGTTTTTGTTAGGGTTATGTTTAGGGGTAGCGGATGGGTTATAAGATATACAGTGGGGCAAAAAAGTATTTAGTCAGCCACCAATTGTGCAAGTTCTCCCACTTAAAAAGATGAGAGAGGCCTGTAATTTTCATCATAGGTATACCTCAACTATGAGAGACAAAATGAGAAAAAAAAATCCAGAAAATCACATTTTAGGATTTTTAAAGAATTTATTTGCAAATTATGGTGGAAAATAAGTATTTGGTCAATAACAAAATTTAATCTCAATACTTTGTTATATACCCTTTGTTGGCAATGACAGAGGTCAAACGTTTTCTGTAAGTCTTCACAAGGTTTTCACACACTGTTGCTGGTATTTTGGCCCATTCCTCCATGCAGATCTCCTCTAGAGCAGAAATGTTTTGGGGCTGTCGCTGGGCAACACGGACTCCAAAGATTTTCGATGGGGTTGAGATCTGGAGACTGGCTAGGCCACTCCAGGACCTTGAAATGCTTCTTACGAAGCCACTCCTTCGTTGCCCGGGCGGTGTGTTTGGGATCATTGTCATGCTGAAAGACCCAGCCATGTTTCATCTTCAATGCCCTTGCTGATGGAAAGAGGTTTTCACTCAAAATCTCACGATTCATGGCCCCATTCATTCTTTTGTTTACACGGATCAGTTGTCCTGGTCCCTTTGCAGAAAAACAGCCCCAAAGCATGATGTTTCCACCCCCATGATTCACAGTAGGTATGGTGTTCTTTGGATGCAACTCAGCATTCTTTCTCCTCCAAACACGACAAGTTGAGTTTTTACCAAAAAGTTCTATTTTGGTTTCATCTGACCATATGATCATCCAAATGCTCTCTAGCAAACTTCAGACGGGCCCGGACATGTACTGGCTTAAGCAGGGGGACACGTCTGGCACTGCAGGATTTGAGTCCCTGGCGGTGCAGTGTGTTACTGATGGTAGCCTTTGTTACTTTGGTCCCAGCTCTCTGCAGGTCATTCACTAGGTCCCCCCGTGTGGTTCTGGGATTTTCGCTCACAGTTCTTGTGATCATTTTGACCCCACGGGGTGAGATCTTGCGTGGAGCCCCAGATCGAGGGAGATTATCAGTGGTCTTGTATGTCTTCCATTTTCTAATAAGGCAGGTCTACAATTTTGTTTCTGGTGTCCTTTGACAGCTCTTTGGTCTTGGCCATGGTGGAGTTTGTAGTTGGACTGTTTGAGGTTGTGGACAGGTGTCTTTTATACTGATAACAAGTTCAAACAGATGCCATTAATACAGGTAATGAGTGGAGGACAGAGGAGCCTCTTAAAGAAGAAGTTACAGGTCTGTGAGAGCCAGAAATCTTGCTTGTTTGTGGGTGACCAAATACTTATTTTACAGAGGAATTTACCAATTAATTCTTTAAAAATCCTACAATGTGATTTTCTGGATTTTTTTTTCTTCTCATTTTGTCTCTCATAGTTGAGGTATACCTATGATGAAAATTACAGGCCTCTCTCATCTTTTTAAGTGGGAGAACTTGCACAATTGGTGGCTGACTAAATACTTTTTTGCCCCACTGTAAGTAACTAAAAAAATAATAATAATAAATATTAAATATTAAATTAAAATTGATATAAAATATAATAAACTTAAATAATATCTTTTCAGTTTTTCTGTGGATATTGTTTTCTTATAGCGCAGCTCACACTCAAACACCATTCCATATATATGAGCCTAATACGTAATTGCCACAGGACAGAAATCATACATTTTCTGTCATACTTGCAGGAAAGTAATATAAAACAACAATGCAGGAACAACCATACGTTTTCTATGGGAAAAAGCATTGTCTCAGTGTGGATAGAACGCCAAAACTTTGAGAAAAAATGGTTTGGCTAGATTAATATTGATGTAGCCTAATATTTACATTTCTAAATCTGATGACACTACTCACTCCTGTTACTTTTACTCAGTTACTATATATAAGTATAGGATATATGAGTAACAGGACTGAAAGTAACCGAATTGAGATTTTAGGATAAAATTAGCAAATAAATATAATCTAGCCACATGGAGTACTGTACGTGCTAATATTATAAGAATACTCAGCAAATTATAGTGATTCACCAAAGATTTGTATTTTTAAAATAAACAAGTAACATCTAAGAAATAATTTAGGCAACAGGACAGTATATTTATAATGACGCACCCAGCCACTGTTATGATATCATCAAATATACAGAAAAGAAAATAAGACCACATGCTTTCGATCATTTCATTGCCTTCAGAAGATCCAGATGTTGCAATATTATGTTGAAAATGTGAAAACCTGGGGACACAACTAAAATGTGTATTTTATCCAAAATACTGTAAATTTATTTTGAAATAAATGTATTTAAGGCACAGATGGGATTCGGAGGTACACAAAAATGCTAAATAAAAATAATTTCTGAAGGATTTTAAACATTATATTTAATGTTAAAATGTAGCGTTAGACATTGGGGACATATACAAATGCTATGTTTTCAGTGTTTTAGGTAGTTTTTAATATTTTTTTAATTATATATTTTAAATTTGCAGTTATATTAATATGCAGGACACTTTGCTTAATGATAAAATGTATTTTGTAGTTAATTTTTATGCATGTTTGTACCTATAATGTCCTGGGGACAGAAATGGTGCCCATTCGGTGGAATGGCCCGGGTAGGGTTAGGGAGGGCTTTATTGTCCCAATAAGGTGGCATCCGTTTAAAAATTGGAATTAAAATTTGAATTTACACGGGAACTCATCACTGAACACAGCAGAATATCATCATCATGGATCTCTTGCTATAATACAATACAATACAATACTCCCACCTAGTGGCCCATTTCCTATGGAAGCTTGTTTCCGGCACTAAATAAAGAAATCATTAATTAATAAAGAAATAGCAACTGGCATTGTTTATATCTCGCAATTCTGAGAAAAAAAGTCAGAATGAATGATAAGATAAAAAGCTGTAAATTACCTTTATTTTTTATTCCATGGTGGAAACAAGCTGCCATAATGACACAAGTGAACCTAAATTCATACACAACGTAATGTAACCTAAAATGTCATCAATGCCAGATAAACTTTTATTAAATTGTAATCTTTTTAAAATCAGCCTTCACCTTTTTTGACTGCATCTGATTATGAGGCATTGTTCTTGTCCGTCATGCATTTATTTGTACTATTTTTCATGTGTGAGGTTTTTTTTTTTTTTTTTTTTTGTATAATTCCATTGTTTTTCATTATGTCTAAATATTAATAAATAAATTCAGTTTGAGGTTTTCTGCCTTTATTGAACATTACACTGCATTTGGTCCGTTTTGCAACATGATTCAATTAAAATCACAGCACTATACATGCATGCACGCTGGAGACCTTTTACCACATAAGGCTGCATCCAGATTTATTTAATAATCCACGAAGCACTTCATCCAGTAGCTTTTCTCTCCGTGACAACAAAAGCAGACTTTTATTATGTTGTTAGCAGGAGCTCTGGGAGGAGCTAAGTAAATCTATTCTGACATCACACAACAGCAATTCGACTAGGAGCAATTGCAATTCAGATATCTATGGCAAGCTGTTTTAACATTTAAAACATTTTTTTGACTATCCATAAATATAATTCGGATAGTCACAATTGTAATTCGGATAGTCGTAATTATAATTTATAATTACATTAGAGATATCTGCAATAACGCGTCATACATCCGCAAATGTAATTAGAGATATCTCTAATTCAGTTTCGACTAGTCACAACTATAGTTTAAAGATATCTGAATTGCAATTGCTCCTAGTCGAATTGCTGTTGTGTGATGTCAGAATAGATTTACTCAGCTCCTCCCAGAGCTCCTGCTAACAACATAATAAAAGTCTGCTTTTGTTATCACGGAGAGAAAAGCTACTGGATGAAGTGCTTCATGGATTATTAAATAAATCTGGATGCACCCTAATGTTTAAAATCCTTCAGAAATTATTTTTGTTTTGCATTTTTTTGTACCTCCATATCCCATCTGTGCTTTAAATACATTTATTTCAAAATAAAATTACAGTATTTTTGATGAAATACACATTTTATTCGTGTCCCCAGGTTTTCACATTTTCAACATAATATTGCAACATCTGGATCTTCTGAAGGCAATGAAATGACCGAAAGCATGTGGTCTTATTTTCTTTTCTGTATATCTGATGATATCGTAACGGTGGCTGGGAGCGTCATTATAAATATACTGTCCTGTTACCTAAATTATTTCTTAGATGTTACTTATTTTAAAAATACAAATCTTTGGTGAATTTGCTGAGTATTCTTATAATATTAACATGTACAGTACTCCATGTGGCTAGATTATATGTATTTGCTAATTTTATCCTAAAATCTCAATCCGGTTACTTTCAGTCCTGTTACTCATGTACTCATATATCCTATACTTATAGTAACTGAGTAAAAGTAACATGAGTGAGTAGTGTCATCAGTTTTATAAATGTAAATATTAGGCTACATCAATATTAATCTAGCCAAACCATTTTTTCTCAAAGTTTTGGCCACACTGAGACAATGCTTTTGCCCATAGACAACCTATGGTTGTTCCTGCATAGTTGTTTTATATTACTTTCCTGCAAGTATGACAGAAAATGTATGATTTCTGTCCTGTGGCAATTCTGTAGTAGACTCATATATAGAATGGCGTTTGAGTGTGAGCTGCGCTATAAGAAAACAATAACCACAGAAAAACTGAAAAGATATTATTTAAATTCATTATATTTTATAATTGTCATAGGTTTTTCATATTTTATAAGTTTCATTCCTGTTACTAAGTAGTTTTTTCTTTGAAAAATAAAGTTAAAAATAAAGGTTTGGTCCATAATTTATCCCATAGTTTAAAAAATTGCATCATAGAAAATTTATAAGCTTGAGGTTTGAGTCGCCTTTAAAATGAAAAAAAATGGGTTTGTGTACTTTAGAAAAATACACCTTGTTTAGATAAATAGTGATTTTTTTACGATAAAAATAATATTTTTTGATCCTGAAACCAACAATTTGTTTAAAATAAACACCTGCCTGAAGGGGAAATGAAGGAATTTGTTGACATCATTTTAAACACGCTTTTAAAGAGACATTAGAGTTTTGGTAACAGGACTGAGAATAAAGTTACCTGAGATGGACCAATACAGATTTTGAATAGATAAAGATGTGTATTACTAAATTCAGTCTTTAAAAAACTCTTTTTTTGAAGAGTTTTGGAAGCAAATGGCACCCTTTCGGTGGAATGGCCCATATCTTACATTTACATTTAGTCATTTAGCAGACGCTTTTATCCAAAGCGACTTACAACTGAAATATAATATCAAATACATACATACATGTATATATATATATATATATATATATATATATATGTAAGATCAAATATCTTGAATGTATGTTATGACTAGTCAAAATAACATTGTAGATAAATAACTTTATAACTTACATTGTGTTGAGCTATATCTCACAATTCTGAGAAAAAAGTCAGAATTGTGAGGTTAAAAAGTCACTATTTATTTATTTTTATTATTCTTATTTCTTTATTTAGTGGCGGAAACGATCTTCCATAGGAAATAGCCCATACAAAGTGGGATTATTATATTGTATTATAGCAAGAGATCCATGATGATGATATTCTGCTGTGTTCAGTGATGAGCGTCAATGTATTCTTTTAGGCAGCGGCTATTTGCACTAAGTGTACATAGCAAATAGATTCTACACTAAGTGCAAATCTAATATTTTCTTAGTGATAGATGCTATTTACACTATGTTAAAATAGCAATATTTTGTACTATTTAGACTACTTATTTGAAATAGTGGCAATTATCTGTACCTCAGTATTGTAGTACATTATAAACCAGTACGCAATAATAAGGTATTGAGTGTAAATTCATGAGAACATTTTTTTAGCACGATGCGGAACCGAACTCGGGTCGAACGCGTCAACAACCATACACGCTGCACACTACACCACTGAAACTGATATTTGCATGTGGTAATTTATCGATGTTGACTATCCCAATGACACATACCATGGGCAGATAATGTAAATAGCCTTAGTGTAAATAGACACTCCGATTCTTTTAACAATATATCAAATGTTGCAACGGCTGACGTGAGGGTTACATGTGTTCGTTTGTAAATAAAGGCAAACACAATTTCATCCACAGCACACACGTCTCAACATTACCATACAAAACAGGACAAAATACTATAGTCCTCTCTGTATAGCCTTACACATGCTCCAGCTACATTTTTATTTACATACTTTTCAATTACTTCTGTATAAAACAGTTTCAAATCACCCAAAGACGCGGGACCTTTATTATACAAAACTTAGACAAAATGGCGGAAGACAACAGTTTCCAAGCTAGGATTGGTTAAATAGAATGTTTAAGGCGGGGCTCAACAAAGGCGTATTTGCATGCACATTAGAGATATCTCTAAATGTATTTTGACTAGTCAAATTGTTAATTGAAGATATCTGCAATGCATTTTCGCCTAGTCACAAATCTTAATGCAGATATCTCCAAAAAAGTTCTTCCTAGTCACAAATCTGATTGAGATATCCGTAATTAAATTGCAGATATCTTCAAATGAGTTTTGACTAGTCGTAATTCCAATTGAAGATATCTTTAAATATAATTTGACTAGTCGAAATTGAATTAGAGATATCTCTAATTACAATTCGACTAGTCATAAATGAATTGCAGATATCTTCAAATGTAATTCGGATATCTTTAAAAAATTTGAATTGGAGATATCTCTAATTGTATTTTGACTAGTCGAATCATATTTAGAGATATCTCGAATTGGAATTACGACTAGTCAAAATACAATTAGAGATATCTCTAATTCGAGTTTTGACTAGTCACAATTCAATTAGAGATATCTTGAATTGGAATTACGACTAGTCAAAACTCATTTGAAGATATCTGGAAATATTTTTCAATGGAAGTCAATGGAAGATTATGACTAGTCGTAATTGCATTGTAGATATCCGGAATGTGTATTATGACTAGTTGTAATTGCATTGTAGATATCTTCAATGCATATTATGACTAGTCACAATACAATTGTAGATATCTTCATTCCAATTACGACTAGTCATAATTGCAATATAGATATCTGGAATTACAATTGTGACTATCCGAAATTATATTTATGGATAGTCAAAAAAATGTTTTAAATGTTAAAACGGCTTGCCATAGTTGAATCATATTTAGAGATATCTCGAATTGGAATTACGACTAGTCAAAATACAATTAGAGATATCTCTAATTGAATTGTGACTAGTCGAATTGTAATTAGAGATATCTCTAATTCGAGTTTTGACTAGTCACAATTCAATTAGAGATATCTTCAATTGGTATTACGACTAGTCAAAACTCATTTGAAGATATCTGGAAATATTTTTCAATGGAAGTCAATGGAAGATTATGACTAGTCGTAATTGCATTGTAGATATCCGGAATGTGTATTATGACTAGTCGTAATTGCATTGTAGATATCTTCAATGCATATTATGACTAGTCACAATACAATTGTAGATATCTTCATTCCAATTACGACTAGTCATAATTGCAATATAGATATCTGGAATTACAATTGTGACTATCCGAAATTATATTTATGGATAGTCAAAAAAATGTTTTAAATGTTAATACGGCTTGCCATACATTGTCACTAGTGACAATTCAATTGTTGATATCAACAAAGCCAGTTGATATCTGAAATTGCCCTTGCAACTAGTGAAAATAGAATTACTGATATCTTAAATAACATTTTAACTAGTAAAAATACATTTACAGATATCTGGAAATGCCATTTTTACTACTAAGAATAGCTATGGTAATGAGTTAATGAATATTAATTAGTTCTGGTTTTCCCATAATCCTTACGTCAGCACTGGCCAAAGATGGCGGAAGAACGTCCAGCAGAAACGGCTCCTTTATTTATTTGTTTTGTCAATGAAACATGAAATTATGGCTGAAATTATTTATTTATTGTTAGTTGTTTTTTTTAAAAAAGTAATTTTATCCTGTTTCTTTTTATTGGCCACCAAGTCCTTCGGATAATTGAAGGAAATATGAATAAGGCATTCATTTAGCTATAACATAAACAATAATGTCATTTTTTCAAATGTTTATTTTTGGTTTCATTACACTTTCTTCTAATACATCAAATAAAAAATACAACCAAAATGAAAAATAAAACATAATACTGCGTCACACAAAGTTTGAAGGTTTTGCTGGAATTTTTTATTTTTATTTTTTTGTTTTAATATCGTTGTATTTAGGCCACATGGACGAGTCGTCATATTGCGTGCCCAAATTCGTGCCGGCGTTTCTCTTTGTGTAAAGGCGGGTGCAGAATTTATTTATTTATTTTTTTTATTTTTCATTTTTTTAACTGTACATTTTGATGTATTATAACACCGACACGTTTGATGACCCGACATATTTGCACTCTCTGCCCAATTCGGCTCGGATTTTCTTGACCATTGGGACCAAACGTGATACACATCGTAATGTCCTAACACTTGCATTATTTTTTATATAACATGTTGTCCAGCTGTTGAAGTATTGGTGGACAAGATGAATAATAAAGTCTATTGAACATCTTTCTCATGTCTGTCTCGGCCATTTCAATGTTACGTTAAATTTGACACTGCACTGATACACTCTTCTGAAAGTTAAGACATGAACAATTGTAGTGGGTTCGGAGTGGAAATGGACAACGATTTAATAAGAATTATGTAATCTTGCACAGAATGTGTAACGGTGGCCGCCGCCCTAGCTTAGATAAACTCTAAGGGAAATGTTCGGGCGCCAGTCAGGACTAATCCTGACAATTTAAGTTAACCCAGGATAGCAAAACAAAGGCCACCTGTTACAATATTAATTTACAAAAACACTCAAAGAAAAAAAACTCTGTTCACAAGGGGAAGATTTATTCCACGATGTCCATGAGAGAAAAAAAAACACAAGTGAAAAAAACAGTTCACCACTTCCGTTCACTTTTGAAGCCGTGCAGAAATTGCGTCACGCACGTTTGCAGTCATAATGGAAACTGGAGAGTGTTTCGGGTTTTGTCCGACAGCAGGACAGGTGGATGAGCAGCCATCACTTGTCTTCAGAACAGTTTTACTAACAACAGACGATCGTGATGTGCAACGCTTGAAAGTCAAGTGAACTTTTCGACGCACCAGACATCGCTCACAGGAAGCAACAGTTCGACAAGCGGCAGTCTTTCCACGTCACACGGTATTCCCTTCACGCTCACTACTGCAAACCTACTGATGACGCAATTATTCTCGGGTAAGACACGCTTCCTTATATCCTCCGTCCTTCCGCCGTTAATTGAACACTCCACCCCCAAACACACAAAGTGAAAGTAAAATGATTTTGGTGGCACGGATTTTTCGCATTGCCACAAATGGGTTTTGGGGTCGTTTTATAAAGTTAATTTATAAAAACGTTTGGAGCACTTTTTGTTTGTTAAATGTAAGTTTTTTAAAAAAAAATGTATTTATTTATTTATTTATTTTTTAAGTAACGACTAAGAGGCCAGCGGCACAGTGAGCTGATCATAGCCTATGTTTGATCAATTTAGCCTTCTCAAATCATCAGGACTTGCCTAAAATAAAATCTATAGAAATAAACAGTTCAAGCATATCACAATGTTAGTTTAAATGTTTGAACTATATAAATGTGCGCTAGGTGCATATCTAATTGTTTGTGTGAAGAGTGGAAGCTGAAACCACTTTGCAGGACATGGAGCCAGAGCGGTCACTTGCATTTTTTTATTGATAGTGGAAACAACTTAAAATACGCAGTAATTTTTGCTCATAAAGGTAAGAGTAACATTATTCGAAACTGTAAAGGGTCTACTTTCATTTGTGTGCATTCACAATATCAACGAAACTTTGTGCTTTTATAAAATAAATAGGAAAACTGAGGATGCCTTGCCTTGCTCTTGAATAGGAGCGCTTCACAATGCTGAACCAAAACTCAACGAATTGAGTCACAAATATGATAAATATATCTATAGAAAGCTTTAAATTGCTACTTTAAAACGAAATAATTCAAATCGAAAACAAAAACTCTTTCATTATGTAATCCGTAAAGATGCATTTCTGTCTAAAGGCATGTCCACTGAGGAGATGGCGAGTCATTTTTCATCACCGTCTAAAATATAAAAATAAGGTAAAGCCTAAAACAGGCCCGATTATATATTTTTTCTGATTTTTATGTTGCTCTGCTCTGAATTCCTTAAACTTTAAAGTATTTTCTGCAAAGCAATTTTGTCTGATATGTGAATTATTTATTAGCCTATTTTTTTTATCCATGCAGCAAATGCTTTAAAAACAGCTTTAAAAATACTTTATTCCAGATGATTTTAAATAACTTTTCACTTTAAATTTTATGGGTAGCTTGAATGTAAAACATTGTCATGAATTTGTTGTATTCCCCTTTGTAAAATAGGCTACAAATTGTTGTAGTAGTCTAACCCGATCTTATGAAAGTGCATGTAGCACAATTTTCTCTTTCTATTTGACGTAATGTTTATAAGCAGAAATTGACTTTGGCATGCAAAAGTCTGATACATTCATTATTAATGGCATGGCTGGTTCAGTCGACAGAAATAGGCCTACGGGACACACGGGCCTATAATTTACTGCTGAAATGTTTGCGGGGGAAATCTCAGGTCAGTCTGAGCGCTCATGGTACGCACAGTGCATACAGCCGTACACCTGCAAGTGCCACTGATCTTGCCCATCTGGTTCATTGCTTATTAACATTATTATTATTAAGAGACCATGACTTGATACCATGACTAAGGTGCCCTTGAGCAAGGCACTGAACCCCTAATTGCTCCCCGGGCGCTGGAGCAATAGCTGCCCACTGCTCCGGGTGTGTGTTCACTATGTGTGTGTGTGCATTTGTTCACTACTCACTGCTGTGTGTGTGCACTTGGATGGGTTAAATGCAGAGCACTAATTTCGAGTATGGGTCACCATACTTGACAATACATCACTAACTTAACTTAACTTAACTTAAACTTAAGGATGATTCCTTATCCTGTGGCTCCCTCTAGTGGATAAAATTAATATCACAGCCTTCATCTTCCAGTTGAAATGGCTGATAGTTTAGAATTTGATTTTGGCAGCGGCTATTTGAATTCAGTGAATACATTGAATTCTATTTACAGTAAGTGAAAATAGCATATTTTCTTAGCAATAGATTATATTTACACTATTTAATAATTGTAATATTTTCTTGCAGTAATAGTAGTTTGATGCTGTTTATACTACTTATTGCAAATAGTGGGCGATATCTGCACCTCAGTATTGTAGTTGGCTACATTATAAAACAGTATACAATAATAACCTATTGAGTGTAAATTATAATTTGTATTAAAATTATTAACTGGATGCCGCCCCTACAACTAACCCTATATAACCAATAACCACACGTTATTTTCCAGTTTTCTAATATTTCCTTAATTTTTATTGAAAATAAATGCCTTTCCGATGTGATACGGGATGTAAAAAAGAGAGTAGAACTAGGTCAGCAGCGTTTAAAAAAACGTTTTTGCAGTTTTCTAACCCTACGACACGGTGGTAGACGGAGTTATTGTGAGTAGCCTCTGCCTAAATAAAAGCAAAATAATTATTAAAAATAGCCTACAGGAACGTTTTATTTTCATGAGAGGGCAATCGAATGTGCCGTTCTCTTTTGGGCTCTGTACGTTGTCGTCTATCCACCATAAACATTTATAAAGGGCGTCACTCGTCATTAAATTATGCACATATCCAAAAAGGAATTCTTGATATCAACAATTTAATTCTTGATATCAACAATTAAATTGTTGATATCAGCAATTTAATTGTTGATATCAACAATACATATGTTTAAATGTTAAAAGGGCGACGAAACTATTACAGATATCAAAGACGCATTTCTTACTAGTTACAATTCTAAATGCATATATCAGCTTTGTATTTCTTACTAGTAGAAATATAATTTTTGATATCAATAATTACCTTTTTACTAGTAAAAATGTCTATTCTTGATATCAGCAATTTAATTCTGGATATCAACAATTTAATTGTCACTAGTGACAATGTTCATTTCTGATATCTGAAAATGTATTTCTGATATCAACAATTTGGGAGGGTAATTTCTGATATCAAAAATTTAATTCTTGATATCAACAATTTAATTCTTGATATCAACAATTTAATTCTTGATATCAAGAATTAGCATTTTAACTAGTGGAAATCTAATTCCTGATATCAAGAATTAACATTTTAACTAGTAAAAACTGAATTGTTGATATCAAGAAGTCATATCCTGAGAATGAATAAAAGTCAAAACGGCTTGCCATAAGCCCAGGCTGCCATCATCATATATCTTGCTGTTATGGAAATATCATGAATTACGGCTGATGCTATCGAAAGCTAAGCCAGTCTGGCTGTACAGAAAAATGCACTCATGAGTAAATATAAAGACATAATATATACATTTAAAGATATTTACTTTCAAATACGAAGTAAAATCATTCAATGGTGTATCGGTGACTCGATGAGGTACGAGTAAATGTCCGGGTAAGACACCTCTGGCCACTGGGTGGGGTTGTTACACCAATTTGACGCTAGGAGAATGAAGGGACATCCCTACTAACAATTCTTGGTTTTTGGTTCCCAGAACGTTATTTTATGGTTTGTTTTTGGTTAGCCAGGAAAGTTTTCTTAACGGAAATAGAACGTTCCCATAACGTTATCCTAACGTTCCCAGAACCTTATTTTTTTTTTTATTAGAACCTTATTCTAACGTTCCCCTAACGTTATTATAACGTTTCCCTAACCTGTTTACTCCAGTATGATCACTCCACTGTAGGTCAGTAATCATTCAGCACACACGACCCAGTGTTGCATGGAAATTATCCGTATGGACGCCTAATCAGCATTATAAAACCATATCTTGTTTTTATCTATTGTTTAATTAATAAAAAATAATCGGAGCAAATCAACTATCATATGTAAGATTAAATAAGATTAAATCTGTCCATTACGGGGTAGCTAGTTACCAATATTTTACTTCTTCAGCACGAAATAAAAATTACTTCACACAATGTATGGTTTATAAAATATGACGTTTATTCACAGATATTAAAAAAATAATAAAAAATTACTTGACTTAAATTAGGTTATCAGTACATTCATTTCTTACCGCTAGTATACAGTTTGTACAGCGGGACACTCCTCTTTTGATCCATAAAAAAAGAATTCTCGCTCAACATCATGTTCTCTTCAGTTAGGCATGTCAAATCCCTCCGAAATCATATTTACTGTCATAACTATATTCATTTTAAGTAATCATTCAATAAATAGATCGATAATCGAGCGAGTACCAGTAAACAAGTAAAATGAAATGACCGTTAATTTTTAAATTACGCGAGCGCGCGGCTCTCTTCAGATGAAAGCGTGTCATGGAGCAGCGCGTGGCCGCGTGCGGATCAGAGGCGCGCACGTAGTATATGAAGATGAAACAAACGAAGTTATGATTTCTGTTATCACTCCCTGCTTAATCCTGGCTTAATATTGTAAATTAAAACTTGTTTTAACTGATATAATTTCTGTATTTTAAATAAATGCTACCTTAAACGAATTTCAGGGCTCTGTATAGGTCATTACACAAAAAACATCTGAAACGTTTTCATTGGAAATATAGTTTTACAGGGTTATAAAAATAACCTAAAACTAACCATTGATCTCTATAAGTTATTTTTTTAAGTTATTTTAAAAATAACCACCCTGCAACGTTCTGGGAACGTTATTTTATGGTTACAAAAAAAATAACCTAAATATAACGTTTCCCTAACGTTAGTATTTGGTTACCAAAAAAATAACCAAACGGGAACCAAAAACTAACATTAGGGGAACGTTCTGTGTTTGCTGGGATGTTTTTAAATTGACCAAATTAAGTTTGTGTTATTATCTTAAAAAATAACCTAAAACTAACCATTAGGGAACGTTCTCTGTAAGTTATTTTTAGGTTATTTAATAATAACCACCCTGCAACGTTCTGGGAATGTTATTTTATGGTTACAAAAAAAATAACCTAAATATAACGTTTCCCTAACGTTAGTATTTGGTTACCAAAAAAATAACCAAACGGGAACCAAAAACTAACATTAGGGGAACGTTCTGTGTTTGCTGGGATGTTTTTAAATTGACCAAATTAAGTTTGTGGATGTATCTTTCACGCTCGGCAGGCAGGGTGGACATATAATTACTTGACATGTTTAATCTAAGTGATTTCTTAAGTTATTCACGCCTGCCGGCTGTGTACGGACGTTGCTTTGTGCCGCTATTTTGTATTGAAGTCTATGCAAGTCTAGTTTATTTTCCACTAAAAAGGGGCGGTGACGAAATTGACAGTTAAGTTCCCGGATGTGCCGGTAGTACTATGTCGCGCTGACCAAAGGACGACGAACTGGCGACGTCGTCACAACGTTCTGTGTTTGCTGGGTTGTTATTGGGTGGCTGGCGCACTACAAATAACGAATGCAATGGACGACATGAAATATTATTTCCAAGTGTACTGTCCCCGCCAGTATGACTCATGGTATGATTTCTGCTAATAATCCCACATATATTTGTAGTGTATTAAAAAACGGGTTAAAGAGAGCTGCAGCGCCCCCCAAAAGAATGTCGATTGAGTGTGTGAGCTGATGTTAAGATAAACAGTTGTTCCTGTTTATTCTGTTAATAAATATCACATTCTTGATATTCTGCCAGTCCTTAAAATTGACATCCCAGTAAGATGATGCGGCCGCTCGGATGCAACAATTCCGGTGGCCTGGCAACTTCTCCCGGTTCTCTCAGTGCGGGCCATGCATGCGCAACTTTAATTTCTACAATTTAAATTCTCGAAACATTTCGACTTTATTCTCGTAATATTTCGACTTTATTCTCGTAATTTCGACTTTATTCCCGAAATACGACTTCATCTCGTAATCTTAGATTTTATTTTATTTTTTTAACGTGCCACTAAAAAGCCGTCGTAAATTTATATGTGGGCTATCTTGAAAGGATTTATTCAGCCACCTTGAGACTTTTTTAACATATCCTTTCCTACCATAGCTGTCCACTCCTCCTTTGTTGAAGTTAATGTTCACATTGTCAGGGGAGCATTTATTGTGGTGTGACAAAGGCTTCTATAGCCATCCAGTTATTTATTTATTGAGTGTATGTCTGAATACTTATTACTCATACTTACAAAGCCTATAGCCTATTTAAAAACAATACGATAGTGGAGGTGGTGTCTAATTATCAGTCAGATGATAAAACATCAAAGGTTCCTCTTTTTATCTTAGTCTTACTAACGATAAGAAATTCAGCTGGACGTGCATACAGAGCGTAACTATTCATACAATAACATCACACAGTCAACCATTATTTAACATTATACTGTATAACATCACAGAGTTAACCATTATTTTGCATTATGAGTTTTATATATATTGGGAAAGTCCTTAACATAAGTCCTTATCATTAAAATGTGTAAAAATGGAAAAAGGACCCAGTTTATGATAGGTCAAGTACTGATTAAGTTGAACCAATTGAACTTTAATGAACTGATTGAACTTGCCTGAAATACTGAATAAATTCAAGTAATTTAAGCTTGTGTTAGGTAATGAAATTATCATCTTAATATCAACTCTTTAATTTATTATTTTTTTCTAAACATCTATATCTGTTATGTAAAGATAATCCTGACTACCTCATGGTTAATAAAAGTATCTTTAAATGAAAAATTATTAAAAGACAAAAACACAATTTTGAAAGAAATCTCTTTTTACATAATTTTTATTTTGAATCTTAATTTATACATACTATAAACTATACTGAATTTCCTGAAGTTGAGTAAGTTGTATAGGTTTTTCTATGCGGTACCATATTTGTAACTTCTGGCAGCTACCAGGCATTGAAATCAAACAGCTTAGTCATAGACTGTTGCACAATAAAATCATAAACGGCCCCTAATGTTCATTACAAGGTTAAATTCCATTTACTGATGCACCATATCATTGAATACCATATAGATTATTTTATCACTACGCATAGCTCACAGTGGTATTATGAAATTCCATGGTGATGTATAAAAACAAGCATTGATTTTTGTCGGCGATTCATTTTTGTACTTATCAGCCTTAGGAAAAACTCTGATCTATGTTTAACAGGTAACACGGATAGACAAGCAGCATATATATCTTGGAACGTTATGTGCAATAGACAATAGATTGATCTCCAGCCACTCGGAACTCCTTGGAAAAGAAGAAGATCCAGAGATATGAAAGACATATTACAAATTATTGCACTTCTCTTGGGTTTTTTGGCATGTGGCTCTGCTGTATTATCATTACATAATCACTCCTGGAAAGTGTCTACAGACGATGATAGTGTCATCATCACCTCCGACATCTTTGAGAACCTGTGGATGTCCTGTGCAGTTGACTCCACCGGTACTTTCAATTGTTGGAATTTTCAGTCCATGCTCGCTTTACCAGGTAAAACGCCATGATAACTATATAAATAACTGTAATAACGATAATAGTACTATCATTATACTACTCCTATTGCTAGTATTACTTTTTTTTTTTTTTTTTTACTGAATTTAAGAGTTACAGCTAAAAAGTGATTCAGGTTTCTTTAATTTATGTTAAAAACAAAAAGAAAACATGGTTTATGAACAAAAAGTTAGTATTCTATTGAAAACAATGGAATATTATGGAGATTATGTTTGATACAGCACATCTAGGAGTGTAATATTGCTTTTATACAGTTCTATAAACAAGTCATTAATACTGAGTAACTTGCCTTTAAGACAAAAACTGGCCAGTTAGTTTTTATATTCTTCACAAATGAAAACAGCTATAAAAGAAACCAAAAAAAATGGTGCTTTGCCGGTTATCAAGCACTGCACAGACTGAAAGCAAGATAAGAACAGCATTTATGAGTGGAGCAAAATGACAAGAATTTTATATTTCCCACTCAAATTTTCCTGTATTTGCTCAGCATAGCTCCACTCTGGGTTTTCTATTTCTCACTCCCAACTTAGTTGTGTGAGAAACACGCTCTAAGTGATCATGGAGCTAGAGAAAACAAAGGCGCTCTGATGCAATCAAATATAACCACACAATTCTGCTTTCATCAATGAAAAAAAAAAAAAAAATGTTGACTTTCCAAAACTACACTCCCTGCTCTGATTACAGTCTTCACATACTCTGGTCTGCAACAGCAAACATAAAAGTGAAGTGATACAAACAGCCAAAAGTCCTAATGCTGTTGGACTAAATAGAGTGCTGCAGGGATAATTTATTTGTAGGTCCAAAAACAAGCAACCCCAAAACTAGTTAAGGCATTTTAGCACTTCTGGTTCCATTTGTTCAAAGTCAGTAGGCTTTTGGTTATATGCCTGAAATTTAACACAGCACTTTCACATTTTATTATAGAAAATGAAACAATAAATCCTTTTTAATTTAAAAGGACAAAAATAAAAAGCTTTTGCTTGTCTTGGATGAAAAAATGTTGGATGCTAATAAGTGGCTAAATGAGACCACAGAGGTTGTCAGGGACTTTAAATGTCATCACACAAATAGGAAAACTCATCTACTCACTGGTCCGCTTTCATAGTTTCACTGTTTGTAATCATGAATTTTTTTTTTTCTAAATAAAGACTGAAAGAGTTGCCACCACAGTCATGCATCTGTGGTGTAGTTTGTTTATAGCAGAGGTACCCAATCCTGTTCTTGGTAATCAAACTTCCTGCAAAGTTCAGCTCTAATCTGAACCACCTAGTTAAGATATTTAGAAGCACTTGATAATTACAGACAGGTGTGTTGGAGCAAAACAACTTGCCAAACAACTAGCATAAACAACAAATCAAGAATGCACTTTTTATTTTTAACACTATTTTGTCTAAATCATTATGTGAAATTTTTAATAAAACGTTATAAATAATGAAAAGCTTAGTAGTTTAAAAAAAATGTAATGAAAAATTTTAAGTTAATGGTTTTTACCATTTTAATGAGTTCAAAAATGTTTTTTATTGTAAACTGAGTACATATCAACCGCTCACCCTTCTACATATTACTGTCACGGACACAGTCACATGACCAAAATGAAGAGAGGAGGGACACCTACTGGGCTATAAGTCATTAAAGGGATAATTCACCCAAAAATTAAAATTCTGTCATTAATTACTCACCCTCAGTGTTGGGGAGTAACTAGTTACATGTAATGGAATTACGTAATTTAATTACAAAATAAATGTAATTGTAATTAGTTTCAGTTACTGAGAAAAAATGTGTAATTAAATTACAGTTACATTTGAAACTGTTAATGATTACAAAGGGGGTTACATCTGATTTTTTTCACACACGCACACACACACACACACACACACACAGATTTAATTGACTTCTTTCATAAATTGCATTGACCTATAGTGCCATTTTGGAGAGTATCACATATGTAAACAACGTATGCTGTTCTGTGTCTGCAGCACCGTACATGGATACGCTGTTTACGTTGCTTACGTGTTGATCTGAATGAAAACAACGTATCTACGTGCATATGTTGTTTACGCATGCAATACTCTCTAAAATGGCTCTATAGGGTGACGCGGAGGAGATGAATTGTTGAATAAAGTCGTTATATTTGTTTTCTTTGCGCACAAAAAGTATTCTCGTAGCTTTATCACATTAAGGTTGAACCACTGATGTCACATGGATTATTTTAATGATCTCCTTGCTACGTTTTTGAGCCTTGATTGTGTAAGGATCCTTGCTGTCTATGGAAGGGTCAGAGATGCTCTCGGAATTCATCAAAAATAACTTAATTTGTGTTCCGAAGATGAACGAAGGTCTTACAGGTTTGGAAAGACATGAGGGTGAGTAATTAATGACAGAATTTTAATTTTGAACTATCCCTTTAAGTCATTCAACATTTAAATGCTGTTGCCTAACAGGACAAAGTGATCAATGTTAATATCAGTTCATTTCTGAGTATCTCTAGCCTATTGCTCAAAATTTTATTTACATGAGAGACTCTGAGAAGATTGTAAACAAGGATACAAACAAGCCATCTTTCATTGAAAATTGCTGTTTTGAATTCAAAATAGGCCATTTGTCAAGTCAAGTCACCTTTATTTATATAGCGCTTTTAACAATACAGATTGTATCAAAGCACTTAACAGTATCAAATTGGAGGATAGAGTGTCAGTAATGTATAATTGATAAGATTAAACACTCAATTTTCAGTTAAAGGCATTTCATTACTGAATTCAGAGATGTCATTGTCTAGCTCAGTTTGTTTTAAATACTATCTGTGCAATCAAATCGGCGATAATCGCTAGAAATTAAGTGTCCCCAACTGAGCAAGCCAGAGGCGACAGCGGCAAGGAACCAAAACTCCCTCTGTGACAGAATAGAGAAAAAAACCTTGGGAGAAACCAGGCTCAGTCGGGGGTCAGTTCTCCTCTGGCCAGACAAAACCCGCAATTCAAAAGTTTATATTTCTATTTTTTCTTTTGTTGCAATTTCTAACAATAATAGTATTATGTAGTTAGGTATTTTATAATATTTTTAGTTATTTTGTTATATTTTTAGTTTTATTGTATTTTAATCTAGGTCTTCACTGGGGATATAACTCTGGGGCTCATCTAGGTGTCCTGGTCTCCGCTGACGATCAGGGCTGTAGACATCATCTCTTGGTGCTTATCCACCATCTGATCGGATACGGACTGAGAAACAGAATAGGAAAGAAACAGACAAATATTAGCGTAGATGCCATTCTACTTACGATGTAACAAGTAAATTGTGTGTTATGGGGAGTGTTCCCGGTTCCGGTTGATCTATTTAATGCAGCCTAATAATCCTTTAACGGATTTGAATAATAGAAGCGTATTAGTATGTTATGTGTAAGCCAGGCTAAAGAGATGGGTCTTTAATCTAGATTTAAACTGACAGAGTGTGTCTGCCTCCCGAACAGTCTTAGGTAGACTGTTCCAGAGTTTGGGTGCTAAATAGGAAAAGGATCTGCCGCCTGCAGTCGATTTTGATATTCTAGGTATTATCAAACGGCCAGAGTTTTGAGAATGCAGTGGACGTGGAGGACTATAGTGTGAAAAGAGCTCGCTCAAGTACTGAGGAGCTAAGCCATTCAGGGCTTTATAAGTAATTAACAAGATTTTAAAATCTATCCGATGTTTGATAGGGAGCCAGTGCAGTGTTGACAGAACCGGACTAATATGGTCATATTTCCTGGTTCTAGTAAGGACTCTAGCCGCTGCATTTTGGACCAACTGTAGTTTGTTGATCAAGCGTGCAGAACAACCACCCAATAAAGCATTACAATAGTCTAACCTTGAGGTCATAAACGCATGAATTAACATTTCTGCATTTGACGTTGAGAGCATAGGTCGCAATTTAGATATGTTTTTGAGATGAAAAAACACAGTTTTACAGATGCTAGAAACATGGCTTTCAAATGAAAGATTGCTATCAAACTTTTTGAATTGACAGAGCAGCCATCAAGTGTTAGATAATGTTCTAGATTATTACATGTGGGGTTTTTAGGTCCGATAATTAACACCTCTGTTTTTTCAGAATTTAGCAGTAAAAAATTACTCATCATCCAGTTTTTTATATTGACTATGCATTCCGTTAGTTTCTCAATTTGGTGTGTTTCACCGGGCCGCGAAGAAATATAGAGCTGAGTATTATCAGCATAACAGTGAAAGCTAACACCATGTCTCCTAATTATATCTCCCAAGGGTAACATGTAAAGCGTGAAAAGTAATGGCCCTAGTACTGAGCCTTGAGGTACTCCATACTGCACTTGTGATCGATATGATACCTCTTCATTCACTGCTACGAACTGATGGCAGTCAGATAAGTACGATTTGAACCATGCTAAGGCACTTCCACTAATGCCAACAAAGTTTTCTAGTCTATTCAAAAGAATGTTGTGGTTGATAGTGTCGAATGCAGCGCTAAGATCCAGTAGAACTAATAAAGAGATACAACCACGATCAGATGATAGAAGCAGGTCATTTGTAACTCTAATGAGAGCAGTCTCAGTACTATGATACGGTCTAAATCCTGACTGGAATTCCTCACAGATATCATTTTTCTCTAAGAAGGAATATAATTGTGAGGATACTACCTTTTCTAGTATCTTTGACATAAAAGGGAGATTTGAGATCGGTCTGTTATTAACTAGATCTTTGGGGTGAAGTTGTGGTTTTTTAACGAGAGGCTTAATAATAGCCAATTTGAAGGTTTTGGGGACATATCCTAATGACAATGATGAATTAATAATAGCCAAAAGACGATCTATGACTTCTCGAAGCAGAGTAGCTTTAGTAGTTGGTTTAGATGATTTAACAAGTTTATACAATTCTTCCTCTCCTACAGTAGAGAATGAATGGAATTGTTCCTCAGGGGATCTATAGTGTGCTATCTGATGCGATACTGTAGCTGACGGCTGCAAGGATACAATTTTATCTCTGATAGTATCGATCTTGGAAGTAAAGTAGTTCATAAAGTCATTACTGCTATGCTCTTTAGTCACTGTATTGAATAAATACAGAGGGTTATGTTTGTTTTCTTCTAGAAGAGACGAAAAGTAATCAGATCTAGCAGTTTTTAAAGCTTTTCTGTAGGATAGGGTACTTTCCCGCCAAGCTAAACGAAATACCTCTAGTTTAGTTTTCCTCCAGCTGCGCTCCATTTTCCTGGCTGCTCTCTTTAGGGCGCGAGTCTGCTCATTACACCACGGTGTTGGACTCTTATCCATAATCTTCCTTAAGCGTAAAGGAGCAACCGTATTTAAAGTGCTAGAAAAGAGAGAGTCCATAGTTCCGGTTAAATCATCAAGTTGTTCTGAGCTATTGGATATGCTGAGGAACTGAGATAAGTCAGGAAGATTATTTATAAAGCAGTCTTTTGTGGTAGAGGTAATGGTTCTACAATATTTGTAACAAGGAGTTGGCTTTACAGCTTTAGCTATATGGAATATACAGGAGACTAGATAATGATCTGAGATATCATCGCTCTGCTGCCAAATTTCAATGCCACTGACATCAATTCCATGTGACAGTATTAAATCTAGAGTATGATTTCGACAACGAGTAGGTCCTGACACATGTTTTTTAACACCAGTAGAGTTTAGAATGTCTATAAATGCTGATCCCAACAAATCTTTTTCATTATCAATATGGATATTAAAATCACCAACAATTAGAACTTTGTCTGCAGTCAGCACTAACTCCGATAGAAAATCTGAAAATTCTTTTATAAAGTCTGTATGTTGCCCTGGTGGCCTGTATACAGTAGCCAGTACAAACATCACAGGGGATTTATCATTAATACTTGTTTCTTTGGATAACGTTATATGAAGCACCATTGCTTCGAACGAATTATACTTGAAACCCAACCTCTGAGAGATACTGAAAATATTGCTATAAATTGTAGCAACAGCTCCCCCTTTACCTTTTGGACGCGGTTCATGTTTGTAACAGTAATCTTGTGGTGTAGACTCGTTTAAAGTAATGTAATCATTGTTTTAGCCAGGTGTCTGTCAGACAAAGCACATCTAGTTTATGGTCAGTGAACATATCATTTACAAAAAGTGCTTTTGAAGAAAGGGATCTAATATTCAATAAGCCAAGCTTTATCATGTGTTTATCTGTATTATATCAGTTTTTTATTTGTTGAACATCAATTAAATTGTTACTATTACTTTGGTTTGGATGTTTTCTGTATTTTCTAGTTCGGGGAACAGACACAGTCTCTATAGTGTGATATCTAGGTGAAAAAGTTTCTATGTGCTGAGAGTTAACTGACTTCTGTGACTTGAGGCGGCTAGCAGATGGTCAGTTTAGCCAGTCTGTCTGCTTCCTGACCTGGGCCCCAGTTAGTCAAATACGAACTCTAAGACTATGTGCCATATTTCTAGAGAGCAGAGCGGCACCACCCCAGGAGGGATGAACACCATCTCTTTTCAACAGGTCAGGTCTGCCCTAAAAATTCTTCCAATTGTCTATAAAGCCTATGTTATTTTGCGGGCACCACTTAGACATCCAGCCATTGAGTGACGACAGTCTGCTATGAATCTCATCGTCACGATAAGCGGGGAGCGGACCAGAGCATATTACAGTGTCTGACATCGTACTTACAAGTTCACACACCTCTTTAACATTATTTTTGGTGATCTCCAACTGGCGAAGTCAAACATCATTAGCACCGACGTGGATAACAATCTTACTGAATTTACATATAGCATTAGTCAGCACTTTTAAATTTGCCAAGATGTCAGGCGCTCTGGCTCCTGGTAAACAATGGACTATGGTGGCTGGTGTCTCTATTTTCACGTTCCGTACAATAGAATCACCAATAACTAGAGCACTGTCATCAGGTTTCTCAGTGGGTGCTTCACTGAGTGGGGAGAACCTGTTTGATGTTTTGATCGGAACGGAAGAGTAGTGTTTTTGACCCGCGACTAGGCCGCCTCACAGTCACCCAGTTGCCCTGCTGCACGGGCTCAACCGAAACCAAACAATGTACAGGACTCCCTGAGCTAGTCGCATCCAAAGCAGTATCTACAGCCCTCACATTCTTACTATCCTCAACTAAAGTTTGGATGCGTGTCTCTAGTTCTAAAACCTTCTCTGTCAGCCTAACTATTTCCCTGCATTTATCACATGTGAATCCCTCGCTGCTGACAGAGACAGAAAAACTGTATATGTGGCAAACAGTGCAAACAACAATAGCAGGAGAAGAAGCCATTACTCACCGTGATTGATGAATGATATCAACTTAACTTACCACTTACCACTGTTGTTTGATGAGCACGAGTAGTTGTATCCAATACGCCACGTCAAAGATGATTTATGACCATGATTTATGACCGGATTTATGAGCATCGTGTCAACGTTGATCGACATGTTGTCCTATGTCAAATGTATACCAGGGTAGATTTCTGACCTGATTTATGGGTATATGACCCCTCTGTCACCCTGACTGTCACGTCACGGGGTCCTGTCACCCCTGACATGACAGTAGGGGTTTGTAAATCAAAAGATCTAAACAGATGACATTTGTTGGATTTATGAGTGGATTTACGTGGGGGTTTCATGGCGTTCCTTCATGGCCTGTAGCTAACGGTCAGTCTGGAGGTGTTGGGCCTCTTCTTGGTTCTGGAAAAAATGGCTGAGCTAAGAATGTGTATTGCCACCTTATGTTTGTTTGATCTGTATGTTATATGTTAATGCCTAGTCAGGTGGGTCTTCCTGGTTGTGGAAAAAGTGGCTGAGTGATGGGTGATGTGGTGGCTCCTTAAGAGGACCAATGTTTGTTTGATTTGTATGGCATATGTTATTGTCTAGACACCAATTTGTTCCTACGGGCTTGTCTACATCCGCCTCTGAATAAGGAAGATTGTCAGGACATCTGCTTTTCCAGGTATGGATCAAGAAAGGTGTCGTGTCTGAGGGTAGTTCTTTGTTTTTGGGGGGATAGAAGGCATCCAAACACGTGTCTAATGTCAAACCCCTAAACGGTTCAGTTCTGCTTGATCTATAGGCTAAATGTTGATAGCTAAGACATCACTGTTTTGATTGTGTGAAAACTGAAAGATAGAATTAAAGAATTCACCAATTGATTAAAATTTCTATATGCGTCTGGAAAAGGTGCTATGTCTGGGCAAGTTTTTCTTTATCATCTCATCGTGTGTATGCTAACACCTCTGTAGGATCAGAACAACCTAATCTGTAGGTTGAATAGATAAACTTATGAGAAGCAGTCTTAAGTTAAAAATTATTCAAACCACCATTTACTTCTGACAGTGAAGGTGATTGTGGGGTCTAACTGACAGCGGACGACAGTATCCTCTTTGTGCTTGTGTTAATGACTTTACAGCATTCGCTCATATAGATGTGCACAGAATCATGCTTTAGTTCAGTTCAGTTCATTTTATTTATAAAGCCCAATAAAACAACAATGGTTGACCATTGTGCTAAACAACATTGTTTAAATGAAAAGTACATAGCATGATATGACAAGACAAACAAATAAACATTTTTAAATAAGCCCTGTTTTAGACAATGAACACACACATACACACACGTAATGGTTTTATAATGTGCAAACTGTACACCAACCTTACACATAAACCTAACCCTTACAGAAAACTTTGTGTGTTTTAAGATTTTCAAAAAACTTTGTTCTGTATGATTTATAAGCTTTGTTTCCTCATGGGGACAAAAAGGACATGGATTTTGGATATTGCCATCTTTGTCCCCCATAACGTAGGGTATACCTGAACCACACACACAAAATCTGAGTATACTAAATTTTAAGTACGAGCAAAATCGTATATGTTGTTTACTTTTTTTGTTGTTATTTAAGAAATGATTTCATTTTAATGTAGCCCGTAGATAGTATGTGTACTGTAAAATAACATATACATTTCACTTAAAACTTCTCAGTAAAACAATTACACCTACGGTTTTAAACATGTTTAAAAAGTTTTAAACACATTGTGTGCTACTAAAACAAGTCATGCTGTCTATTGTCTTTAAATTAAACTTTAGTTTTATTCTTTAATTTCTTTAAAATAGCCTGATGATAATGCACCCAAGTGCTTTTCTCACACAGTAGAAAACTCTTTGGATGTGTTTGTGAAAAACACAATTTTTACTTCAGAAAAGTTTTTTTTTTTTTCTATTTTTATTTTTTTTAAATGTATGACTGAACCTTTCTCATTTGACAGACTTATGTTTTCAAATTATTTATTATTTCAAATTATGTTTAACAGCCACAGGGAATACATGTTGTTTTCTAACGTTCATGAAAACTTTATTGGTGTAAATTTCTCACCTAGAACACAAAACTTGGTTTACTAAACACTAAATGGTTTACTAAAAGATTAAAGCACTAGCATCTGTGATTTTCAAAATGAAAGATATATAAAATATAAGGATGTTTCAACTATTATCATCATTTCCTTTTGACCCTAATAAACTGGTAATGAATTTACTATGACAATCGATACAAAGTAGGCTACAGTTCTCATACTATGCGTGTAAATAGCTGTGGTAAAACATTTATGAGTATTTTGCATGCCAACAGATTTTGTCAGGGACGAGTCTCATCTAAGAATCACAGTGTTTTGTAAATTACATTTTTTTTCTTTTCTTTGTTTTACATTACTAGATTTTATCAATATTATCATATTATCAAGATTTCAGATGGCCGTTCACAATTTGTTTGTTGCACTGTGTATGTTTTTAGGTGAAGACACCTCTTTGTGAGCTGTCATCATAACAGGAATAAATGAAAATTAAGAAATTAAGTAACAGTCTTTTCTTTTTGAGAAATTTCTTTTAGTGCAACTTTGTGTCTGTCCATGATGTGCGAACACACGAAACATCAACACGAAAATTAAGTCTTGCTGTTTTACCCTTAAAACTATTACAATTGAAACAAATCAAACTATTGCACTGAGAGAGATAGTAGTATGCTTTGTGTCCAAATTTTTGATTTATTGCCCCCTCATAAAGATAAGACCCCCACCCTCCCACCCACCCAAACTGGACACCTGTTTGTCCGCCCCCACCCATCTAAATGAGCATCTGTTTTTACTGTCCAGTGATCCTAAGGTATTTATGAATGTTTTGGGAAGCGTGTTTTTGTGTGGGCCATTGAAGACTATTATGTGTTTAAACTTTAAATTGTGAAACTGTGTTAAACGGGATAAAGGGAAGTTTTTATTAGAGTTTTTCACGCACACATATCAACAAAAAAACATCAAACATATACGTAAAATGAGCAACGACTTGCTAGCGTTGTTCTAACGAACTCTAACTAGTTTAAAAACGTTTTAAGTTAAATAAAAAGAAGTGTACGTGTTTGTTTATTTAAAACAAACAAAACACCTTAGTTAAAACAATAGCATAACATTACAAGCTAAATAATGTCGACTCATCTTCTAAAACAAAAAAAGCATACTTTACAACGTTCTATCATTACAGATTAAAGGTAGCTTTTCTCACAAGTTACAGCAAATAGCTCTGACTTATCTTACCCGTCTTCTAAAACAGAAAAAGCATCAGACACGTTCGTTATGTAAGCTACTCGTCAAAATCTTGTTACAAGTTAGGAAATAAAGAAAGAGAAAAATAACTGCGATGTAAAATAAAGAAAGAAAGAAAAAAAGAAAAAGAGCAGACTCCGTCAGATAACCGCACACTAGCGCGTCAAAACTCAGAATGCGTTTACGCCGGTGAATCCAGACCACGCCTTCCGCCACCCCCTAACAGCGTGAGGAGAGACCGATGCAAAGACTTAAAAGAATTAAAGTAATGTTTTAACATTAGAACGAACGTTATTTTAATAAATCTTTAGTATTTCTTAATTAATGAAACAATTCGGCACTCATCCTAAAGCTTTTCATTTTAAAATTAGGTTAGTCTAGTTTTGACCTTTTAAACAAACAGTAGGCCTACCTAACCCGCAGGGAAATGGTGCTTATTTTATTTACTTTAGTTTAGTTATTTACTCTTCTATTTTTGTCAAGTTTAAGACTTCTGACGTGTTATATAACCCAGACTTTTTCACTTTAAAATTTGTTTTTATTTTTTCTTATAAAAATCGCCTCTAAGCCGCAGGAAAAGGTTGTCTGTCTTGTTTTATTTTATTTTAGTAGTGTAATGCCTTTATTTACTCTTGATTTTTGTCAATCTTTAAACTTTCTAGCCTGCTATAACGGTTCAAACGCATACGCGCATGTGAGCGGAAACCGGAATGAAAGCAAATATTTCGGACGTCTTTGGATTTTTCAGCCATAATTAGACGCCTAAACTTTTACATTATCGCACGAAATGTAAAGGGACAACGAAATGAGAACTGCGTGTCTGGACGAATGATTAACGACGCGTCCGTATCAGATCGAGAGAGTTGCTGTAAAACATCTAAAGGTGTTTCTGGAGACGCAACTCATTTGCAATCTAACGAGTTTTGGGGATCTGGCATCGTAAACTTTGGTGTAGCTGTTCATTTATCAAAGGATGTGTCCCCTTTTGAAGTTTTTATATGACACATAGCTGGTTAAGTTAAAAGTTTAGGTATAGTTTAGGAAAAACATACTCAAACATACACAAACAATCCCCTACATTTAAACATGTAAACTTTTATGATGTCTCATACAAACCTTTTAGAAATAAAAACTTTTAGCATCACACAGGGTATCTCTACAAGATGATGAAAAGCAGCATGATTAAACAACAATATAACTATTGTTTTAACAAATAAGTTAAGATTTGTAGTTTTTATATCTCTCAAACCTAACATGAACCTCTAAAGCGAGGATCAGAAGCAGTCAAACGATCCTGTGGTGAATACAGAGAATTTCTTCATGAATTAGACTGAAAATTAATTGTCATAGGTTGTTTACAACAAAAGTAATTCCTAAACAAGGTGCTACAAATCCCTCACAGAATCTTTCTTTCTCACTTTAAAATTGTATTATTTACTGTGGTGTTTAAATGCAGCATATTTATTTTCAAAGTATGATGTTTTATTTTATTAAAATAAAAACGATTGGTCTATATAGGTTTATTTTACTAAGAATTGATCAAATAATTGACAGAAGTAGTAATTCAAATAAGCGATAAGTCCAACTTATCAACCCCGCCTGACCTGTCTGACGGTTTGTGACAAATATCTTACTGATACAGTTGTGTTAAGATATTAAGTATGTGTAAAACATGTACAAAGTTCAATATTACTGTTAAAAATAGTATAATAAAACACAAACACTGCAAACAAACACACACACACACACACACACACACACACTAAAACAAACCTATACAGTTAAACATTTAGACTTGTATGATGTTTCATACGAGACGTTTACAAATAAAAACTTCACACTGGGTATCTCTACAAGATGATGAAAAGCAGTATGATTAAACAATGATATATATCTTTTGTTTTAACAAATAAGTTTTAGATCTTTCAAACCTAAATCATGATGAGGATCAGAAGTTGTCAAATTAACTTCTGATGAATGCAAGTCAGCTACAGAGATTTTCTTTATGAATTAGAGCTAAATAGACTAAAATTAGTTGTCATAAGGTAGTTTGCAACAAAAGTAATTCCTAAACAAGGTGGTGCAAATGTCTCACAGAATCTTTTTCACAGTATAATGTTTTATTTTATTAAAATAAAACAACTGGTCTATATAGGTTTATTTTACTAAGATGTGATCAAATAATTGACAGAGGAAATAATTCAAATAAGCGATAAGTCCAATTTATCAACCCCGCCTGATGTGTCTGACGGTTTGTGACAAATATCTTACTGATACAATTGTGTTAAGATGTTAAGTATGTGTAAAACATGTACAAAGTTCAATATTACTGCTAAAAATAGTTTAATAAACCACAAACACTCACATGAAAAACACACACACACACACACACACACACACACACACACACACACACTAAAACAACCCCTGCAGTTAAACATTTCAACTTTTACGATGTCGTATAAATACACTTTTAGCATCACACAGGGTATCTCTACAAGATGATGGAAAACAGTATGATTAAACAATGATGTAACTTTTGTTTTAACAAATAATTTAAGGTTTTGTAGATTTTAGATCTTTCACACCTAAAACCGTGATGAGGATCAGAAGCAGTCAAATGATCCTGTGATGAATACAGAGAATTTCTTCATGAATTAGACTAAAATTAGCTGTTGTAAGGTTGTTACAACAAAAGTAATTCTAAACAAGGTGCAACAAATCCCTCACAGAATCTTTCTTTCTCACTTTAAAAACGGCATTATTAACCATGCTGTTTAAATGCAACATTTATTTTTCACATGTGAATCCCTCGCTGCTGACAGAGACAGAAAAACTGTATATGTGGCAAACAGTGCAAACAACAATAGCAGGAGAAGAAGCCATTACTCACCGTGATTGATGAATGATATCAACTTAACTTACCACTTACCACTGTTGTTTGATGAGCACGAGTAGTTGTATCCAATACGCCACGTCAAAGATGATTTATGACCATGATTTATGACCGGATTTATGAGCATCGTGTCAACGTTGATCGACAGGTTGTCCTATGTCAAATGTATACCAGGGTAGATTTCTGACCTGATTTATGGGTATATGACCCCTCTGTCACCCTGACTGTCACGTCACCGGGGTCCTGTCACCCCTGACATGACAGTAGGGGGTTTGTAAATCAAAAGATCTAAACAGATGACATTTGTTGGATTTATGAGTGGATTTACGTGGGGGTTTCATGGCGTTCCTTCATGGCCTGTAGCTAACGGTCAGTCTGGAGGTGTTGGGCCTCTTCTTGGTTCTGGAAAAAATGGCTGAGCTAAGAATGTGTATTGCCACCTTATGTTTGTTTGATCTGTATGTTATATGTTAATGCCTAGTCAGGTGGGTCTTCCTGGTTGTGGAAAAAGTGGCTGAGTGATGGGTGATGTGGTGGCTCCTTAAGAGGACCAATGTTTGTTTGATTTGTATGGCATATGTTATTGTCTAGACACCAATTTGTTCCTACGGGCTTGTCTACATCCGCCTCTGAATAAGGAAGATTGTCAGGACATCTGCTTTTCCAGGTATGGATCAAGAAAGGTGTCGTGTCTGAGGGTAGTTCTTTGTTTTTGGGGGGATAGAAGGCATCCAAACACGTGTCTAATGTCAAACCCCTAAACGGTTCAGTTCTGCTTGATCTATAGGCTAAATGTTGATAGCTAAGACATCACTGTTTTGATTGTGTGAAAACTGAAAGATAGAATTAAAGAATTCACCAATTGATGAAAATTTCTATATGCGTCTGGAAAAGGTGCTATGTCTGGGCAAGTTTTTCTTTATCATCTCATCGTGTGTATGCTAACACCTCTGTAGGATCAGAACAACCTAATCTGTAGGTTGAATAGATAAACTTATGAGAAGCAGTCTTAAGTTAAAAATTATTCAAACCACCAACTATCCATTTACTTCTGACAGTGAAGGTGATTGTGGGGTCTAACTGACAGCGGACGACAGTATCCTCTTTGTGCTTGTGTTAATGACTTTACAGCATTCGCTCATATAGATGTGCACAGAATCATGCTTTAGTTCAGTTCAGTTCATTTTATTTATAAAGCCCAATAAAACAACAATGGTTGACCATTGTGCTAAACAACATTGTTTAAATGAAAAGTACATAGCATGATATGACAAGACAAACAAATAAACATTTTTAAATAAGCCCTGTTTTAGACAATGAACACACACATACACACACGTAATGGTTTTATAATGTGCAAACTGTACACCAACCTTACACATAAACCTAACCCTTACAGAAAACTTTGTGTGTTTTAAGATTTTCAAAAACTTTGTTCTGTATGATTTATAAGCTTTGTTTCCTCATGGGGACAAAAGGACATGGATTTTGGATATTGCCATCTTTGTCCCCATAACGTAGGGTATACCTGAACCACACACACAAAATCTGAGTATACTAAATTTTAAGTACGAGCAAAATCGTATATGTTGTTTACTTTTTGTTGTTATTTAAGAAATGATTTCATTTTAATGTAGCCCGTAGATAGTATGTGTACTGTAAAATAACATATACATTTCACTTAAAACTTCTCAGTAAAACAATTACACCTACGGTTTTAAACATGTTTAAAAGTTTTAAACACATTGTGTGCTACTAAAACAAGTCATGCTGTCTATTGTCTTTAAATTAAACTTTAGTTTTATTCTTTAATTTCTTTAAAATAGCCTGATGATAATGCACCCAAGTGCTTTTCTCACAGTAGAAAACTCTTTGGATGTGTTTGTGAAAAACACAATTTTTACTTCAGAAAAGTTTTTTTTTTTTTCTATTTTTATTTTTTTTAAATGTATGACTGAACCTTTCTCATTTGACAGACTTATGTTTTCAAATTATTTATTATTTCAAATTATGTTTAACAGCCACAGGAATACATGTTGTTTTCTAACGTTCATGAAAACTTTATTGGTGTAAATTTCTCACCTAGAACACAAAACTTGGTTTACTAAACACTAAATGGTTTACTAAAAGATTAAAGCACTAGCATCTGTGATTTTCAAAATGAAAGATATATAAAATATAAGGATGTTTCAACTATTATCATCATTTCCTTTTGACCCTAATAAACTGGTAATGAATTTACTATGACAATCGATACAAAGTAGGCTACAGTTCTCATACTATGCGTGTAAATAGCTGTGGTAAAACATTTATGAGTATTTTGCATGCCAACAGATTTTGTCAGGGACGAGTCTCATCTAAGAATCACAGTGTTTTGTAAATTACATTTTTTTCTTTTCTTTGTTTTACATTACTAGATTTTATCAATATTATCATATTATCAAGATTTCAGATGGCGTTCACAATTTGTTTGTTGCACTGTGTATGTTTTAGGTGAAGACACCTCTTTGTGAGCTGTCATCATAACAGGAATAAATGAAAATTAAGAAATTAAGTAACAGTCTTTTCTTTTGAGAAATTTCTTTTAGTGCAACTTTGTGTCTGTCCATGATGTGCGAACACAAAACATCAACACGAAAATTAAGTCTTGCTGTTTTACCCTTAAAACTATTACAATTGAAACAAATCAAACTATTGCACTGAAAGCTGCACATTCATTTAAGTTTGAGCATGTTAAAATTTCCACACTCTTGTATTGATAAATTTAATCCATAACCTTTCATACACTCAAGAGACCAAATCTCTAAGAAAGCGTGTATAGCAAGACAAGAAAATGTTTATAATGCATATAGAATTCGGAAAATCTGTTTCATAAACAATTGTGAAAGGATAACTGAATTTAGTCATCTTGCTCAGATAGCAGATGACACAATTCATATTTCGTATGTTTGGCTGTATTTGTTTTAAGACTCCTCTGGAAGCTCATGCTAATCCTTGCATGGGAAAGAGAGCATGACGAGCACATACTTATTCATTTAAGAAAATGATTGAACATTTGACTGAACTTTTTATTATTTTGACAAACCTCCATTTCAAATTATTTCCCTCAAGGTGTTTATCCACAGAATCTTTTTCAACACAACGACATTAAACATTAAAGAATGTCATCAGTCACTGTCACCATCTTCTTTGACTCAAATAAAGCAACATCTCAGGTGTACGTAAGCATCTACAATGTGTGCATGTGCTAAACATCTTTGTTTCTCCACTTCTGTCATATTTATTTGATGTAATGCAAACATATTTTGAGAACTACGATGTTCCACGCTTTTGTAAATGTTATAGAAATAATTCAAACATAATCTATACATAGGAATTATCTTTGCGCAAAGCAAATTGACTAAAAATCATTGAATTACAAAATGCAAAAATGTATACATCATTTAAGAAAAATTGCTATAATGCATACAGAATACAGAAATCCTCCTCTTGATCTATTGTGACTGACATTTTACTAAGTTAGACGATCAGGATTATGGACGACACGGCTCACATTTTGTTTGTTGGACTGTATATGTCACTACTATGACTGTACTGAAGATGAGGTCTTCTCTCTCTGAGAGCCATCAGCATTCAGTGTTTACAGAAATAAATGAAAATTAAGAAAATTTCTTGAGAGTGTCTGACTAAGTCGGTATTTCTTTTTAGGACGATTATTCATCTATTTGATGTGAGACCCCATTAAGTATCGACACAAAAATTAAGGCGTGCTGTTTTACACTTACAACTGAATTGACATATCTTACCATTGTGCTCAAAGCTACACATTCAGTAAAGTTTGAGGTCGTACACGGTCTTGAAAAGGTATATTGATCATGATCATCTGGGTATATTTTTGTAAATGTTGTTTTAAATTACTTTTTTCTTACGCCACTACATCTAGAGCTCTTGTTCAGATGTGCACATTTTATTTGTCGTACTCGTTTCAACATTTCAGCTTGAGATTAAAGCGTAGGTAATGTGACCGCAATTAAGAACCATGACATTATACTACATTCCCTTTTGAGGGAACATATGTTTGCACAACAGAAATATGTATCAGTATAACAAATACCTAATACTGAAATCCTCTCTTCTAAATTTGTTAAAGTTTTTAATGCCGATTTTGATGGCCTACCTGATACCACGCTATACTTTTTCATTGTTTTTAGAGGAAGACTATTCTCAGAATCTGGTCAATCATGTCGCGAGTGTTTGCAGGAAAATATGAACAAATACATTATAAGAAAATAAAAGCATAGTCCTTCTACAAGAGATTGTTTAAACCGAGATTGTGATGTACTGTAGAGCTTTTTCTGGTCCGTCTACGAAGCGGCCACGAGACACACAGATCTTACAGTTTCTCTGTTACATGTACATCTATTTCATTTAGAACTAGAAGTTGCACATTACAAGTTGAAGACAGTGTGGAAACACTATTTTCTTTGTACGCGTCTCTAAACATGACTTTAATAAATAAATCACAGATGTCATGTAGTTAATTAATTGAAAGGTGCATGTTTTTGACCATTTTAGATGGACTGCACCAGCACACAGACACATGTTTTAGGTATTTATCTGACCATTGTCTTCATAACTGATCCACTTTTATTAAAACAGTGCGGCATGAAGTTACTGTGTTCAACATCACAGTCCCTTGAAATATTGTAGTATATATATCTTTTTTTTTTCCTTCTAAATATCATGTATTTAGCTTAAATATTAGTTGTTAAGTGCTTACAAAGTTGTCATGCCTGTTGTTGAATTTTATAACATACATTTCACCAAACCTAAAGGACTGAAAAATAGGTTTAGCTTAAGCCCGCATTTCAGTTGTTAGCCTGAAAATGCAAGTGAACTGCGATTTCATACTGAGATAATCTACAGAACGTAAAACAAGCTCACAGTTTTGGATTCTAGTTTATGTTGAATATTGTTTGTTACAGTTTCACAGGTTTAACACCTCATTACTTGAAGACACGTACTGTATAAATCACAAAGTTTTTCACTGCAGTAGGCCGACTCTGAAACCTGTGAGACTTAGCTGTATGAGAATTGTTGTGTTTTTTCTTTCTATGATTTGTTCGTGTTCATCATATTTATCAATATTTATGTGGATTTCCATGATTTAATAAAATATTTAACAAAATGTTTGGGTAATGTGTGTGAGTATAGAATGTGGCACAAGGATCTTTGAAAAATTTGTATCCTAAAATATCCATGTAACACTCGGAATCATTTAAGATTGAGAATAATAATACAATTAACACATTAACATTTTACAGGAGATGTGAATGTGAGTTCTTGGCTGATTTGTACATTATTAAATTAAAATAAATCTATTAGAAATTGTCATGAACTGAAGGTGTAAACAAAAACACTGTGCATTTAACAGCGAGATACTTTTAACGCCTTGTTCGCAAGAAAAACATAAGATTGTTGTGAGATATAAACCGCAAAGTTTTTCATAGCGTTACGCTTTGAAACCAGAACCGTTTTTTTAAGTTTCCATGACTTTGTTCGCTCTTTCTGTTTGAATTTGTGTACCGTGGTTTCACCATCCTTATCTTATTTTCCCACCTAATTGTAATTGTCAGGCCTTAAGCTTTGTCTCGTTAGCTCCTCTTTGTTCGCATAAGTAAATATTTCTACGAATTTGGTTGATTTAATAAAATATTGCGTCTTCATTCGAGACATTTACGTTATATTATCATATCATCCTAGTTTATATCAGATATACAAGATTGTTTCTTATTAAATATTATTAAACTGCTAACAACAAACAAAAAAGTATCTTAGGCCTGACCAGCGTTTATGGCTTTCCTGATGACAACCCCACCCTGTGCACCACGCAACAAGTTGAGGGTGGGTCCGTACGCTAAAACCAACGACGGCCGACCCCGATAAACTCAGTTACGCTACCAGGTTTGAAAGCGCAGACGGCGAGCTACTGTAAGGTCTTGTCAAACGTTATTTATATGGATCGACAGAATCAGCTTCAAGAAACCAAATCTCCTGAGCCTGACTTGCTCTGCAATTTTTCTACTAATAACGCTCCGGCAGATCTGAACCATGAACATTAAATCAACCAAATTCGTAGAAATATTGACTTATGCGAAAAAAGAGGAGCTAACGAGACAAAGCGTAAGGCCTGACAATTACAATTAGGTGGGAAAATAAGATAAGGATGGTGAAACCACGGTACACAAATTCAAACAGAAAGAGCGAACAAAGTCATGGAAACTTAAAAAAACGGTTCTGGTTTCAAAGCGTAACGCTATGAAAAACTTTATGTTTATATCTCACAACAATCTTATGTTTTTCTTGCGAACAAGGCGTTAAAAGTATCTCGCTGTTAAATGCACAGTGTTTTGTTTACACCTTCAGTTCATGACAATTTCTAATAGATTTATTTTAATTTAATAATGTACAAATCAGCCAAGAACTCACATTCACATCTCCTGTAAAATGTTAATGTGTTAATTGTATTATTATTCTCAATCTTAAATGATTCCGAGTGTTACATGGATATTTTAGCATACAAATTTTTCAAAGATCCTTGTGCCACATTCTATACTCACACACATTACCCAAACATTTTGTTAAATATTTTATTAAATCATGGAAATCCACATAAATATTGATAAATATGATGAACACGAACAAATCATAGAAAGAAAAAACACAACAATTCTCATACAGCTAAGTCTCACAGGTTTCAGAGTCGGCCTACTGCAGTGAAAAACTTTGTGATTTATACAGTACGTGTCTTCAAGTAATGAGGTGTTAAACCTGTGAAACTGTAACAAACAATATTCAACATTAACTAGAATCCAAAACTGTGAGCTTGTTTTACGTTCTGTAGATTATCTCAGTATGAAATCGCAGTTCACTTGCATTTTCAGGCTAACAACTGAAATGCGGGCTTAAGCTAAACCTATTTTTCAGTCAAGTCAAGTCAAGTCACCTTTATTTATATAGCGCTTTTACAATACAGATTGTGTCAAAGCACTTAACAGTATCAAATTGGAGGATAGAGTGTCAGTAATGTATAATGATAAGATTAAACACTCAATTTTCAGTTAAAGGCATTTCATTATTGAATTCAGAGATGTCATTGTCTAGCTCAGTTTAGTTTAAATAGTATCTGTGCAATCAAATCGGCGATAATCGCTAGAAATTAAGTGTCCCCAACTGAGCAAGCCAGAGGCGACAACGGCAAGGAACCAAAACTCCTCTGTGACAGAATGGAGAAAAACCTTGGGAGAAACCAGGCTCAGTCGGGGCCAGTTCTCCTCTGACCAGACGAAACCCGCAGTTCAAAAGTTTCTATTTCTATTTTAATTTTGTTGCAATTTCTAACAATAGTAGTATTATGTAGTTAGGTATTTTATTATATTTTAGTTATTTTGTTATTTTTGGTTGATATATCTGGGGATATATCTCTGGGGTCATCCGGCGTCCTGGTCTCCGCCGACGATCAGGGCCGCAGACGCCACCTCCGGCGCCGACCCACCATCTGATCGGACACGGACCGAGAAACAGACTAGGAAAGAAACAGACAAACATTAGCGCAGATGCCATTCAACTTACGATGTAACGAGTACATCGTGTGTTATGGGGAGTGTTCCCGGTTCTGGTTGATCTAATTAATGCAGCCTAACAATCCTTTAACGGATTTGAATAATAGAAGCGTATTAATGTGTTATGTGTAAGCCAGGCTAAAGAGATGGGTCTTTAATCTAGATTTAAACTGACAGAGTGTGTCTGCCTCCCGAACAGTGTTAGGTAGACTGTTCCAGAGTTTGGGTGCAATAGAATAGGATCTGCCGCCCGCAGTCGATTTTGATATTCTAGGTATTATCAAACGGCCAGAGTTTTGAGAACGCAGCGGACGTGGAGGACTATAATGCGATAAGAGCTCGCTCAAGTACTGAGGAGCTAAACCATTCAGGGCTTTATAAGTAATTAACAAGATTTTAAAATCTATCCGATGCTTGATAGGGAGCCAGTGCAGTGTTGACAGAACCGGGCTAATATGGTCATATTTCCTGGTTCTAGTAAGGACTCTAGCTGCTGCATTTTGGACCAACTGTAGTTTGTTGATCAAGCGTGCAGAACAACCACCCAATAAAGCATTACAATAGTCTAACCTTGAGGTCATAAACGCATGAATTAACATTTCTGCATTTGACGTTGAGAGCATTGGTCGCAATTTAGATATGCTTTTGAGATGAAAAAATGCAGTTTTACAGATGCTAGAAACATGGCTTTCAAATGACAGATTGCTATCGAACAGCACACCTAGGTTCCTGACTGATGAAGAAGAATTGACAGAGCAGCCGTCAAGTGTTAGATAATGTTCTAGGTTACATGTGGGGTTTTTAGGTCCGATAATTAACACCTCTGTTTTTTCAGAATTTAGCAGTAAAAAATTACTCGTCATCCAGTTTTTTATATCGACTATGCATTCCGTTAGTTTCTCAATTTGGTGTGTTTCGCCTCTGGCTTGCTCAGTTGGGGACACTTAATTTCTAGCGATTATCGCCGATTTGATTGCACAGATACTATTTAAACTAAACTGAGCTAGACAATGACATTTCTGAATTCAATAATGAAATGCCTTTAACTGAAAATTGAGTGTTTAATCTTATCATTATACATTACTGACACTCTATCCTCCAATTTGATACTGTTAAGTGCTTTGACACAATCTGTATTGTAAAAGCGCTATATAAATAAAGGTGACTTGACTTGACTTGACTTGACTTGTTTCACCGGGCCGCGAAGAAATATAGAGCTGAGTATCATCAGCATAACAGTGAAAGCTAACACCATGTCTCCTGATAATATCTCCCAAGGGTAACATATAGAGCGTGAAAAGTAACGGCCCTAGTACTGAGCCTTGAGGTACTCCATACTGCACTTGTGATCGATATGATACCTCTTCATTCACTGCTACGAACTGATGGCGGTCAGATAAGTACGATTTGAACCATGCTAAGGCACTTCCACTAATGCCAACAAAGATCCAGTAGAACTAATAAAGAGATACAACCACAATCAGATGATAGAAGCAGGTCATTTGTAACTCTAATGAGAGCAGTCTCAGTACTATGATACGATCTAAATCCTGACTGGAATTCCTCACAGATATCATTTTTCTGTAGGAAGGAATATAATTGTGAGGATACTACCTTTTCTAGTATCTTTGACAGAAAAGGGAGATTTGAGATCGGTCTGTAATTAACTAGATCTTTGGGGTCAAGTTGTGGTTTTTTAATGAGAGGCTTAATAACAGCCAATTTGAAGGTTTTGGGGACATATCCTAATGACAATGATGAATTAATAATAGCCAAAAGAGGATCTATGACTTCTGGAAGCAGCTCTTTTAGTAGTTTAGATGGAATCGGGTCTAACATACATGATGTTGGTTTAGATGATTTAACAAGTTTATACAATTCTTCCTCTCCTACAGTAGAGAATGAGTGGAATTGTTCCTCAGGGGGTCTATAGTGCGCTATCTGATGCGATACTGTAGCTGACGGCTGCAGGGATACAATTTTATCTCTGATAGTATCGATCTTGGAAGTGAAGTAGTTCATAAAGTCATTACTGCTATGCTCTTGGGAAATGCCAACACCTGTTGATGCTTGATTTTTCGTTAATTTAGTTACTGTATTGAATAAATATCGGGGGTTATGTTTGTTTTCTTCTAGAAGAGACGAAAAGTAATCAGATCTAGCAGTTTTTAATGCTTTTCTGTAGGATAGGGTACTTTCCCGCCAAGCTAAACGAAATACCTCTAATTTAGTTTTCCTCCAGCTGCGCTCCATTTTCCGGGCTGCTCTCTTTAGGTCGCGAGTGTGCTCATTATACCACGGTGTTGGACTCTTATCCTTAATCTTCCTTAAGCGTAAAGGAGCAACCACATCTAAAGTGCTAGAAAAGAGAGAGTCCATAGTTCCTGTTACATCATCAAGTTGTTCTGAGCTATTGGATATGCTGAGGAACTGAGATAAGTCAGGAAGATTATTTATAAAGCAGTCTTTTGTGGTAGAGGTAATGGTTCTACCATATTTGTAACAAGAAGTTGGCTTTACAGCTTTAGCTATATGGAATATACAGGAGACTAGATAATGATCTGAGATATCATCGCCTGCTGCAAAATTTCAACGCCACTGACATCAATTCCATGTGACAGTATTAAATCTAGAGTATGATTTCGACAATGAGTAGGTCCTGACACGTGTTGTTTAACACCAATTGAGTTTAGAATGTCTATAAATGCTGATCCTAACGAATCTCTGTCATTATCAACATGGATATTAAAATCACCAACGATTAGGACTTTATCTGCAGTCAGCACTAACTCCGATAGAAGATCAGAAAATTCTTTAATAAAGTCTGTATGGTGCCCTGGTGGCCTGTATACAGTAGCCAGTACAAACATCACAGGGGATTTATCATTAACACTTGTTTCTTTGGATAACGTTATATGAAGCACCATTACTTCGAACGAATTATACTTGAAACCCAACCTCTGAGAGATACTGAAAATATTTCTATAAATTGTAGCAACACCTCCCCCTTTACCTTTTGGACGCGGTTCATGTTTGTAACAGTAATCTTGGGGTGTAGACTCGTTTAAAGTAATGTAATCATCTTGTTTTAGCCAGGTTTCTGTCAGACAAAGCACATCTAGTTTATGGTCAGTGAACATATCATTTACAAAAAGTGCTTTTGAAGAAAGGGATCTAATATTTAATAAGCCAAGCTTTATCATGTGTTTATCTGTATTATATCGTTTTTATTTGTTGAACATCAATTAAATTGTTACTATTACTTTGGTTTGGATGTTTTCTGTATTTTCTAGTTCGGGAACAGACACAGTCTCTATAGAGTGATATCTAGGTGAAAAAGTTTCTATGTGCTGAGAGTTAACTGACTTTGGTGGCGTGAGGCGGCTAGCAGACGATCGGTTTAGCCAGTCTGTCTGCTTCCTGACCTGGGCTCCAGTTAGTCAAGTACAAACTCTAAGACTATGTGCCATATTTCTAGAGAGAAGAGCGGCACCACCCCAGGAGGGATGAACACCATCTCTTTTCAACAGGTCAGGTCTGCCCCAAAAATTCTTCCAATTGTCTATAAAGCCTATGTTATTTTGCGGGCACCACTTAGACATCCAGCCATTAAGTGACGACAGTCTGCTATGAATCTCATCACCCGTTAAGCAGGAGCGGACCAGAGCATATTACAGTGTCTGACATCGTACTTGCAAGTTCACACACCTCTTTAACATTATTTTTGGTGATCTCCGACTGGCGAAGTCGAACATCATTAGCGCCGACGTGGATAACAATCTTACTGAATTTACGTTTAGCATTAGTCAGCACTTTTAAATTTGCCAAGATGTCAGGCGCTCTGGCTCGGGTAAACAATGGACTATGGTGGCTGGTGTCTCTATTTTCACGTTCCGCATAACAGAATCGCCAATAACTAGAGCACTTTCATCAGGTTTCTCGGTGGGTGCGTCACCGAGTGGGAGAACCTGTTTGATGTTCTGATCGGAACGGAAGAGTGGTGTTTTGACCCGCGACTATGCCGCCTCACTGTCACCCAGTTGCCCTGCTGCACGGGCTCAACCGAAACCGAACAATGTACAGGACTCCTTGAGCTAGTCGCATCCAAAGCAGTATCTACAGCCCTCACATTCTTACTATCCTCAACTAAAGTTTGGATGCGTGTCTCTAGTTCTAAAACCTTCTCTGTCAGCCTAACTATTTCCTGCATTTATCACATGTGAATCCCTCGCTGCTGACAGAGACAGATAAACTATACATGTGGCAAACAGTGCAAACAACAATAGCAGGAGAAGAAGCCATTACTCACCGTGATTGATGAATGATACCAACTTAACTTACCACTTACCACTGTTGTTTGATGAGCTCGTGAAAAACGGAGCGAGGAAAAAATAAAATAATAATAGGCGCGAATAGAAATGCAAATGGAACCACGAGTGACAAGCTAACGGGCTAACAAGCTGCACTCGCGTTTTTTAAAGGAGAACGATCAAATTAGTTAGATTAGTTTGAAAGATAACACCAGAAATATGGTGGGAATTAAGTTATATATTATCACTTTAGACAAAAGGGATTGAAAGTAAAGTAGAGATTCAATAAAAAGCGAAGGTACACGGAGCTACAAACACAAACCTCTCAGCAGCACAACAGACTGAAGCAATCGATCCTTTAGGTTTGGTGAAATGTATGTTATAAAATTCAACAACAGGCATGACAACTTTGTAAGCACTTAACAACTAATATTTAAGCTAAATACATGATATTTAGAAGGAAAAAAAAAAGATATATATACTACAATATTTCAAGGGACTGTGATGTTGAACACAGTAACTTCATGCCGCACTGTTTTAATAAAAGTGGATCAGTTATGAAGACAATGGTCAGATAAATACCTAAAACATGTGTCTGTGTGCTGGTGCAGTCCATCTAAAATGGTCAAAAACATGCACCTTTCAATTAATTAACTACATGACATCTGTGATTTATTTATTAAAGTCATGTTTAGAGACGCAGACAAAGAAAATAGTGTTTCCACACTGTCTTCAACTTGTAATGTGCAACTTCTAGTTCTAAATGAAATAGATGTACATGTAACAGAGAAACTGTAAGATCTGTGTGTCTCGTGGCCGCTTCGTAGACGGACCAGAAAAAGCTCTACAGTACATCACAATCTCGGTTTAAACAATCTCTTGTAGAAGGACTATGCTTTTATTTTCTTATAATGTATTTGTTCATATTTTCCTGCAAACACTGCGACATGATTGACCAGATTCTGAGAATAGTCTTCCTCTAAAAACAATGAAAAAGTATAGCGTGGTATCAGGTAGGCCATCAAAATCGGCATTAAAAACTTTAACAAATTTAGAAGAGAGGATTTCAGTATTAGGTATTTGTTATACTGATACATATTTCTGTTGTGCAAACATATGTTCCCTCAAAAGGAATGTAGTATAATGTCATGGTTCTTAATTGCGGTCACATTACCTACGCTTTAATCTCAAGCTGAAATGTTGAAACGAGTACGACAAATAAAATGTGCACATCTGAACAAGAGCTCTAGATGTAGTGGCGTAAGAAAAAAGTAATTTAAAACAACATTTACAAAAATATACCCAGATGATCATGATCAATATACCTTTTCAAGACTGTGTACGACCTCAAACTTTACTGAATGTGTAGCTTTGAGCACAATGGTAAGATATGTCAATTCAGTTGTAAGTGTAAAACAGCACGCCTTAATTTTTGTGTCGATACTTAATGGGGTCTCACATCAAATAGATGAATAATCGTCCTAAAAAGAAATACCGACTTAGTCAGACACTCTCAAGAAATTTTCTTAATTTTCATTTATTTCTGTAAACACTGAATGCTGATGGCTCTCAGAGAGAGAAGACCTCATCTTCAGTACAGTCATAGTAGTGACATATACAGTCCAACAAACAAAATGTGAGCCGTGTCGTCCATAATCCTGATCGTCTAACTTAGTAAAATGTCAGTCACAATAGATCAAGAGGAGGATTTCTGTATTCTGTATGCATTATAGCAATTTTTCTTAAATGATGTATACATTTTTGCATTTTGTAATTCAATGATTTTAGTCAATTTGCTTTATGCAAAGATAATTCCTATGTATAGATTATGTTTGAATTATTTCTATAACATTTACAAAAGCGTGGAACATCGTAGTTCTCAAAATATGTTTGCATTACATCAAATAAATATGACAGAAGTGGAGAAACAAAGATGTTTAGCACATGCACACATTGTAGATGCTTACGTACACCTGAGATGTTGCTTTATTTGAGTCAAAGAAGATGGTGACAGTGACTGATGACATTCTTTAATGTTTAATGTCGTTGTGTTGAAAAAGATTCTGTGGATAAACACCTTGAGGGAAATAATTTGAAATGGAGGTTTGTCAAAATAATAAAAAGTTCAGTCAAATGTTCAATCATTTTCTTAAATGAATAAGTATGTGCTCGTTATGCTCTCTTTCCCATGCAAGGATTAGCATGAGCTTCCAGAGGAGTCTTAAAACAAATACAGCCAAACATACGAAATATGAATTGTGTCATCTGCTATCTGAGCAAGATGACTAAATTCAGTTATCCTTTCACAATTGTTTATGAAACAGATTTTCCGAATTCTATATGCATTATAAACATTTTCTTGTCTTGCTATACACGCTTTCTTAGAGATTTGGTCTCTTGAGTGTATGAAAGGTTATGGATTAAATTTATCAATACAAGAGTGTGGAAATTTTAACATGCTCAAACTTAAATGAATGTGCAGCTTTCAGTGCAATAGTTTGATTTGTTTCAATTGTAATAGTTTTAAGGGTAAAACAGCAAGACTTAATTTTCGTGTTGATGTTTCGTGTGTTCGCACATCATGGACAGACACAAAGTTGCACTAAAAGAAATTTCTCAAAAAGAAAAGACTGTTACTTAATTTCTTAATTTTCATTTATTCCTGTTATGATGACAGCTCACAAAGAGGTGTCTTCACCTAAAAACATACACAGTGCAACAAACAAATTGTGAACGGCCATCTGAAATCTTGATAATATGATAATATTGATAAAATCTAGTAATGTAAAACAAAGAAAAGAAAAAAAATGTAATTTACAAAACACTGTGATTCTTAGATGAGACTCGTCCCTGACAAAATCTGTTGGCATGCAAAATACTCATAAATGTTTTACCACAGCTATTTACACGCATAGTATGAGAACTGTAGCCTACTTTGTATCGATTGTCATAGTAAATTCATTACCAGTTTATTAGGGTCAAAAGGAAATGATGATAATAGTTGAAACATCCTTATATTTTATATATCTTTCATTTTGAAAATCACAGATGCTAGTGCTTTAATCTTTTAGTAAACCATTTAGTGTTTAGTAAACCAAGTTTTGTGTTCTAGGTGAGAAATTTACACCAATAAAGTTTTCATGAACGTTAGAAAACAACATGTATTCCCTGTGGCTGTTAAACATAATTTGAAATAATAAATAATTTGAAAACATAAGTCTGTCAAATGAGAAAGGTTCAGTCATACATTTAAAAAAAAATAAAAAATAGAAAAAAAAAAAAAACTTTTCTGAAGTAAAAAAATTGTGTTTTTCACAAACACATCCAAAGAGTTTTCTACTCGTGTGAGAAAAGCACTTGGGTGCATTATCATCAGGCTATTTTAAAGAAATTAAAGAATAAAACTAAAGTTTAATTTAAAGACAATAGACAGCATGACTTGTTTTAGTAGCACACAATGTGTTTAAAACTTTTTAAACATGTTTAAAACCGTAGGTGTAATTGTTTTACTGAGAAGTTTTAAGTGAAATGTATATGTTATTTTACAGTACACATACTATCTACGGGCTACATTAAAATGAAATCATTTCTTAAATAACAACAAAAAAAGTAAACAACATATACGATTTTGCTCGTACTTAAAATTTAGTATACTCAGATTTTGTGTGTGTGGTTCAGGTATACCCTACGTTATGGGGACAAAGATGGCAATATCCAAAATCCATGTCCTTTTTGTCCCCATGAGGAAACAAAGCTTATAAATCATACAGAACAAAGTTTTTTGAAAATCTTAAAACACACAAAGTTTTCTGTAAGGGTTAGGTTTATGTGTAAGGTTGGTGTACAGTTTGCACATTATAAAACCATTACGTGTGTGTATGTGTGTGTTCATTGTCTAAAACAGGGCTTATTTAAAATGTTCATTTGTTTGTCTTGTCATATCATGCTATGTACTTTTCATTTAAACAATGTTGTTTAGCACAATGGTCAACCATTGTTGTTTTATTGGGCTTTATAAATAAAATGAACTGAACTGAACTAAAGCATGATTCTGTGCACATCTATATGAGCGAATGCTGTAAAGTCATTAACACAAGCACAAAGAGGATACTGTCGTCCGCTGTCAGTTAGACCCCACAATCACCTTCACTGTCAGAAGTAAATGGATAGTTGGTGGTTTGAATAATTTTAACTTAAGACTGCTTCTCATAAGTTTATCTATTCAACCTACAGATTAGGTTGTTCTGATCCTACAGAGGTGTTAGCATACACACGATGAGATGATAAAGAAAAACTTGCCCAGACATAGCACCTTTTCCAGACGCATATAGAAATTTTCATCAATTGGTGAATTCTTTAATTCTATCTTTCAGTTTTCACACAATCAAAACAGTGATGTCTTAGCTATCAACATTTAGCCTATAGATCAAGCAGAACTGAACCATTTAGGGTTTGACATTAGACACGTGTTTGGATGCCTTCTATCCCCCCAAAAACAAAGAACTACCCTCAGACACGACACCTTTCTTGATCCATACCTGGAAAAGCAGATGTCCTGACAATCTTCCTTATTCAGAGGCGGATGTAGACAAGCCCGTAGGAACAAATTGGTGTCTAGACAATAACATATGCCATACAAATCAAACAAACATTGGTCCTCTTAAGGAGCCACCACATCACCCATCACTCAGCCACTTTTTCCACAACCAGGAAGACCCACCTGACTAGGCATTAACATATAACATACAGATCAAACAAACATAAGGTGGCAATACACATTCTTAGCTCAGCCATTTTTTCCAGAACCAAGAAGAGGCCCAACACCTCCAGACTGACCGTTAGCTACAGGATACAACTACTAGCACGTGAAAAATGGAGAGAGAAAAAAAAAGAAAACAATAATAGGCGCAAATAGAAACGCAAATGGAACCGCGAGTGACAAGCTAACAGGCTAAGCTGCACTCGCGGTTTTAAAAGCGAACAATCAAATTAGTTAGATTAGTTTGAAAGATAACATCAGAAATATGGTGGGAATTAAGTTATATATTATCACTTTAGACAAAAGAGAGTGAAAGTAAGGTAGAGATTCGATAAAAAGCGAAGGTACATGGAGCTACAATCACAAACCTCTCAGCAGCACAACAGATTTGTGTGATTCAAGAAGCAAGATCTGATGAGTTATTTGAAAACTCTTGCTACTTCATGCTTCAGTACAAAACAATGATAAACCTTGACAAAAAAAAAATAAATAAATAAATGTTATAATAGTGATTTCATAATGTCTAAATATAAATCCAAAAGCAAAACATGAAAAGAGCTATATTACGAGTGTAAATGGTAAATCAGACAATGAAGGATCCTCTTCTGTCATCTAGTGGTCATAGTGGAAATATGACATTCATTTTAATAATTAAATAAACTTTTTTTTCCCGATGCAAATATGTTAGAAAGGATGCATCGTGATACAAATGCCAACTTGTATCCAATGCACACTTTTTTTTTAAAAATCGATACATCGCATCCTTAACTTTTATGGCGATGCGCTGATGCGAATCGGTGAATCTTACCATCCCTGCTAGCAAGCTTTCTTTCAGCTGGAGTCTCACACTCGTTCACGATGACGTCGATCCCTTGACCCTACAGTTAACAGGAGATGGGAAATGAATCACTGATTACAGAATATTTCCAAATATCCTTAATCCCTTGGTAAACTAATCTTAAACTCGTTCACACATCAAAGGGTGCAGAGAAACTTGTGTGGGAGCACACTCCAGTTTACCCCTTGAACGCGGGATTGAAAGCGCTATAGACAGTTGATCGTGTGAATACCATACTATATGTATATGATGGGAAAACAACAACAACAACAGATATTTGCAATATGGATGCTGCTGTCGCTGTTTGAATGCCCCACTGACTCCACTGGAGTCCACAACTGCCGGGAATTCCCGTCTTTACTAGCCTTGTCCGGTACGACAGCATGAGAAATAAAGAAAAACTTTATTTCAATATATTTAACATTTTCTAACTAAATACTTAGGCTATACGGGAAAGTTCAGAAGATTTAGCAAAAACAACATTAAAAACTGCCTTTAATGTGGAAAAGTGCTTAGCGTCACGTCAGGGTCTAAGCAGATGTACGCACTTTTTCTTGTTGGAGTAGCCTACTGCAGGTTTTTGAAAATGTAAACTGTTCTAAATTAAAGAATTTGGATGATGACTGGTGATCTTTTATATGGTAATGACATTAATTAGGAGTCATTTACAAGGCAGAGAGCTGAAATCATGCATTTGCGAGCTAGTTCAAGAGCATTTGCGATTCATAGATTTCACATCTGAAAGAGACACGTACGTGCGTTTTCTGTACGTTCATTCTATGAATCACATGTATGCATATTTAAGAGATGATCGTAAGATCAAATTTAGGATGGTTTCCGCACAACATTTTATAAATGAGGCCCAAGATCTTGGTTATTAATAGGCCTAATAATAATAATAATAATAATGTGTTATACACTGTAAGCAGAAATATGGTTTGGGTTTGTCACAACATCTGTGAACAAGAGAAAACATTTTGTGAACAAGGAAAAAAATATTTTAGGAACCTCCCAAAAAAACCACCAACCCCCTCAGCAACTTTTTGTAACTATTCCTTCTCATTTCTCAGGTTATATCCAAGCATGCCGTGCCTTAATGATCACATCCATTGTCCTGGGCACATTCGGACTACTGGCAACTCTAGTGGGTATGCAGTGCTCCAAAATAGGAGGGGAGAATTACGTAATGAAGGGTCGGATCGCTGGGGCTGGAGGTGTCTTCTTCATACTGCAAGGTAAGAACATCACCAAATGACATCATTACTGTCTTAGTAGGCCTACCTGTTATATAGGGAAGGTTGGGGTTAGTTGTCATACTTTTTCTCATGGCATGGTACACTACACAGAGCACACAGAACCATTGATGAAAACAGGGCAACGAAAAACAGCAAACCATAGTTGTGGTCATCAAAAATTTTTATTTAAGGAATTACATAAAATTTCTCTATGAAACGTAACGTTTCATAGTTAAGTTCCCAGTTAGATATATATATATAATTTAGTTGCTCAGCCAGGCAAGAAAAATTCTCTATCACTTGCTCCTTGAAAAAATCCACTTGACCCAGACAAGCATTAATGTCGAGCTCTGTTACCGCAGTGCTTAATAAACATTTACCTGTTCTAATCCTCTGTGTGAGTTTCCTTCCGTAACACTGGCATTAGATCGTGACGGTGCGTGCATGCATATGAGAGTGACCGTGTACCTGCCACTGCTGAAATTCAATATATATATATATATACACATATATACACTGTATATTTAGAAGATTAGAGTTCACAATAGAAGTCCTAATTGCCGTTACTTGGGTAATGTCAGAGTTTTCTTTTTTTTTCTTTTTTTTTACAAAAAGAGCTGGTTAATGCTTTACAACTGGATTAAATTTGTTTTCGCTGGGTATTCATTAGATTTTCAACTAACAGTGAAAAAAGCATTTTTATATAGCATTTGTTAGGTAAATGATAATCTATTTAAAAATACTAGTTTATTGTTGATTTTTAAAAATATTATTCATTGTTAAAGCTGCAGTCCATAACTTTTTTGGTTAAAAATTATCCAAAATTAAACTATCTCCTTACCTTAGCCCGAATCACAACGGTAAGCTTATAATAATGTTTTCTAATTTGAGTGGTACTGGTAGGTTTTCGCAGGAAATTCGATTATGCCGCCGCGATTATCCCTCTCTTTTACTTCAAAATACATGTGAATAAATATGTAATTCCTAATAAAGTCAAAGAATCTCATTTTAAAATAATTCGTAGATATTATGCATGTAATGATTTTATTAGTAAGTTCAAAGAAGGGTTCTCGCCCTATGCTGTTTTTGTAAAGAGGAGTCGGAAAACATTTTTCATTTATTTTTCAGTTTTAATTATACTAACCTATTTTGGTCCCAAATTTCTGTTTCTTTTTTAATTGTTTTACAAGTTTGTCACTATAAATTACAGGTGCATCTCAATAAATTAAAATGTCGTGGAAAAGTTCATTTATTTCAGTAATTCAACTCAAATTGTGAAACTCGTGTATTAAATAAATTCAATGCACACAGACTGAAGTAGTTTAAGTCTTTGGTTCTTTTAATTGTGATGATTTTGGCTCACATTTAACAAAAACCCACCAATTCACTATCTCAACAAATTAGAATACTTCATAAGACCAATAAAAAAACATTTTTAGTGAATTGTTGGCCTGTTGGCCTTCTGGAAAGTATGTTCATTTACTGTATATGTACGCAATACTTGGTAGGGGCTCCTTTTGCTTTAATTACTGCCTCAATTCGGCGTGGCATGGAGGTCATCAATTTGTGGCACTGCTGAGGTGGTATGGAAGCCCAGGTTTCTTTGACAGTGGCCTTCAGCTCATCTGCATTTTTTGGTCTCTTGTTTCTCATTTTCCTCTTGACAATACCCCATAGATTCTCTATGGGGTTCAGGTCTGGTGAGTTTGCTGGCCACTCAAGCACACCAACACCATGGTCATTTAATCAACCTTTCGTGCTTTTGGCAGTGTGGGCAGGTGCCAAATCCTGCTGGAAAATGAAATCAGCATCTTTAAAAAGCTGGTCAGCAGAAGGAAGCATGAAGTGCTCCAAAATGTTTTGGTAAATGGGTGCAGTGACTTTGGTTTTCAAAAAACACAATGGACCAACACCAGCAGATGACATTGCACTCCAAATCATCACAGACTGTGGAAACTTAACACTGGACTTCAAGCTTCTCCACCCTTCCTCCAGACTCTAGGACCTTGGTTTCCAAATGAAATACAAAACTTGCTCTCATCTGAAAAGAGGACTTTGGACCACTGGGCAACAGTCCAGTTCTTCTTCTCCTTAGCCCAGGTAAGATGCCTCTGACGCTGTCTGTGGTTCAGGAGTGGCTTAACAAGAGGAATACGACAACTGTAGCCAAATTCCTTGACACGTCTGTGTGTGGTGGCTCTTGATGCCTTGACCCCAGCCTCAGTCCATTCCTTGTGAAGTTCACCCAAATTCTTGAATCAATTTTGCTTGACAATCCTCATAAGGCTGCGGTTCTCTCGGTTGGTTGTGCATCTTTTTCTTCCACACTTTTTCCTTCCACTCAACTTTCTGTTAACATGCTTGGATACAGCATTCTGTGAACAGCCAGTTTCTTTGGCAATGAATGTTTGTGCCTTACCCTTCTTGTGAAGGGTGTCAATGATTGTCTTCTGGACAACTGTCAGATCAGCAGTCTTCCCCATGATTGTGTAGCCTAGTGAACCAAACTGAGAGACCATTTTGAAGACTCAGGAAACTTTTGCAGATGTTTTGAGTTGATTAGCTGATTGGCATGTCACCATATTCTAATTTGTTGAGATTGTGAATTGGTGGGGTTTTGTTAAATGTGAGCCAAAATCATCACAATTAAAAGAACCAAAGACTTAAACTACTTCAGTCTGTGTGCATTGAATTTATTTAATACACAAGTTTCACAATTTGAGTTGAATTACTGAAATAAACTTTTCCACGACATTCTAATTTATTGAGATGCACCTGTATATAATGGTCTTGTTTTTGGATTGTGATACTGGTCTATTGGAAATGGACAACATAATTAAAATTCTTATTTGGGAAATTACCTTACTTAACTTTATTGTCCTTAAAAGACAAATCTTTATGTAGACAGCAGTATACATATCATATACACAAAGCAAAATGTATGTTAACTGTACCAAATGGTAGACTATTTTCCATTGATTTAAAGATTTTTTATGATTCTCTAACCTACAGAACAATCGTAAAGCTGTTAAGACATCAACATCAACTACTGAATGATGTATTAGATATATAGTTGATTTTTTATGAAAAATGTGGAATTTTTGGGTTGTACAAAGAGTATGCCGCCGCATAAACATAGATCGTTTCATCGTGCGCAGCCGCCTGGACCAAAGCTTCCGGTCTGTGTTTGTTTATTGGTCTGGCTAGTGGCGCCGACTACAAACGCAGTTCAAGTTAAAGTGATGAGTAGACTGAAGTTGGGCTCATGTTGTTGTGCTGTGAGATGTGTTTCCCATGCATTTATTTATTTGTGGAGCCCTGCACAATATCAAAACCACCACAAATAGATTTCAAAAGGCTTTGACATTGTTGAATAAACATGAGCAATGCACGTTTCGTGCCACGTTATCGAAACGTGGCACGGGTGTTTTTATATCACTGTATCTCTGAAGGAAACTGACTGTCTTCAAATGTGGACAGTCAGTTGAAAATGTTCAATGTCATTTTCATTTCATCTTGCATGTAATACCTGATAAAGCAGCGTTTTGTGAGCTCAATGCAGCTTTGTGTACATCCGTTACCAGGGAAACCTCTATCTTTGCCACTCCAAAAGCACCTCTTGCTGGCAGAGAATGAATTTGCATTTGCAATAAACCTGTCTGAATTATGCAGCAAAAATATTTTGCTTGTTATAAGAAATAATCCACTCTAGAGGGACTTTGCTGTTGTTATTGATTCTTTGCGAAAGTCTACCGGAAGTCACCCAGCAAACAATGACCTGGCGGTCCACCAGCGATTTTTGGGCGGCACAAATTCAGCGGCTTAATACGGTCGGACCACCATCGGCACACCATCGGTGAGCCGACCAATCTAAAAATGTTGTCGGTCAGCCAGCGTTTTTTGGGTGGCATGCCACTAGCGGTTTGCCGCGGCTGGGCCTCCGCTCACCAGTGGCAAGTGGAGGGTCTGTGTTTCTACTGAGCTCTTACATGACATCTTTGTTTTATAAATTATATATATATATATATATATATATATATATATATATATATATATATTTTACATTTATGTTTTACATTACATTTTTACAGTTAAAAGGAAACTGAAGCACTGAATAAAAATAGTGAGAGTTAATTATTAACAAAAGTTTAGTATAAAAACTGCAAGCACATTTTTAAATGAAATAAATAGTTTGAATGATCGTAAAAACAACAATACAAAATCTAATAAAAAATAATTTAAAAAAAATCTATAAAAATTTTATAAAAATAAAAGTGCTCCTTTGTCCCACTATCATGTGTAGGTTGCAGTTTACACCTATGTATGAATGGGTCATATAACTACAAAACGATTAAAATTAAAAATTAAATACAAAATTTTGTTGTTGTTTATGTTCTGTATATTGATGTTTATTTAAATGGTGCGTGACTGTGACGTGTTTTGATGGACGCGCGCTCTGAGTCTCATTCAAACGCTGCAGCGAGGGAGTTACTATGGAAACGGGGCGGCAACTCTCCAACTGACAGCTGCAACACTGCGTCTCTTGCTGCTGTTTTCACCGTTTTCAGGTGAGTTTAGTCCCTAAAATCATACAAATATTACATACAACTGTTCCTGACACTTTTCTTTCTTGTAATTGATACGCTTCTGTTGAATATTTACTTCATAAAGACTGTTTAGTGTCTTCGAAAAAGTCCGTTAGCATCTCAACTGTTTTCAGACGATGTATGCTAACTCTGTATATTGAGCTCTGATTTATCAAAGTTTTGACTTTTCATCACATATTTATGTGTAGTTAGGAGATTTTAATAGCTTTGTAAAGAAGAGAAGAGAACAGAAGAGAAGCTCCAAGATATCTAAATTTCTGAAGGAAGCTGCTGACAGAGATGTGGGAAACAGGTAAGCTGCATGAGAAAGCTCATTAAATCACTTCATATATGCAATTACAATTCTTTATTGAAGTTATTTTAAGAAGGTTTTGACATCCAAACATGAGTGAGTGATGTTAAAATGTATTTTATTTCTGTGATCAAAAATGAATTTTCAGCATCATTACTCTTCAGTTTTACATGATGATTATTCAGAAATCATTCTAATATGCTGGTTTGCTGCTCAGAAAATATTCCTGATTTGTATTTTGTTTTGTGTGTATTATTCAGGATTCCTTAATGAACAAAGTTTAAAATGAACAGTTTTTATTTGAAACAAAAATATTTACTCTCACTTCTCATCAATTTAATGCATCCTTGCTGAATAAAAATGAATTTATTAAAAAACCTCACTGACTGTAAACTTTAGAACAGTATTGTACAATACCATTTAAAGGTCTGGAGTCTATTTAACAATGAATCCTGGAAAAAAAAAAGTTTACAATAAAATGTTTATCAGCACATCTTTTTTTAATATTGTTAATAATCAGAAATGTTTCTTGAGCAGCAAATCAGATTTATTTTTGAAGGATCATGTGACACTGAAGACTGGAGTAATGATGTTAAATTCAGCTTTGATCACAGCAATACATTACAATTTTAACATATTAAAAAAATAAAACAGTTCTCTTGAATTGTAATATCATTTCACAATGTTATTGTTTTAACTGTTTTTTGAGTTGTGAGTATAAGAGACTTCTTTCAAAGATGTAAAAATCCTACTGACCCCAGACTTTTTAACAGTTGTGTAAATTAGTTATGATGTTCCTCCCACTTCAATAATACTGCGGCATATGTACACTGTAAAAAATCCAATTAACAAAATGCTGAAAGGGCAAACATATTTGGTTACACTTTATTTTGATAGTCCACTTTAGACATTCTACTAACTATAAGTAACTTTGTAACTACGTGTCAACTAATTCTCATTAATTATCAATTACATGTCTACTAACTCAGTAGGGTAGGTTTAGGGTTAGTAGAATAAGTTGACATATACTTGTAAAGTTTCTGATAGTCAGTATGTTGTATGTTGTGGACCCATCAAAATAAAGTGTTAGAAGTTATTAAGCAGAGAGTCTACTAATACTCTAATGACTGCTAGTTGACGTGTAGTTGCAACGTTTCTTACTGTTAGTAGAATGTCTAAAGTGGACTATCAAAATAAAGTGTTACCAAATATTTAAGTTGAACTCTTTTTATTGCTTGTGCTTAGTTGAGAAGACATATTAAGTCTTCACAAATATATTTTAAATGAGTTATTTTCAAATCCAGTCAACATTCAGAATGCTAAATGTTGACTAAACTAATAAAAACAAATCCAGCCAACACTGAGATCATTCTGCACGTGCACGAGCCTGAGTGACTTCGCGGGAGAAACAGCGCCGCCATCTTGTCAAGTTCACGAGTCAGGTGAGTTGCACTAAATAAATGTTATTTTTTAGACTAAATTTTACGAGAAAATCATGCAACATATCTAATTTTTTTGAGTGGACCTTTAGAAAGTGTTTTATGAGTTGTTAAAAAGTGGATATAAGACAGTGTATGTCAAGTTCAGGCATCAAGTAAGTCAAGTGGCACTGAATAAATATTTGTACTTAACGTGATACTGCATTTCTAAAATGTATATTATAAAGGTGTAAATGTTTTATTTAAAATGTATATATTTATACACAAGCGTACAACATAAATAAAAACATTGAATAAGCGTTGTATGATACGTTATGTCTGAGGGAAGTTTAAGTTAAGGGAACGTGCTCTCACCTTGTTTAATCCATAAAACACAATGTCAAAAGCTGTGTTACTATAATGAATTCTTGTCACGTGAATGGCGCTTCGTAAGAGAACTGAATCGTTTCACGAGGTCGTTTAAAGTGTCTCAGTCAGTTCCCTAGGTAGTGAATCACTAGATAGTGTACACGAGTTCCTGCACAGGGAAAGACCGTGGCTCAGTAAACACTGGGACAACTGATCAATCAATTTGTAAAACGTCACCATTGGTATTTATCAACAACAGGCAGGACCGTTAAATTTTGATATTATTTTAGGCTATTTAAAGTAACTTAGCCCTATAATATGAAATGTACATGTTCTATTACAAATCCAGTCAGCATCAATGCTCCCTGTTGTGCAATGGATGGATTTATGTAAAAAAAAAAATTGTTTCAACTTCTGTTTCGTCACAAATTGACTTAATTAACTGATATTGATACATTGTAAGTGATTTAAAAGGCATCATTTAATTTTTTTAACTTAAAGTGTACTTTTCTTTCTCCATCAGGGTGTGGTCAAAGGTTTCATTGCTGCTTTGTCATCACTGCAAGATTTCAGATGCAACCCAGTCAGTTCTTTCAAGGCACCAAACACCAGACCGCTCCACTGCAACTACATACTGTGTGTACCTTCAAGACTAGGAGTTTATTGTTTTCATTCCAGGTAATGTGTAAATGTTTAGAGTGTTTACTACAATTAAAATGTGCTTTATTGTGCTCAGTGGCATCTATGTTAATATTAGTCTGTTTCATTCTTATTCCGAGGTCACCATAGCCAACCAGATCCAGTCCGTATCCAGATCAGATGTTGGATCAGCACCTAGAGACGACCTCTACAGCCTTGAATGTCAGCGGAGACCATGTCAGCTAGATGAGCTCCAGAGACAGATCCCCAGTGAAGACCTCGTTGGCAATCGAGACAAGACCACGAGAACCAGACAAGTCCTCTGCTCAATCTGACCTGTGCAGGAATTAAACCATGCCATGCTGGTTTCGTCTGGCCAGAGGAGAACTGCCCCTCGACTGAGCCTGGTTTCTCCCAAGGTTTTCTACTCAGTTTCTGTCACCAATAGAGTTTTGAGTCCTTGCCGCTGTCGCCTTTGGCTTGCTTATTTGGGGACGCTTGGCTGATTGCATAGACACTATTGGAAGAGAGCTGAACTGAATGATGATTTCATTGAATCATCAATGAACTGACTTTAACTGGAAAAATGATTTGTTAATGTCCTCTTGCATTATTAACAAACTATTTTCCTGTTTGACTGTAAAGCTGCTTTGACACGATCAGTATTGTATAAAGTGCATTATAAATAAAGGTGACTTGACTTGATTTTATATACTGTAAGATCTGGTTCATTTTTTTTTTTTTTTTTTTGTGACTTCTGCCTCATTTTAAAGATGAGAACAGTAGTAATATTTGTAAATGTTTGTTTGCTAACATTTTGTTTAGCTTGTTTAGGTTTTTCTTAGTTCTTTAAAGTTTAAACTGAATTTTGCAGTTGTATTACAGGTGTAATGTTTGTCAGCTGGAGCTTTAAAGGGATAGTTCACTCAAAAATGAAAATTTGCTGTTAATTTACTGACCCTTAGGCCATCCGAGATGTAGCTGACTTTTTTTTCTTTAAGCCTGTATGTTTAGTCTGTATGACAAATGTTATAAATGGAGATTGTTATTAAATAATGGCTATTATGTGTTGTACATTGTGTTTTTAGTGATTGATAAACACCAGTTAATCATTTCTAATAATTTTGTTAAACTATAAAAAATATATGTTTTAGTTCCCCCTGCAATTTCTTATGATGCCCAAATAATAAATCTTATTTCAGGTAACATGTAAAACACATGGAGTAAATGGTTAAATTTTAATTGACATAACTTGCTGTAGTCTTCTAAATGTTTGACCAATTAAAACATTTTATTTGAATGGACTATAAAACTACTTTTTAGAGTGTAGACTGTGTCTGTTCCCTGAATACTGAGGACACATTATATGCTTACTAAGGGATATAGAATAAAATCAGATTGCGATTTAACCAAATTATAGCAAAGTAAGCTAAACAATGTCACAAAACTCTGGACTATTGATAGTACCCAGAATATCAAAGTCCAGTAAAAGAGGCAGAGCTTTTTCGCATTTTACTCTTAAACTCTCAAATAGCCTTCTGATAATGTTTGAGGCTCAGACACACTCTCTCTCTGTTTAACTCTAGATTAAAAATACATCTTTTGGCCGAGCATTCACATAACAACTCATAACCTTGTACTCTACTAATAAATGCGCATGATCATCTTTTGCCTGAAATAATATGAACAGCATCTATGCTAATTCTTCTCCTTTTGTTTTCCTGTTTCTATCTCTCAGGTTGCCCATCCCAATGTTACTACAGCTTGGATCCAGCCTTACTTGTGGTTACTTCAGATGATGCCAACACCCATGAAGACTCCAGATGATGGCAACTACAGATGAACATACCAACCAGACAAATGTTATGTATTGTAATCATTGCCTTAAAGCATACGTTGAGTGATTTTCAACCCACTTTGTATTGTTACTATGATGGTAATATATGTGAACGAACAATGTTTAATCTTTCTCTGAGTTCCATGAGATATTCCCATTTATTTGTCAGCAAAATAATGTTTTGCATTATCCGAATATTGTTTATTTACGTATTACAGACTTTGTGACAGTATAAAGTGGATTTAAATTCCCCGAACCTACCCTTTAATGGTTGTCCCTTTAACTGAACATGACTTTGAACACATAACTTGTATTATCTTAGAGTTATTGACATATAGACATTATTTTTTTGCCAGAAGATTCTCCCCATTGAGTCACAGTCACCTCAGGCTGTTGGCTTTTTTTTTTTTTTGAAACCTTGAAATTTTCTAAAGCTGCTTTGATTGTGAAAAGCAGTGTACCCTTACAACAGTTAACCATGTTTTTACTATGGTAAAACTAGTAACCATAACTGTAGTAATCAGGTTTTTTTTTTGTTTTTCTCAAACTAAGGTTTTGATATCATGGTTCTACTAAAGTAATATTTTAGTAATGCTTGAGTAAAACTGTGGTAACCATAGTTTTTGAAACCATGGTGAAGTTTGTGGTTACTATACAGTAGGTTTATGTTGTAGTAAGACCATGGTTATGGTAGTTACTGTGAATTTAAAGTGGTGGCTGCCGCTGGTGGTCCGCTGGAATAACGATGAGCAAAACGCTGGTGAACCGCGGGTGGCGTCCGCCAGAGGGCCGCCGACTCTGCCACCAGTGAGCCACCAGTAACCTGCGACCTTTAGCCAAATAAAGCATAACGGCTAATGCTAACAATTTTGCTTTGGCAGTACATGGGAAAGGAGACCAAAGCCGTTTTTTTAATGGATGTCAATGGAGGAGAGGCTTCACTACACTGAATACAAAGCTTTTTATAGGAAACAGCTCATCATTTAATGAATCGACAGCCTATCGGCTAATCTCCAACATGTTTTACACTAACCAGTACTTTTAGAGTTTACCATGAAAAAAATGCTGTTTTATAAGAGAAGTCGCTGACATTTTGTGACAGATTCATCTTACGGCACTTCTCATTCATTCCTATGGTATTCGTACATGGCAATTTGCTGGCAATATTACATACTGCACCTTTAATCTGTATGATCCTGCCCACTTCCAGTTGTCGGAAAACACAGGATATTTCTGTCAAGGAATCATGTTATATAACATGAAAAATAATGCTATAGCCAGTAATTCTACCCTGAAATGTGCGTTCCGGGGCGGAATGCCTTTGTTTTTGCAGTACCCATTTCAACCGCTAGCTGTCAATCTTACATACTGCACCTTTAAGGCACACGTAATCCAAGTTGACCATTACGCTTTCTTTAAAAGTAAGTAATACAGACCCATTCATCTTCCTATAGTATATAGACTTGTTCGACTTCATGCGGCGCCACAAAGATTGGCTGCCGCCTGACAAAAGCAATGCATTCTGGTTAGAAAATTTGTCCGAATTTGATCAGCGCTAAAGCCGCCTTGCGATCACATGTGCCATCAAAGAACAGCGAGAGCAAAACGAGATATAATATGCTTCCATAGTAAAGCTTTTTGTTATGTTGAGTGAGTCACCTTTATCAAAAAACACTGATAAAAGCATATATACCCGGGCCATTCCACCTAATATAGGTGCCATTTGCTTCCAAAACTCTTCTCAAAAAAATAAATTTTAAAAAAGACTGAATAATACACATATTTTACTATTCAAAATATGTATCGGTCCATCTTAGGTCATTTTATTTAATTTTCTACACAATTTTTAAGTGGTAGATGGATGCATTTTTCTCAGTCCTGTTACCAAAACTAATGTCTTTTGAAAACATGTTTAAAAATATGTTAACAAATTCCTTAATTTTTCCCTCAGGCAGGTGTTTATTTTAAAGAAATTGTTGGTTTCATGGTCAAAAAATATTATTTTTATCATTAAAAAAATCACTATTTATCTACACAAGGTGTATTTTTCTGAAGTACACAAACGCATTTTTTCATTTTAAAGGCGACTCAAACCTCAAGTGTATAAATTTTCTTTGATGCAATTTATTAAATAATGGGATATATTATAGACCAAACTTAATTTAAAAAATAGTGGTTTAACTTAATTTTTTTAAAGAAAAAAACTATTTAGTAACAGGAATGAGTATCCATTGTGTTAATGGCCGATATAATGAACGTGTTGAACATTGACTAGTGAGCTACCCTCACTGCTAAAAAAAAAAGAAGGCCAAATCATGTTTCTATTTAAATCTAGTGGTCTGCAGAGGTTTTTGTTAGGGGTTTTGTTTGGGTCACGTGACGAGGGTGATGCGAGAGACACTACCAAAAGCGCTACTTTTGTTAATAAAAGTTTAATTTCTTCATTTAATATAAGCAAGTTCGTCTTTATTGTTGCTGTGTTTTCATTAAAAATAAAAATAAAAATAAAACATTCTTCTTATTCATATTGTTAATAAAAGTTCAAAGTTTAATATAAGTGAATTTGTCATTGTACTGTTTTATTGTATAGACTTTTATTATTATTATTATTAATAATAATAATAATAATAATAATAATGAGCCAAACTAAGCATTCGTTTGAAGTAAGGAGAAAATCCAAAAACCTTTTTATTTGTTACAACGCAGGTAGGCTATGTCTTATTCGTTCTGTTAATAAAGGTTTTGTTGTTTAATATAAGCTACTTTGTCATTGTAGTATTGCTGAGGTTGTGTGTGGGATTTTTAATTTTTTTTCCCATTAAGAGTAATACTGAATCAACCTTAAGCATTAATTTTGTTCCAAGAATAGGATCTAACGTTAAAGATCAAAATAAGCGCTGCAGATGCGAGAATGCGAGATTGGTTGCTGAGGTAAATAGACGCTCTCTATCTTTCTTTGCTGTATCTTTGCAATGGCTGTAGAAATGGTTGTTAATTCTTGATTTGGGTAGCCTACGGCACAGACATGTTACAGGTATAATATGATCAAAAAGTCATGGCAACAAACGACTTCCTAAGTCAGTTTAAGTTGAAACGACTTTCACAATCAATTTGATTCAACTTAATTCATGTTTTACTACTTATTGTCATTGTAGGCTTAGGCTTCTTTTTTTCTATTAATTTTAATGAATATACAAATTAATCAAATGAGTTTTATTCATTTTTGTTGCAAAATTTTAATTTATTTATTTTTAACACCGCACCCCCAGCAGAGATGGCAAAAGTACACACATCCTTCACTCAAGTAGAAGTACAGATACTCATGTTTAAAAATACTTTGGTAAATGTAGAAGTACTGGGTACACTTTTTTACTTAAGTTAAAGTAAAGAAGTATTGGCTATGACATTTACTTAAGTAAAAAGTACCTGTCGTGGAAAATCTGATTTAATGAAATTGTGAAGACTGAAAATGAAAAGACCAAACAAAGTTTGTCTTTGTCTTGCTTTTAATTTCTGCAGAAATTATCAATCTATTCACAGAGGAAAAATAGCTGTGAGCAGAGTGATACCCCACTCTCCCAGCACCTGTTGTTTATACCATCCAAGAAGATACATTGTTGAAAAGACTTCACCTCATAACACATGCACACCTCATGCACAGCACATGTACATCATCATCATATGTTTAGTTATTAATTAATGATTAACACACATATATATTAAAAATGTTATATGAGATTAGTACAATTTATGGCAATGCATTAAAAATTCCCATAACATACCAATTACTACTACCTGTTTTAGTGTCACGCTGGTAACTGGACAAAATAACTTACATTCAATATTTTGTTAGCTAATGAATGTATATATTTTTTTTTCTCCTGTATGGCCATCACTTTTAAAAAAAGGTTTAAAACCTTAGGCTGGGGCCATGCAAAATAATTAAAAGGTGCTCCATTCTGCACCTTCACTTCCATTTTCCTTTTCAAACTCTTTATTTTCCATGATATCTCTCTACATCTTACTTTGTGTGTGTTTACTTTTTCCACTAATTTTCTTGTACCTGTCAATTTTCCCATCAGCCATCTGCTGTTATGAACAGAACTGTTTTCACCTTGTTGCAAAACAACCACCTCATTGTATTCTATTTGCAATAACATAACTTTTTTTAGTTCAATTTAAAGTATCACATTATGACCATGTGTTGTTGTTCTATCTAACAATGACTTAACCCTCTGGTTGTGTTCGGGTCAAATTGACCCGGAGAAGATTTTCTTTTTCCCGAAAATACTAGTTAACATTATCGCATTGGACTCAAACTTACTGATTTTGTTCACACAGGGTATAAGCACTTCTTTTATTTCACCTAGTAACACTTGTGGTTTTCCCGGTCAAAAATGACCGAACTCCAAACAATTGCTTATAAATATCTCATTATGCTATATTATCACCAAATATTGGATTCATTCTTTTTGTCTTGTTTTCTTTAATTTAGGACTGGTTTTGTGTTTCTATTTGCATCTGATTGATCGTAGGCCTCATTTATCTGAGAGTAGGTACCTCATTTTTTGAGTGAATTTTTTTTTTATGAATAATTTTCACAATATTAAACAAAAAATTATAAAAATTTGCACTGTTTATCACACTTGTGTGCGTTAAAGTTTAATGAGGAAGTTTGCTTTTAAATGCTTTTATTTTTTACAAAACTGCACAAAGTCACACTCGTCAAAAAGTGAATAGGGAAGATCACAAAAAACAGCACCAGTACCACGAAAGCCTCAAAACCTATTGTCAATGTTTTGTCTAGAATATGTGATGAAAGAAAATATTCTTTTGAAGTCAATGCAGGCTAAAGACAAGGCAGTTTGACCGTGTGTGTGTGTCAGAGAGAGAGAGAGAGAGAGAGTTATCATAAAAGCATATTTCATGCAGTTCAGGGTAGGATGAAATAGGTGTAATACTTACAATAGTTTGTATGCATGTGTTACGGTCCCTAATATAAGTGTCTAGAAGCCAAGAGGGAACATAACATAATAGACGGACAGCGGCTAGAGTTTTCCAAATGAATTATTTATTTAAACACAAATTACTCACAAAAGTAACCAAAAATAAGAGATGGGGAGCCCAGCAACAAAGGAAAGAATAACTAAACTAACAGAAACAAGCAGGGACTCCCCGCTCCAAACTATAATTACAAACGAAGTAAAAGTACGCGGTGATGTGGCTGTGGAGAAAGCTGTGGCCGGTGCGAGAGGGTCCGCCTCCTTCCACTTTATAGCCTCGTATCCCCAGCTCAACCAATAAGAAACTAGAAAAGACAAAAAAAAAGATATAACAATAAGCACTAATATTTATTTGAGGACTCTGGGCCAGGGTGTACGCAATGCACGCGTAACACCCCCACCCCCAGATGGTGAATGGTGAGCCAAAAACCCACCAATCACCATGTAACGATGCGCGACAACGCATCTGCCAGGACATTATTTTTGCCGGCTACATGTTTTATTTCTAGACTAAAAGCTTGGACAAACAAAGCCCATCTCATTAGGCGTTGATTGGAATTTGATGAATAAAAGTGAGAGAGTTGTGGTCTGTATAAACAGTAACCGGACGCGAGGAGGAACCAATATAAACCTCAAAATTATTAAGGGCCAGAATTAGAGAGAGGGCTTCTTTTTCATTTGTTGAGTACGACTTCTGATGTTTTTGAAACTTTTTAGAAAAATAGCACACAGGGTGCTCAACGCCATCAGGCCCATCCTGCAACAAAACAGCAACTGCTCCCGCATCGCTAGCATCAACAGCTAGTTTAAAAGCAAGATCGTACACTGGGGCAGCAAGGACAGGTGCATGCATCAGGAGGGCTTTAAGAGACTCAAAAGCATGCTGGCATTCTGGTGACAACTTAAACGCAGTTTTCGGACTCAGCAGGTCAGTGAGTGGGGCAACCACAAAAGAAAAGTTTTTACAAAAGCTACGGTAATACCCCGCCATTCCCAAGAACCGCTGTAATTCGCAACGAGTGGCAGGAACTGGGAATGACGTGATATTTTTGCATTTACCGGCTTTACCATGCCACCACCCACAATTTTACCCAGGTAAACTACTGTCGCTTTAGCAAAATCACATTTAGCCAAATTAACAGTTATATTTGCCTCAGCCAGCCAGGAAGACCTGTTTTAACTGATTGATGTGCTCGTCCCATGTTGCCGAATGAACAACTATATTGTCCAAATACGCCTCACACCCCTGCACCCCCCACAAAATGCGGTTAACTAACTGCTGAAAAGTAGCAGGTGCATTGCGTACCCCAAAAGGCATACTGTAAAAATGCATCAGGGGTAACAAACGCACTAATTTATCTGACATGCAGAGTTAAAGGCACCTGCCAATAGCCTTTAAGGAGGTCTAACTTTGTCACAAAAGCTGCTGACCCCACATGGTCGACACAGTCCTCCATGCGAGGAAGAGGATGACAATCAGGCCTAATGACATTGTTAACCTATCTAAAGTCTGTACAAAAACGATCAGACCCATCAGACTTTATGACGAGAAGACAGGGCGAACTCCATGAACTAATACTGGGTTCCGCAATACCATGTGACAACATATAGTTAACTTGTTTTTGGAGATGCTGACGTTTTTCAGGGTTGACATGATAAGGGTGCTGTTTAATCGGCGTGTTGTCACCAATGTCGATGTCATGCTGCAATACGTGTGTTTGGGACAGCACATCTGAAAACAACGAAACATGACCATTAATTAGTTTTATTATATCTGTGCGCTATGAACAGGGGAGATGCAAAAAACAAGAATCAACAAGCATCTCAGAGTTTTTTAAACGGCCTTGTACTGTAGCAACAGAATGACTCTTAATATCACAACCAATTTCAGGGGCAGATAACGACTCACAGGCCTCAAGGACAGTTTCAGCACCGGATGGCAACACAGAAGGATCACGTACCTGCAAAGCACTAGACAAAAATGAACACAAAGTTGGAGAACACTCAGTATTGGACAAGGCCAGAACTGTGTTTAAATCACCAGAACTGGGTTTGTTCAACTGCTCACGATCATAATAAGGTCTAATCATATTGATGTGGCAAAGTCTGCTACGACGGGCATGGTCAGGAGTAGCAACGATTTAATCCCTGTCACTGACTCTTTGACATAAGGACCACTATAATGTGCCTGAAGGCTGGAACCAGGGATAGGTAAAAACACCAGAACTTTATCCCCAGGCTTAAACTGTCTGACCATGGCCTTTTTGTCAAACCAGCCTTTCATCTTGGACTGAGCAGAAGACAAGTTTTGGGTTGCCAGCTCACAAGCACGATGTAACTTGTAGCGAAAAAAGCTGACATAATCAAGCATAATTTTGCGGTTTAGACTCGTTCAACCAATTCTCCCGAAGCAGTTTTAAGGGACCACGCACATTATGAGCAAATACTAAATCTGCTGGGCTAAAACCAGTAGACTCTTGCACAACTTCTCGAGCTGCAAAAAGCAGAAGATGTACGCCATCATCCCACTCTTTTTCAAATTCAAGGCAATAGGCACGGAGCATGGATGAAACAGTGGGTGATGTTCAACTGATCGGCGGCCTGTGCAAAAACACAAGACATAAAGTTTGTCCCCTGGTCAGTTTGAATTACCTTAGGGAGTCCAAACAATGAAAAGAACTTAACAAGTGCTCTTGCAACCGCAGGTGCAGTGATTTTACGCATAGATATAGCTTTGGGAAAGCGTGTTGAGGCACACATAATGGTCAATAAGAACTGGTTGCCAGATTTAGTACGGGGCAATGGACCCACACAGTCGATAATAACATGATCAAATGGTGAATCAACAGCTGGAATAGGATATAAAGATTATGGTGGGATGGGTGGATTTGACTTTCCAGAGATTTGACATGTGTGACATGTTCTACAGTGTAACTTCACATCCCGTTTCAACCCTGGCCAAAAGAACTGGTGCAAGATACGATTGTAATTTTTGGTAACACCTAAGTGACCAGCTAAAGGACTATCATGTGCCAGACTGAGTATTTCATTTCGAAACTTGTTTGGAACCAGTGGCGGTTTTAGGCATGGGCGAACCGGGCAGCCGCCCGGGCGGCATTTTTTCAAGACACATGGGGGGCGGCACAAGCACTTGGAAAAAAATAAAATAAAATCATCTGCACCGCTAAGCGGTTTTCTATTATCTATCATATAACTGTGTGGGGAATTGGCGCCCCTGCTTGTTGAGAAGGTACCGTGCACAGAAGCTGTGTGAGAAGTGGAAAGGGGAGGGGGCGCGGCCACGGGGGACAGTTCACCTCTCCCAGTGGGACAAGTGGGCTAAAGTCAGTCACACCCAGGGGCGCGGGAAGTGAGTTGAGTTTTTGAGTTGAGTTAGATGAGTTTTTTTCTGTGGGCAACTGTTTAATTGTTGGGAATATAAAAAAAAAAAAAAATCGGAGTGTCTATTTAAGTGCAAATAGCTATGTTGCTGGCAGAGGCTATTTACATTAACTCCACCCACAAACGTATGATTGGGATAGTCAAATTTGCAAAAGACGGTTGCTAGGTGTCAGATTCAGTGGCGCAGATGGAAAAGTTTGCGTTACACTTCTTTTGACACGATCGACCGGTGTTCTAATCTGACTTTTGGCTAACTTTTTTTCTCCCTTTTTAAATTTCAAATCACATCAGAAAAGCATTTATTTTTTAATAAAAAATGAAGGAAATGGTAGGTGTAGAGAGGGCTTTTGTCCCAATAAGGTGGCATCCATTTAATAATTAGAAATAAAATTTAAAAATTACACTCAATAAGTTATGGCATACTATTTTATAATGCATTACAATGCAGAAGTGCAGATAATTACCACTATTTTTGCAATAAGTAATGTTTTTCTCTAATAATGTTTTTCGCCATGTTTTTATTTTATTTTAACATAGAATAAATAGAATCTAAAGCTATTTGCACTGTGTAAATAACATATCACTAAAGAATACTGCTATTTTCACTTTGTGGTTTAGTCTTGACTTCTGGTCGTGAGTGAAAGTGCTGGGGGATGGGAAATCTGTTGATTGTCGAGTGCCAAATAAACACATAGTGTTTATTATGTATATAGAGTATATTTATTTAAGTTCTGATAACTTATACTGTTTTGTGCAGAATTGTGTTTTTCATGTTGAAGGATTTGTGCAATTGAGAAATATAAGCTTGTCTTACACTTATATTGTTATAGTAAAACATGTTTGTGCAAAATTTTTAGCAAAAAAAACCTACAATTATTAGGGGAGGAGGTCTCGCCCGGAGAGTAATTCAATGTAGAACCGCCACTGTTTGGAACAATGACCTGTGTGACAATGCTCCAGTCATCCTGTGTGGAAGCATACAATGGTGTCCACTTACGCCGCAGGACATCATGTTTAAGAAAATAGCCAGATGCCATGTCTGCCAGCTCTTCCTCAGAGGCAACCAATTCAAATAAAGAGGAGATTGACGGATCACACTTCTGCTCAGAAATCAAATGTTTCCAGGACATGTGTGTGGCACCAAAGCTCTCCAATCGCTTCTTCGGCTCTAGCCCAGTATGGAGCGAACTGTACACGCCACCTTCACATGATGCATTGGGATCAGAGGCTGTAGTTGGAAGACAAGCAGCAGGGTTAATATCAGGGGATAACTTCGACTCTATGTCAGGATCTATCATAAAGCTACCCTCTAAACCGTCATGCTCTAAAACATCAGCTTTAGCCATAGCACGCGTGACAGCACACACAGGAAACACTGTGGGATATTTCATCTGCAATTCATCTGGGCCTTCAGAGACAAGGGGCACAGTAGTAACCTCAGGATTTACTCGAATTTTACCTCCAGCCAAATCATTGCCTAAAAGGAAATCCACTCCTTTAATGGGAAAAATGGTGCATGCAGCCACCGCAACTGGACCAGACACCAGGTCCGACTCGAGCAAATTAACTTCATTCCAAAACCCTTTACCAGCTCACCACAATTTAAGGAGGTTTTATCTGAAAGAGGTAACACACTTTGAAGAATAATAGACCTAGAAGCAGCAATATCACGTAAAATAGTTACTGAAACTTTTATGCAGCTATCAGGCAATGAAACTGCTCCCTTCATAATAAAGTGGGAATAAATGTCCAAGTCCATAGTATACATTCAGATTGAGGGGGCTGTGGCGCTGTAGATGTTTTGACCAACGCAACTGCCTTAGGTTTCTTTTTATTCAATAGAAAACAACTATTGATTAGATGGCCACGCTTTTTACAGTAAGCGCATACAGGCCTTGCCTTAGATGAGCGTGCATGACGGAACCACGCTGTGACAGAGGAAAAGAAGGCTTTTCAAAGCTCTCTCTGTGGATCAGAACACATTCATCAGCTAATATCGCAGCAGCAGACACATTAATGACTTTGTTCATTTAAGTATGTTGCAATTTTGTCTGGTAGACAATTTTTTAGTTCCTCCATGAGAATTAAATCACGAAGCTGCTCAAAGTTCTTCACCTCTTGTGCAGAACACCAGCGATCAAACAGTACCATTTTCTCACGACCAAACTCAACATAACTTTGGCCCTTTGCTTTCTTATAACATCCAAACTTTTGCCTATAGGCCTCAGGAACCAACTCATAAGATCTTAGAACTGCAGACTTCACCTGGTCATAATCTAAGCTTGCCCCAGTTGAGAGAGAAGCATATGCCTCCTGGGCTTTACCCGTAAACACACACTGCAGAAGGAGAGGCCAAACCTCTGTAGGCCACTTTAAAGTAGTTGCTACCCGCTCAAACAGCACAAAATAGTTGTCAACGTCTCTCTCAGAAAAAGGCGGGATTAAACGAATGCATTTATTAACATCAAAATCTGTCTCCATAGTAGCAGAATCCCTGCTCAACTGTCTAGCTCTAACGTGGACTGATTCACATCTTCCTGTCTCCTCTATTTCAAATTTAAGCAGCTCATACTCATGCTGGAGCTCTTTTTCCTTGAGCTCTAAGCGCCGCATTTCCACCTGTAGCTCCAATTTACGCAGCTCAGGGTCGTGATGCCCAAAAGCATGTGAAGGGACAGCACTGATGGGAAGGAGGAGTTTTTTTTCAGCTAACGCCTTGTGCAATTGATACTTAATATCTTGCTTTTTATCTTGTTTTGAAATAGGCACTTTGAAATGAGCAGCAATAGAGAACAGATTATTTTTAGTGCATTGCTCAAATTCTTCTAGGCTCAGGTGAGCCACAAAATCCTCTAGACTAAATTCCATAACAAGACCGAAAAACACGCAGTCAAATTCAAAAAAAGAAATGCTTACAGAGGACAAAACGACCACGTCAAGCCTCAGCCAGCCAACAGCAAAAATATAAAACAGCCACAAAAGCCAAAATACTCAATAAACTTTTCCATGGAAAGTGCACTGTAAAGTGAAGTGGTGACTCAAAATAGTGTACAGCATAAACCAGAAACAATTATGCACCCCTCTAACTGGGCCTGCCTAACAAAACCTCACCTATCTCACTAAACCCCTAGTCTTCACACAGGATCTGCGGCGGGTTCTTATGCACTGAAAACCAGTAGGTTTGTGAGGCAATCTGCAATAGACAACCACCCAAAATCCTATGGACATGCTCCCGAGATAACTGCTTTCGCAGCTAACACTAACTGCTCCCCCTGCGACACTATTAACACCCAAAAAAACAACAGCAGGTGAAACCCAAAAGGCAACACCTCTTCAGCCTAACAGGGGAGCAAAAACCGCTATACACCAAAGAACGCAGTACATGGGACAAAACACTTCACTCACCTGCATTTCCTACGAAAACACTATGTAAAAAACGCCAAAAATAAGAAAACACTCCAAAAAAGAAAAAGTAGCCATCCACCAGCGCACTCACGCCTCTGCTTATAAAGCAACGCACGGAATTCCCGCTGACTGGAAATCCCCTCAGCAACTATGTCCCTACAGTTCTGCTCATTCAAAAATAGATCAAAAGCTTGGCGCCAACAGGGAACAAAGAAAGTGTCGAAAAGCACACCAAAGATCCCATTTAGCGCAAAAAAAAGCATTTTGACTATGTATAAAAAATGACTAGAGCATTTTGAAATTCCCAACCATATAATTTTGGTGGACAAAAGAACTTTAACTTGACTTGAAAAATGTTAGGATGAGCCCCCAATTATGTTACGGTCCCTAATATAAGTGTCTAGAAGCCAAGAGGGACACATAACATAATAGACGGACAGCGGCTAGAGTTTTCCAAATTAATTATTTATTTAAACACAAATTACTCACAAAAGTAACCAAAAATAAGAGACGGGGAGCCCAGCAACAAAGGAAAGAATAACTTGTAACGGAACATTACACTTTGATGCTGTCAGATTTCGTTCACTCATCCTGTCAGATTTCGTTCACTCATCCCTTTCAATGAACAACATAAATAATGAAGTTTCAAACCAATTCATTATGATAATTATCCTTACTTATTTATCTTAACTAAAATCATCGCAGATTGGATGAAAACGGGGTGTGGTCGGGAAAAAATTCGACAAAAAACAGGTAGGAGACGGAAGTCGAGTCACGGGAGTGAAAGCTAGGTGGAAATGGCGGGATTGAGTTGAACGGATTAATTGTGGTCGTCTTTGGGGAAAAACCGTTATCGTTTGAGTTTCAATCGTAAGGGATACACCAGGAAGATTGTGTTAGTATCTTTGGATGTATCTGACTCTGCACAAGGAGGAGATGAGACTATCAAAATGGACTATACTCATTTTTTTCGTTTGAAACTGGGATCTAAAGTATTTTTTTTGCCTTGTGTATTGTGTTCCATGAATGCTCCAAAAGAATCTTTTTGGTAATTGTATGTATGACTGAAGTGAAATAATAACTCTTGACTTTGTATTTGTTTGGAGAGTTCTTTATTTGGTAAACGCTGAGTGGGGTCATCAAATTTATTTTTGACAGTTATTTAACTGTCTGGCGCCCGAACGAAAACGTTAAATTGTGTGGCCATGCTACAGAGTGGCGCCCGAACAGGGACTTGAACTTGAAAGTGAACTTGAACTGTGAATTCAAAGAACATTTAAGTGCGTGATTCGGTATTGAACTTTCTTTATTTCGGTTGATGAACACTGGGACTGAGTTAACCGGTTAAAAAAAAAAAAAAAAAAGAATCTGCCTGAAAAAGGAAAATAATAAGGTGGGGCTTTTGCAAAAAGGTTATGAACATTATATACAAAAAGTTGTCATAAAAAAAAAAAAAAAGGGAGAAAAAATCAACAAATCCTTTGTATATATTTGCATACATGTTGGTTGATGTTGATGATGTGTACATTACATTGAGTGCATTCTGGTGTCTGAAAGTATTGCTGCTGTATATTGGTTTTCTTTTATTTGACTTTTTTTTCTTCCTCTGGCCATGTTTTCCCCTATACGTCCCCAGCCTTCTCTGCCTCGTTAGACTTGGAGCATTTTCCCCCTGACGTTTCTACTCCTGAATATGTGCCCCCCTTGGCCCCTTCCCGTAACATAAGTCATGTGTCCCAAACACATAATCAGGCCCAATATTCCTCCATCACACAGTCTCTAGAAATGGACCTAGTTTCTCCTGAATCTGCAAAATCAAGTTGGGAAGACCCAAATGAACCTCTTGGAGTGCTCTCTACCCGTGAAGGTGTTTCTACTGACTCTGCTCAGTGTGAGCTTCCGTTTGTGCTTCCTACCCCTGGAAAGGAACTAGGTCGGCTTACGGATCAGGCCCATGCCCATCTAGACAAACTGCAACAGAAACAGGATAAAGTTTTAAATGAGCTGACGAAACAAGTACAACGCAGTCGATTTCATCTTGAATCGAAATTGAATAAACTCACTGAACAAACTGGACAAAGTATCCGGAACCTTCATACAATAGTATCAACTAGTAAGGACAAGTTTGACCATGAAATGGATAGCTTCATGAAGGCCAATAAAGCTGTGATTTCAAGTGAAATGGATAAAGCCAAAGTTTCTATTGTATCTGAGCTTGGATTTATGATTAAACAGATGCAAATTGAATTTCAAGATGAGCTACAAGACACACAGAAGTTTTTTGAGGAAAAGAATGTTGATCTGGTCAAATGCTTGAGTGACTGCTCATCAATGTTAAAAGTCTTGTCTACAAAGATGGATGATGTAACTGGGAAAGTGAATTCAATCGATACAACTCATAGGAGGGACATGGAGGAAATACAAGACAGAATCAAGCAAATAACCCTGCCAGCAGCCTCTTTTCCGCAAAGCAGTTCAATAGTGATGCCTGCTGTTTCTGGTTTTACGCCAGTTTCCAAAACCGATCACATCAGACTAACCTTTCCTACATATGGGAGACCAGGAGACGATCCTGATCCATTACTTTATTTATCAAAGTGTGATGATTTCCTTGCATTACATCCCTTAGCAGACGGTGACATTCTTGCTACATTCAGAACCGTTCTCTAAAGCACTGCTCGAGATTGGTGGGAGATAACTCGCACTAAAGTAACAGCTTGGGAATAATTTAAGACCTCGTTCGTCTCAGCATTTTTGGCTAAAGACTATGAGGACGAACTTGCTGAACGTGTTCGGACTTAAAAACAGGGAGAAAATGAATCCATCAGAGATTTCGCATACTCATACCGAGCTGTCTACAGAAGATAGAACCCTGATCTCACTGAGTTAGACATTGTAAAGTTAATTGTGAAACACATAAAGCCTTACCTTGCCAGTCAGCTCCGTGGAAGGGTAAATTATGTGGATGAACTTGTACGTCTTGGACATCAACTGGAGAGAGATCATTTTCAGCAGAGTGAATATGAACATCAACTTCATGTGAGAAAAGTAAATGCAATGCAGAAAGGAACTTATTCTGGAAGTCAGCAAGGAGAAAAGCCACCTCTGTGTTGGCGCTGCAAAGGTTTGCATTCTCCTGGTTCATGTCCTCAATAAACTTCTACCTCTTCTCAATTTGTCAATCAACACAATAAGCAAAGATCTGAAAATTCAAAAACCAGAAGACACTCCAGTAAATCCTCCGCATCAACGGTGACCTCCAAGCAAGCTCCTGAGAAAGACCTTCAGACATCTCCCCACAGTTTTCCTTTTAATTCAATGGCTACTCCACCCCAAATTCTTGTACCCATACATATCAAGTCTTGGTATGGAAAGGATATTCTTGATACAGGAGCCAGCTATACCTTATTACATGAAGATCTCTGGGCTGAACTAAATAGTGCAAAAGAAGGTCTTAGGCCTTGGACTTATGGACTTTTGTATTTAGCCAATGGGGAGTCAGAGTCACCTCTTGGTTGGACTGCTTTAGAAATTTATCTTACATGGGCATGTTATTAACATCCCTGCAGCTGTGCTTCCAGCCAAAAGCCTTGCATATGGAATTGTCCTAGGTCTTGATTTCATTTTTTGCAGCCAACTGCAAATAAATGTGGCAGATCAAGAGTATGGTTTCAAAAACACACCTTCTGTTGTCCATCCCTTCCAACCTGGTAATGCCTGGGTGTCTGGATGGAAAGGATCTAGAAATAAGAACAACAAAAGATATGAACAAAAACATCAACTTGGTCTCATCAGCTCCATTCCACTGCCTATGTGTTCTGGAGAAGTGGTTCGACTAAATGTACACGATTAAATAGATCAAGCTGTTTCCTCTGCCCAACTACATGAATCTGTAAAACCAAAACTGCGGGAACTTCTGAAATCAAACCCTGAGGTATGTACCCACACAACTGGCAGAACAAAGGTACTTCAACATCAAATATACTCTACAGTCAATGTCCCCATAAAACAAAAACCCTATCGGATGTCTCCAACTAGACAGGACATAATCAAGGAACAGCTCGCAGAGATGTTATCCTCAGGTATTTTTGAACCATCACATTCTGGTTGGTCTTCTCCTGTAGTGTTGGTTCCTAAAAAAGATGGCGGACATAGATTTTGTGTGGACTACAGAAAGCTCAACTCATTCACTGAAAATGATGCTTACCCTCTTCCTTCAATTGCAGAGATTCTAGAGTCCCTCGCTGGTTCAGTCATTTTTACAACAATTGACTTAAACAGTGGGTATTGGCAAGTGCAAATGGCCCCAGAGAGAAGTCTAAGACTGCCTTCATAACCCCATCTGGCCTCTATCACTTTAATGTGATGCCCTTTGGGCTAAAAAATGCTCCAGCTACTTTTCAGAGGCTAATGGAGTTGGTCTTGGGAAATTTACGGGGTCACTGTTGTCTGGTTTACTTGGATGATATTATCATCTACTCCTCTTCTGTGTCCCAACATTTCTTAGACATCCAAAAGGTGTTTAACAAACTACATGAAGCACGTCTCACAATCAACATGAAGAAAAGCAAATTCTGCTTGGAAGAAGTCAAGTTTTTAGGACACATTGTGAGTATCAAAGGTGTCACAGCAGATCCTGGAAAAATACAGAGCGTTCAGGCTTATCCGGTCCCCAAAAACCTCAAGGAGGTACAAAGATTTCTTGGGTTGTCTGGATGGTACCATCATTTTGTTCCAGGGTTCTCCAGGATCGCAGAACCCTTGAATGACTTGAAGAAGAAGGGGCGTCCTTTCTTTTGGTCTTCTGAATGTCAACAGGCTTTTGATCACCTTAAAGCATGTTTGACTTCACACCCAATCCTTGGCCACCCCAACCAAAACCTTCCATTTACTGTCTATACCGATGCGAGCGAGACTGGTCTTGGAGCGGTTCTTGCACAGAAAACGGGGGCCTGATACTGAACAAGTGATAGCATATGCTAGCAGAACCTTAACTAAATCAGAAAAAAATAATTCTGCTACAGAAAAAGAGTGCCTTGCTGTAGTGTGGGCCTTAGAAAAGGCCCACACTACTATTTGGAACAAAAATTATTCACTGTGATCACAGATCATTCTGCCTTGTAGTGGGTCCTGACTTCCCAGAAAACCACAAATCGCCTGTTAAGATGGGCCCTGAGGTTACAGAGATTTGATTTTGTAGTGGAGTACCATAAGGGTAAGCTCAATGTCATTCCTGACGCGCTCTCCCGGATTCCCACCACCACTGGATGTGTTCTGTTCTCTTCGCAGAAAGAGAAGAATGACCTTCCTTTCACTGCCGACCTTATTTGGGAAGAACAACACAAGGATCCTGAGATGGAGAAATTGTTTAAAGCAGTAGCAGAGGGAGACAAAGAAGCTGAGGAGAAATACACAGTCTTGGAGGATGAGTTATACAGGAAGACACAGGTGACTGATCAACAATTCCACTACCGCATATACATCCCATCCTCACTTACTTTCCAGGTATTCAAAGCATACCACAAGAATCCTTAGTGACTGTAGACTATCATACCCGATGGGTGGAGATTTTTCCCATGCATACTGCAACGTCTTCAACTATTGCACGTATCCTCAGAGCGGAAATATTTACACGAATTTAGATTTGCATTGAACTCTGCGGTACAGGAAACCATTGGCCTGACACCTGCCGAATTACACATTGGAAGGAAACTTCAGAGTCCTATAGATAGAATACTTCGGGCAGATATTGCAGTTCATCCGGACACTTCTCCCTATGAGACTGTCCACCATCTGAAACAATTTCAGAAGAATGCTGAAATCAGTTCTAAGAGAGCACATCTCCGTCAGCTTCGAAACTATGATAAAAATCGAAGGGAAGTGTCCTACAAATTCCAAGATCGAGTCTGGGTAAGGAACTTTCCACAATCAAGTGCACTGCATCATTTCACCGCTAAACTAGCCAAGAAGTGGAAAGGACCTTACCGGATTGTACGTAAACTGGGACCTGTGAACTATCAGGTGACCCTACTTGACTAACTGGGGCCCAGGTCAGGAAGCAGACAGACTGGCTAAACCGATCGTCTGCTAGCCGCCTCACGTCACAGAAGTCAGTTAACTCTCAGCACATAGAAACTTTTTCACCTAGATATCACACTATAGAGACTGTGTCTGTTCCCCGAACTAGAAAATACAGAAAACATCCAAACCAAAGTAATAGTAACAATTTAATTGATGTTCAACAACTAAAAAAAACGATATAATACAGATAAACGCATGATAAAGTTTGGCTTATTGAATATTAGATCCCTTTCTTCAAAAGCACTTTTTGTAAATGATATGCTCACTGACCATAAACTAGATGTGCTTTGTCTGACAGAAACCTGGCTAAAACAAGACGATTACATTACTTTAAACGAGTCTACACCACAAGATTACTGTTACAAACATGAACCGCATCCAAAAGGTAAAGGGGGAGCTGTTGCTACAATTTATAGCAATATTTTCAGTATCTATCAGAGGTCGGGTTTCAAGTATAATTCGTTCGAAGTAATGGTGCTTCATATAACGTTATCCAAAGAAACAAGTATTAATGATAAATCCCCTGTGATGTTTGTACTGGCTACTGTATACAGGCCACCAGGGCACCATACAGACTTTATTAAAAAACTTTCTGATCTTCTATCAGATTTCATCATTGTCATTAGGATATGTCCCCAAAACCTTCAAATTGGCTGTTATTAAGACTCTCATTAAAAACACAACTTGACCCCAAAGATCTAGTTAATTACAGACCGATCTCAAATCTCCCTTTTCTGTCAAAGATACTAGAAAAGGTAGTATCCTCACAATTATATTCCTTCCTAGAGAAAAATGATATCTTTGAGGAATTCCAGTCAGGATTTAGATCGTATCATAGTACTGAGACTGCTCTCATTAGAGTTACAAATGACCTGCTTCTATCATCTGATCGTGGTTGTAGCTCTTTATTAGTTCTACTGGATCTTAGCGCTGCATTCGACACTATCGACCACAACATTCTTTTGAATAGACTACAAAACTTTGTTGGCATTAGTGGAAGCGCCTTAGCATGGTTCAAATCGTACTTATCTGACCACCATCAGTTCGTAGCAGTGAATGAAGAGGTATCATATTGATCACAAGTGCAGTATGGAGTACCTCAAGGCTCAGTACTAGGGCCGTTACTTTTCACGCTTTACATGTTACCCTTGGGAGATATTATCAGGAGACATGGTGTTAGCTTTCACTGTTATGCTGATGATACTCAGCTCTATATTTCTTCGCGGCCCGGTGAAACACACCAAATTGAGAAACTAACGGAATGCATAGTCGATATAAAAAACTGGATGACGAGTCATTTTTTACTGCTAAATTCTGAAAAAACAGAGGGGTCAATTATCGGACCTAAAACCCCACATGTAATAACCTGCTCTGTCAATTCTTCTTCATCAGTCAGGAACCTAGGTGTGCTGTTTGATAGCAATCTTTCATTTGAAAGCCATGTTTCTAGCATCTGTAAAACTGCGTTTTTTCATCTCAAAAGCATATCTAAATTGCGACCTATGCTCTCAACGTCAAATGCAGAAATGTTAATTAATGCGTTTATGACCTCAAGCTTAGACTATTGTAATGCTTTATTGGGTGGTTGTTCTGCACGCTTGATCAGCAAACTACAGTTGGTCCAAAATGCAGCAGCTAGAGTCCTTACTAGAACCAGGAAATATGACCAAATTAGCCCGGTTCTGTCAACACTGCACTGGCTCCCTATCAAACATCGGATAGATTTTAAAATCTTGTTAATTACTTAAAAAGCCCTGAATGGTTTAGCTCCTCAGTACTTGAGCAAGCTCTTATCACATTATAGTCCTCCAAGTCCACTGCGTTCTCAAAACTCTGGCCGTTTAATAATACCTAGAATATCAAAATCGACTGCAGGCGGCAGATCCTATTCCTATTTAGCACCCAAACTCTGGAACAATCTACCTAACACTGTTCGGGAGGCAGACACACTCTGTCAGTTTAAATCTAGATTAAAGACCCATCTCTTTAGCCTGGCTTACACATAACACACTAATATGCTTCTATTATTCAAATCCGTTAAAGGATTGTTAGGCTGCATTAATTAGATCAACCGGAACCGGGAACATTCCCCATAACACACGATGTACTTGTTACATCGTAAGTAGAATGGCATCTACGCTAATATTTTTCTGTTTCTTTCCTATTCTGTTTCTCAATCCATATCTGATAAGATGGTGGATCAGCACCAAGAGATGATGTCTACAGCCCTGATCGTCAGCGGAGACCAGGACACCCAGATGAGCCCCAGAGACATATCCCCAGTGAAGACCTAGATTAAAATACAATAAAACTAAAAATATAATAAAATACCTAACTACATAATACTACTATTGTTAGAAATTGCAACAAAATTAAAATAGAAATATAAACTTTTGAACTGCGGGTTTCGTCTGGCCAGAGGAGAACTGGCCCCCCCCGACTGAGCCTGGTTTCTCCCAAGGTTTTTTTTTCTGCATTCTGTCACAGAGGGAGTTTTGGTTCCTTGCCGCTGTTGCCTCTGGCTTGCTCAGTTGGGGACACTTAATTTCTAGCGATTATCGCTGATTTGATTGCACAGATACTATTTAAACTGAGCTAGACAATGACATCTCTGAATTCAATAATGAAATGCCTTTAACTGAAAATTGAGTGTTTAATCTTATCATTATACATTACTGACACTCTATCCTCCAATTTGATACTGTTAAGTGCTTTGACACAATCTGTATTGTAAAAGCGCTATATAAATAAAGGTGACTTGACTTGACATCTTTAAAATGAGGCAGAAGTCACAAAAAAAAAAAAAAAAAAATGAACCAGATCTTACAGTATATAAAATCAAGTCAAGTCACCTTTATTTATAATGCACTTTATACAATACTGATCGTGTCAAAGCAGCTTTACAGTCAAACAGGAAAATAGTTTGTTAATAATGCAAGAGGACATTAACAAGTCATTTTTCCAGTTGAAGTCAGTTCATTGATGATTCAATGAAATCATCATTCAGTTCAGCTCTCTTCCAATAGTGTCTATGCAATCAGCCAAGCATCCCCAAATAAGCAAGCCAAAGGCGACAGCGGCAAGGACTCAAAACTCTATCGCTGACAGAAACTGAGTAGAAAACCTTGGGAGAAACCAGGCTCCGTCGAGGGGCAGTTCTCCTCTGGCCAGACGAAACCAGCATGGCATGGTTTAATTCCTGCACAGGTCAGATTGAGCAGAGGACTTGTCTGGTTCTCGTGGTCTTGTGCCGATGGCCAACGAGGTCTTCACTGGGGATCTGTCTCTGGAGCTCATCTAGCTGACATGGTCTCCGCTGACATTCAGTGCTGTAGAGGTCATCTCTAGGTGCTGATCCACCATCTGATCTGGATACGGACTGGATCTGGTGGCTATGGTGACCTCGGAATAAGAATGAAACAGACTAATATAAGCGTAGAAGCCACTGAGAACAATAAAGCACATTTTAATTGTAGCAAAGACTCTAAACATTTACACAAATTACCTGGAATGAAAACAATAAACTACTAGTCTTGAAGGTACACACAGTATGTAGTTGCAGTGGAGCGGTCTGGTGTTTGGTGCCTTGGAAGAACTGACTGGGTTGCATCTGAAATCTTGCAGTGATGACAAAGCACCAATGAAACCTTTGGCCACACCCTGATGGAGAAAGAAAAGTACATTTTAAGTTAAAAAATTTAATTATATCCACTTAACAACTCATAAAACACTTTCTAAATGTCCACTCAAAAAAGGTGGATGTGTTGCATGATTTTCTCGTTAAATTTAGTCTAAAAAATAACATTTATTTAGTGCAACTCACCTGACTCGTGAACTTGACAAGATGGCGGCGCTGTTTCTCCCACGAAGTCACTCAGGCTCGTGTACGTGCAGAATGATCTCAGTGTTGGCTGGATTTGTTTTTATTAGTTTAGTCAACATTTAGCATTCTGATTGTTGACTGGATTTGAAAATAACCATTAATTTAATATTTTTTTAAATATACTTGTGCAGACTTAATATGTCTTCTCAACTAAGCACAAGCAATTAAAAAGAGTTCAAATTAAATATTTGGTAACACTTTATTTTGATAGTCCACTTTAGGCATTCTACTAACAGTAACTTTGCAACTACACGTCAACTAGCAGTCATTAAGAGTATTAGTAGACTCTCTGCTTAATAACTTCTAACACTTTATTTTGATGGGTCCACAACATACAACATACTGACTATGAGAAACTTTACAAGTATATGTCAACTTATTCTACTAACCCTAAACCTACCCTACTGAGAGTTAGTAGACATGTAGTTGCAAATTAATGAGAATTATTTGACACGTAGTTACAAAGTTACTTATAGTTAGTAGAATGTCTAAAGTGGACTATCAAAATAAAGTGTAACCAAATATTTTTGCCCTTTCAACATTTTGTTAATTGGATTTTTTACAGTGTACATATGCCGCAGTATTATTGAAGTGGGAGGAACATCATAACTAATTTACACAACTGTTAAAAAGTCTGGGGTCAGTAGGATTTTTACATCTTTGAAAGAAGTCTCTTATACTCACAACTAGGGCTGCAACTAACGATTATTTTAATAATCGATTAATCTGTCGATTATTTTTCGATTAATCGATGAATCGGGTAAAAAACAAAAAAAACCAAGAAAAGCATTCATTTCCAACCCTTTATTCAAAAACAGAACTAAAATCTTTAGAAAGTGCACAAACATGTTGCTCCTTGAACATCCCTGAGCTGTTATAATAATAATAAAATAAAATAAAAATGGAGTAACACAAAAAACATACACATGTTATGCTTTACATCTGCCAAATATATAGACTTTTTTTTTTTTAAATAAAGTGCCACCTGAGCTGCCAGAACAATAAATAATTCATAAAAAATAAAGAACAATACAAATCAGAAAATGTAACAGGATTTGTTTGAATGTCAGAACTTGTTCTCTACACTACACTGCAGACGCACACACTCGCAGACGCACACACTCACAGACGCACACACTTTTGCAGACGCACACACTCACAAACTCTCACACTGACACACACACACACTCTCTCTCTCTCTCTCTCTCTCTCAAGTTCACTTGAAGCTTATTCATTAAATTATTACCATCATTGTAGTAAGTGCAAGGTTCATTTATACACCACATTTAAACACAGCTTAAGATGACCAAGTGCTATAAAAGAACTTTAAAATTAAATACACACACAAATATATTTGTCAATAATAATCTATATGGGACAAAGCACAGAATATACACTGCAAAAAATGCTTTTCTGACTTAGTAGTTTTGTCCTGTTTTCAGTCCAAATATCTAAAAAATCTTAAATCAAGATACATTTACTAGACACATGAAATAGCATAAGAAATTATGTCTTGTTTTCTGAAAAAACACCTCAAAATTAAGTGATTGTTTGCTTAAAACAAGCAAAATTATCTGCCAATGGGGTAAGAAAAATAATCTTAATGAGATATAATCTCAAACAGAAGTTTTAAGCATCACTTAATTTTCTCATGCCATTTTCTTGTCTAGTAATCTGGGGCAAAAAAATCAATAATTTAACAACACTGCGTCCTTAGCGTTGGTATTGTATCAGACACTTGCACTTAACATTATATCAAAATCAAGCCCAAATGGAGTTAATAATGTTTTTGAACAGAGAATGACGGAGATGGAGTGTTTTGTCTGTCATAACGGCTGTGACTGTTATCTGAAGCAGCAAGTGTATTGCATTATATGCTTTCATCAACTTTTACAGGTTATATAACTTTTATTGTAGCTATATGGGCGCTTAGTTTTTTCTTGTTGTTTAATACACTTGGCCAAAATCTCAAATTAAGCGTTTATGCACAGGATATTTAAAACGTATATAGACGGCAAATAACTAATTCTTCTCCACTCTTCAAACACACATAAACATTATCCTTTACTGACATAGTGTTTGAGTAAAGAAAACGCTGTATTATTCAAACACCAATTATTTATTCACCCTTGCATTGCGAAAAAGCAGAGATCTCATCTCCAGGCTGTGCGCGGCGCGTCCATCTGAACGGAGGCGGGATGAAGGTACGAGGTCTCGCTGAGAGCTTGATGATCCAATGGCGTTACGAAGTTTTACTGACAAGTTATTTTAATGCTTATCATTGGTTTACTATTTTTAAAACTCTCTGATTTAAAATAATAAAAACGAATTATAAGCGACTCAAGTTTGGATAATTTTTCACAGCACCTGACTGGGCTAAGGTATGGCAACTGCCATACTCTGCCATACGCAAACGCCGCCCCTGCTCCCACACCTTGGTCCTTGGATGACTTGGGTCGCACGGATTTCTCTGCCTTCGCCATGTATCTTTCCTCTACCTCCGCTGGTTTTTTTTTTTTTTTGCTCCGCCTGTCTATGAGGCGCCGAACTCTGCTAGCGTCAGTGCGCGAGAGAGACCGAGTGTGTTCACTCCGCTCCGCGCTCAACTAAAGTTTTTTTTAATCTATTTTTTTTAATAATCAAACGTCTCCGCGTCGCGCGACACAACGAATCGATTATGAAATTCGTTGCCAACTCTTTTAGTAATCGATTTTTATCGATTTAATCGATTCGTTGTTGCAGCCCTACTCACAACTCAAACAGTTAAAACAATAACATTGTGAAATGATATTACAATTCAAGAGAACTGTTTTTTTTAATTATTTGAATATGTTAAAATTGTAATGTATTGCTGTGATCAAAGCTGAATTTAACATCATTACTCCAGTCTTCAGTGTCACATGATCCTTCAAAAATAAATCTGATTTGCTGCTCAAGAAACATTTCTGATTATTAACAATATATAAAAAAAGATTTGCTGATAAACATTTTACAATACTGTTCTAAAGTTTACAGTCAGTGAGTTTTTTTAATAAATACATTTTTATTCAGCAAGGATGCATTAAATTGATGAGAAGTGAGAGTAAATATTTTTGTTTAAAAAAAACACTGTTCATTTTAAACTTTGTTCATTAAGGAATCCTGAATAATACACACAAAACAAAATACGAATCAGGAATATTTCCTGAGCAGCAAATCAGCATATTAGAATGATTTCTGAATAATCATCATGTAAAACTGAAGAGTAATGATGCTGAAAATTCATCTTTGATCACAGAAATAAAATACATCTTAACATCACTCACTCATGTTTGGATGTCAAATCCTTCTTAAAATAACTTTAATAAAGAATTGTAAACGATGCATGGTGATATGCATTTTTTCACTACATATTTGCATATATGAAGTGATTTAATGAGCTTTCTCAGCTTACCTGTTTCCCACACCTCTGTCAGCAGCTTCCTTCAGAAATTTAGATATCTTCGAGCTTCTCTTCTGTTGTAGAAGTGTTACTCCTGAAACCACAGAACAATTTTTTATCAATAATTGTTTGCCATTAAACTAGCCATTTTAACTAGATTCAATTAATACATGCTCCTTTTAAGTGACGTCACCGATTAACAGTAAAGTTACAGCACATATTTTAGGCTAAATAAATTGGTCTAATTCCAATAACCTATTGACAAAACCTTTACAAAGCTATTAAAATCTCCCAACTACACATAAATGTGTGATGAAAAGTCAAAACTTAAGTAAGATAAATCAGAGCTCAATATACAGAGTTAGCATACTTTTTCGAAGACACTAAACCGTCTTTATGAAGTAAATATTCAACAGAAGAGTATCAATTACAAGAAAGAAAGGTGTCAGGAACAGTTGTATGTAATATTTGTGTGATTTTAGGGACTAAACTCACCTGAAGACGGTGAACACAGCAGCGAGAGACGCAGTGTTGCAGCTGTCAGTTGGAGAGTTGCCGCCCCGTTTCCATGGTAACTCCCTCGCTGCAGTGTTTGAATGAGACTCAGAGCACGCTCAAAACATGTCACAGTCACGCACTATTTAAATAAACTTTATATAGAACATAAACAAAAAAAAAAAATGTATTTAATTTTGAATTTTAATCGTTTTGTAGTTATATGACATAGGTGTAAACTGCAACCCGCACGTGATAGTGGGACAAATTAGCACTTTTATTTTTATTTAATTCTTTTTTTTTTTTTGTGCTATTTTTTTATTAGATTTTGTATTGTTGTTTTTACGATCATTCAAACTATTTATTTCATTTAAAAATGTGCTTGCAGTTTTTATACTAAACTTTTGTTAATAATTATAACTATTTTTATTCAGTGCTTCAGATTCTTTTTAACTGTAAAAATGTAATGCAATACATAAATGTAAAATATATATAATTTATAATACAAAGATGTCATGTAAGAGCTCAGCAGAAACACAGAACAGACCCTCCGCTTGCCACTTGTGCACCGACGGAGGCCCAGCCGCGGCAAACTGCTGGTGGCGTTTTTAGATTGGTCGGCTCGCCGATGGTGTGCCGACGGTGGTCCGACCGTATTAAGCCGCTGAATTTGTGCCGCCCAAAAAACGCTGGTGGACCGCCAGGTCATTGTTTGCTGGGTTGCTACCCCACAGCTGAAGATGTGGAAAGAAAAGAAAAGCAAACATTGCTAGAACTCTTTCAGGGATCCTCAGAAGAGGAGGATTTTCTGGGGTTTTAATGCCAACCATGGGTGGACTTTCCAAGGGGGGAAGAGAGTGTAACGGAACATTACACTTTGATGCTGTCAGATTTCGTTCACTCGTCCCTTTCAATGAACAACATAAATAACGAAGTTTCAAACCAATTCATTATGATAAAATTATTCTGGCACACAACCCCTCTTTTATTCTGGAAAATAGAAGAGATGCAATAATGCTATTTCCATGCTTTTAAAGCTTTTGTCGATCTCTCATCCCCTCACAAAACTTATCGGCCTTAGCTAGAAGAAGCCACTCATATAATTTGTTTTGGGAACTTAGTTTGATTGATTCTTTTCATTTTAATTTTTTTCGTTTGAAACTGGGATCTAATGTATTTTTTATTTTATTTTGCCTTGTGTATTGTGTTCCATGAATGCCCCGAAAGAATCTTTTTGGTAATTGTATGTATGACTGAAGTGAAATAATAACTCTTGACTTTGTATTTGTTTGGAGAGTTCTTTATTTGGTAAACGCTGAGTGGGGTCATCATATTTATTTTTGACAGTTATTTAACTGTGTGGCGCCCGAACGAAAACATTAAATTGTGTGGCCACGCTACAAACTAAACTAACAGAAACAAGCGGGGACTCCCCGCTCCAGACTATAATTACAAACGAAGTAAAAGTACGCGGCGATGTGGCTGTGGAGAAAGCTGTGGCTGGTCGAGAGAGTGCGAGAGGGTCCGACTCCTTCCACTTTATAGCCTCATATCCCCAGCTCAACCAATAAGAAACTAGAAAAGACAAAAAAAAATATATAACAATGAGCACTAATATTTATTTGAGGACTCTGGGCTAGGGCGTACGCGATGCACGTGTAACAGCATAGACGGATGTGTGTGTGTGATAGCGTGAGTATACATGCCTCCACACACGCACAGGTCCAAGGCTTTTATGTTTGCAAGCACAACATGCTCCTGACACTAGCTGTTTCTCTTACTTTCATTCCTCCCCATTCACTTTCAATGGCCGGCTATTTGTGTGACTTTGTGCAATTTTGTACAAAATTAAAGCATTTAAAAGCAAGCATCCTGATTAAACATTAAAGCACACTAGTGTGAGAAACAGTGCAAATTTTCATAATTTTTTATCTCATATTATGAAAATTATTAATAAAAAATGCTTTTTTCACTCAAACTGCCTACTTTCGGATAAATGAGGCCTACGATTAATCAGATGCAAGTAGAAACACAAAACCAGTCCTAAATGAAAGAAAACAAGTTGACAAAAAGATTGAATCCAATAGTTGGTGATAATATAGCATAATGGGAGATTTATAAGCAATTGTTTGTAGTCCGGTCATGTTTGACCGGGAACACCACAAGTGTGACTTTTTGCAATTTTGTACAAAATAAAAGCATTTAAAAGCAAACTTCCTGATTAAACTTTAAAGCACACTAGTGTGAGAAACAGTGCAAATTTTTATAATTTTTCCATCTCATATTGTGAAAATTATTCATAAGAAATGCTTTTTTCACTCAAAAAATGAGGTACCTACTTTCAGATAAATGAGGCTTACGATTAATCAGATGCAAATAGAAACACAAAACCAGTCCTAAATGAAAGAAAACAAGTTGACAAAAATATTGAATCCAATATTTGGTGATAATATAGCATAATGAGAGATTTATAAGCTATTGTTTGGAGTCTGGTCATTTTTGACCGGGAACACAGCAAGTGTGACAGGAATCCGAACACAACCAGAGGGTTAAATAATATAGATTTAGCGAAACTATATTTTAAATGGCCTAAATGTCAAAATTAGTACTATAAATATATTGTCATGATGTAATTATTAAAGAAAAATCCTAACACTATACATGTTATTGCATTTTCACGAGTCATATTTTTCTCTTACCAAAGTTAACCATGGTTTATTACAGTAAAATTATAGTAACCATGTTTTTTTTTTTTGGCAGATTGAATACAATCTGTTTTAATTTACAACCATAGTTTTACTACACATTTCAAAAGACTATAGTTAGTGTAGCAAAACCATGGTTAATTTGCGGTTACCATGGTTAAATAACCATGGTTTTTGGTTTGAATTTTTATAAGGGTTGTGTTTTATGTTTTATAACATTTGTTTGCTAAATTACTACTGTAACTTTACAGTAGATAATGATGTCCTTTATCATACAGTATTTTGAGTGATGATAGTAATTTAGTTTACAGTAGGCTAGGCTATTATTAATCATCTGGCTGCTACTGCTAAGAGTTGCTAGCAGTTTAATTCTTAACTAATTAAACAAACACAAAACTACAGCTTATTTACAGATGAAACTGACCTGCACTTGAAGTCATGAACAGGTCAGTAGTTTTGCCTCTCTGATCCACTCCATTCTCCATCCATACATTTTCCTCAGCACCCCTACTTCCTGCGGTAATGCTTATATCCAAGGATAATACACCGTACATGCACGCAATGCTAATGTTGGTAACATTAACAGTTTGAGAACAAAGTATAATTTGCACGGTTTGATGTGATATGAGCTAACAGATCGTTAGATTTAATCACCATTGGAAGCGCGATTTATTGTAACGTAGTGATTTTTTTTTCTCAGTTGGTTAGAATAAAAGTGGCAGACTTGTTACTTACTTGTTCAGATAACAATATCCGGTGAAAATTCTTATTTGGGTCATACTTCCAAGATGTAGGCTGTATCCGAAATCGCCAAGAGTCTGGGAATGTGTCGTCACAGCGGCAATGCATTCTGGGAATTTAGGTCACGGGAGCTACAGCAGAGACTGAGTGGTAGTGAATGTAGACGCTTTATATTATTTAATGTTTATATTATTCTACTTAAGATCGCGTTGCAATGGTTAAGGCTTACTGTATCATCAATTCACTTACGAAAATTAACCATGGTTTTACTATAGTAAAACTGTAGTTAACCATGACTGTAGTACCCGTGGTTTTTTGGTGCATACCGTTCTGATACCATGGTTTTACTACATAGAACTACTATTCTATGATACAGGCTTTATTATAGCAGTTACATCATCTGAAACAAAATATTGTTGTCACATGTCAAAATGATTCAGAACTATGAACTATAACTTTATTTAAAAAATAGTGATAAAGCACTGCAGTGGTAGAGATGGTTTTCTGCTAATTTACAAAATAAAAATAGCTAATTGTTTCACTGTAATAATGCATTATCTCTATAGAAATTAATTACATGTTGTACAAATAAACATGACTTCGTGTTCACACATAACATTATACCGCCGACCTCTTTAACAATATCTTTTGTAGGGCTGCATGCAACTAACAATTTTTTTTGGATAACCAATTTATTTGTAGATTTTTTTTTTTTATTAATACTAGTAATTGGATGACAAATAAATAAATAAAATATATACATAATTTTTTAATTAAAATAATTTTAATCCATTATTTTAAAGAATGTCATTTCACATCCTGCCTATGAAAACAAATAATGAATGTATCTATGTAGGCTCTGCTGTTCATTATAAGCATTAAAGTGTTAAAATACAAACATTACATTCTAAACCTAAAAACAACAGATTGCTTGTTATTTTGAAACAGAATTTAAAACAATTTAAACAAAAAAACACAATGTTAACTTGTAAGAGGTACGAGGAACAAACAATCATTCGTCTGAACAGAGCTATTATATTATATTAATGGACAGTTCCAACAATAGTGCCTTTACTGTTACTGCTCTCATAAATATGATTACTTGTGTTACATGTAGGGTTTTAAACCTACACTTAATTTCTAGCAAAAAAATATTTGAGCAAAATGTGTATTTTAGTCAGAATTATGAGCGGTCTGTTTGTTTGGATGCACTATTCAAATTCGTTGATGATTATTTTAATTGTCGATTAGTTGTTGCAGCCAGGCCTAGTTTTATACAACCTGTAAACACAAGCCCAACACAGGCTTTTGTGTGCAGTATCATCGGGTGCATCAAGGTCGCATTAACAACCTTGATTACAATATCAATGAAGGTAAAAAAGGTTCTTTCAGTGGAAAAGTTTTACACATACAACAAAATACATTCACAAGAAATGAGAAGTACTTTAAAGAATGTTTAAAATGATATCAACTCACATGAGAAGATTTCAGTCATTTCAAGCCTAAAGCAAGTTGATTTATTCTACATCGAGTCACCTCATGGGGGCCGATGAAGGCCAGATGAATCCTCCACACTTTTACTTGGTGAAGGAAATGCCCCTCTTTTCAAAAACTTTTCATGCTGCATACATGGCAGTAGTGGTCAGTATGAAGTCTATCATATAGTCCAGTAGGTTACAGTCCACCTTTGGTTTGGTTGTCTTGATCTTCACCCCATATGGTCTCAGGACCTAAAAATGAGAAGAATATATACACAATATTAATAAACAACTTGCTGGAATACTCAGTTGTTATTGGTCAGTTGCACACTCACAGGGGTGTGGACTCGAGTCACATGACTCAAGACTTGACTCCAAATTTGATGACTTGCGACTCGACTCGACATAATTAAAGACTTGAGACTCGACTTAGACTTTGACAGCAATGACTCGAGACTTGACTTGGACTTGAGCCCTGTGACTCGGAAAGACTTGATCAGATCAGCGTCGTTATCACTCTAAACGGGTGCAGCGTACTTGCGCTTGACTGGCAGTAAGCCAGAGACTGCGTTCAGGGAGCGCTTGATATACAGTATATGCTAGTATAAATTAATGGAGTAATAGCATAACTTGCAACAAAAGAACCGAGATACGAAAAAAAAAGTAGTTGCTTTCTCCGCTCGTGAAAAGCGCTGCCCTGCCCGTTTGATTGCCGCCCAGCAGACACACGGAGCAGGCAGGAGAAAGGAGATCACTGGTGCTCGCCTCATCATCACCGTGACCGCTGCTGTGAAATGCTAAACATATTCTTCACTTCTTTTGTTTGTCCGACGCCGAGGTGGACCATGAGTGACGGATCCGCATCCCGCCACGACCCCTACTCGATGTGCTTTAATTTTCATTTTTATTGGTAAACACCTCTCTGAGACCCTTTTTTTTTTTTTGTCAGATCTCCACTGTTTTTGTTCAATCAGTTGCATATTTTAATTGCATGTGCATTTTATTTTTCATTTAAACCTCAGTTAAGTTTAAAGTTAATCCATAATCAAGATTTAAATATTATTTAAATCCAGGATCAAAATGATGGGTTAGAATGTAAACCTGCTTATTTTTAAAGGTTTAAAGTTTGGTGCAAAATAATTATTAGATAAACCTTGATTTAAGCTAGGTTTAAAATTTATTATTGCAAAATAATTAGCTATAATTTGAAGAAAAAAAATAAAGGAGCAATTGGCCTAATGATCATTTTAAAATATAATTTGAAGAAGTGTTCTTTCACAAAATGATTTGTGAATTGTAGTCTAGATATAACTATAAAATATACTAAATTTTTCTCCCCCTTCACCAGGCACTCATTTCACTTTTATTTCTTTCAGGATAATTAATTGAATTCACATTAATTGTAAATCAGTCTGTAGCCTATAGCACATATAGCCCCTAAATTTAGCGATCAACTATGCATATTATATACTTAACATTTAACGTACAACATTTTGTCTTTGTTACTCTTAGTTATAAAGAATGGTAGCACAGCATTTTTGAATGACTGTCTTCATGAGTTTGTCTGCATCCATATTGCAGGTTTCCTCTCACATAAAGTATGGTAGCAGTTATTTCTTCTAGTTCTTTCAAAGCGGTTCTTTCTGAGTTTCTGCTCATATGTTTTAAATCCGTTTCATTGAGGTTCCAAATAATGGCTCATTGGCTTAGATATAACAAACACCTAGCATATATTCTTCTTATGCACACATGCAAAGTATTTCTAAAAAAAGTATTTCTTTTAATTTTAATTACTTTTGAAGTATTTCATGTAATTTCTATAAAATTATGTTGTCTTTGATATTCTGTTACTAATAAAATAGTTTATTTATTTTTTCTCCACTGCTTGTCCTATTTTGGCACAATCCCTAAATTGAACCTGAGTAGTTTTAGTAAGTTTCTCACATGAAATTAAACTATGTAAAAACATATTCTACCCGACTTCCTGATATAAATTACTATAAATTTGATATGGGAATTAATACTGAGACACTAATTTGGGCAAAGAGCACTAATGACTTGTTTAAGACTTGAAGTTAAAAGTTGAGGACTTGCAACTCGACTTGGACTTGCCTATTTTGACTCGAGACTTGACTTGGGACTTGTCTGTCTTGACTCGGGACTTGACTCGAGACTTGAATGCAAAGACTCGAGACTTACTTGTGACTTTCAAAACAATGACTTGGTCCCATCTCTGCACACTCATCTACACTCTTAAAAAAAGGTGACAGAAAGAACCAAAAAGGGGGTTTCGCGGCGATGTCACAGAGGAACCTATTTTGGCAGGTTAATGTCAGTACCTCATCATCCACTACTATGCCCTTTATCATCCCGTGGAAACTGCCACTGGTGGTTCAAAGAGTTCCTGCTTTCACAGTCCTTCTGATGAATGGTTGAGGCTGGGTACATAGGATCCTGTAAAAAAAAAAAAACCTTTCATTAGTTTCTTAATTTTAATAGGTTTAGCACAGGTATAATGATGCAAAATGACAAACAACGATAATGGAAAGGTATTTTTAAGCTGAACAGCAGTCGGAATAGAAACAAAATCAAAGCAAGTCAAAGTATTTTGGAAGTTCATGCATCCATCTATTCACTCTCCGAACCACTTATCCTCTCTAAGGTCTTGGGGGCTGAAGCCTATCCCAGCATCTTGGACCACAAATCCATCCAATTAATGGTATTTAAGCAATATAGTAACAATTATACAGTAACTGTCAAGATTTTGGAAACATTACAGTGTTTTTGGGAAAATATATTGTAATATTGCAAAATATAATTACACGTTAAAAAGAACTGTTGTCTATTTTAATATATTGTAAATTGTAATTTATTCCTGTGATCAAAGCTGAATTTTCAGCATCATTACTCCAGTCTTCAGGGTCACATGATCTTCAGAAATCATTCTAATATGCTGATTTGCTGCTCAAGAACATTTCTTATTATTAAAACAGTTGAAAACAGTTTTTTGCTTCTTAACATTTTTGTGGAAACGGTGATACCTTTTTCAGGATTCTTTGATGAATAGAAAGTACAATTAACAACATTTATTAAATGTATTAAACAATTTAGTAAATAGAAATCTTTTCCAACATTATAAATGTCTTCACTGTTACTTCTGATAAATGTAATACACCCTTGATTAATAAGTGTATTAATTTCTTTATTTTCTTACCACAAATGTTTGAATGGTATTGTATCCATAATAATGTTAAGCAGCAAAAACTGTTTTCAACAAAGGTAGTAATCAGAAATGTTTCTTGAGCAGCAAATCAGCATCTTGGAATGATTTCTGAAGGATCATGTGACACTGAAGACTGGAGTAATGATGCTGAAAATTCAGCTTTGATCACAGTAAAAAAATTACATTTTAAAATATATTCACATAAAAAAGTGGTATTTTAAATGATAATATTTTACAATATTTCTGTTCTTATTGTATTTTTAATCAAATAAATACAGTAGTGGTGAGCAGAATACTTACTTAAAAAACACATTAAAAAAACATTTAAAAAAATCATTGAACAGTAAACTTTTGAACAGTAGTGTCCTGTATGTTTGAGGTTTTACTTACTAGTAACATGGTACATAGCAACTTAGAGATGTTGTCCGACAGGAGACTCTGCGCTCCTCTGCAGCACGGCCATCATAATCTAGAAACATAATATGCAATTTATCACAGAGCCAACGATATTTAGCTTTATTTAAAGGAAGCAAGTTAGAGCAGAAGTGAAATGCAGAAAAGAAAACATTACATGCACACACACATACACAAACAATTTCTTTAAAATAAAATTATTAACATTCATGTATTTAGGTTTGTGTCACTACCTGTCAAAACCTTCCTTTAATGAACTGTAATATAACAGATGCATGGTGATATAAGAAAATATGTTGTGAAAAAAATGCATATGAATGCATATTTCTTCTATGCTCACCTGTGTTTTCTGCATTTCTGTCAGCAGCTCCCTTCAGAAATTTTAAAATCTTGGAGCTTCTCTTCCTTTGTAGAAAGATTATGTTATCACTCCTGAAACCACAGAACAATTTTTTTTTTAATCAATATTTGTTTACCATGAAAGATCAAAGCACTTTTGAACTAATGTTAGATTCAGTTAATTCGTGCTTCTGTAAGTGACGTCACCCATTAACAGTAAAGCACATATTTTAGGTGAAATAAGTTAGACAACTTCCAATAAACCATTGACAAACTGACAGCAAACCCTTTACAAAGCAATCAAAACCTCTCATCTACACATAAAGATGTGATTAAAAACCCAAACTTTCATAAATAAGAGCTCAAGCTTCAGAGTTAGCCTCACATACCTCATCTGAAAACAGATGCTAGCAGACTTTTTCGAAGACTGTAAAACATTTCTGTGAAGTAAATATTCAACAGAAACATGTCAGTTACATGTAAGAAAGTGTCTGGAACAGTTATATGTGATATTTGTGTGATTTTAGGGACTAAACTCACCTGAAAGCAGTGAAAACAGCAGGAGAGACGGAGATTTACTGTTCGTCAGTTACAGTGTTGCGCACCGTTTCCATGGCAACTCCCTCAGCTGCAGCTTTTGAATGAGCGCGCGAATTCAGCGCTCGAGTCCATTTAAACACGTCACGGTCATGCAGCATTCATAAACCTCTTAAAATCTTTCTTTAAATCGCGAATTTGAAACTCATTTTGTAGTTCTACGACCAATACATTGGTGCAAAATGTATGATAGTGGGATAAATAAATAAAAAATAAATAAATTATATTTTAAGATTTGTATCACTCAGTCTTTTTATTTCATTTTAAAACATGATTTTTATACTAAACTTTGCTTTTGCTAAATAAGCATAATACATTTTTTGAGTCATGCAAAACAGCATTAAAATAGGAGTAAAAAGTATAAAAGGACTGATCTACTGGTGTTTTTTTAATTAAACACTATTTATAACTAAAAATTAATACTTTATTGAGCTTTAATTGAACACAACTAAAAGAAAATGAGTCTGGAATGAGTTCTGGACCAGGCAGCTAGGAACATTTATCTCACTTGATCTCACTTTCCAGAAAAAATATTTACAAAAATGTTGATTGTGAAGAACCATTATATAGTCTAAAGAACCTTTTGTGCAATGGATAGGTTCTTTTGGATATTAAAGGTTCTTCATGGAACCATACACCCTGCCAAATAACCATTTTTTAAGAGTGTATTTTTTGTAATAACTGACAACACATTTGCCAAATTTGATTGTTTCATTTTCAGAAATCATGAGATTAATTATGATTATTTTATTGAGCCCTATTTTTTTTTAAGAGTAAGAAATAACTAAATATGTAGTTAATACTTTTGAAAAACCATGGGTTATTTTGTAATGGTTCTACTAAAAATGCTGTGGTAAACCATAGTTCATTTTGCAATTACTATGGTTTTCTACAAAAACTATAGATAAATCATGGTTACTGCAGTAAAACCATGATTAATTCCGTAGTTACTATGGCTTTACTACTAAAACCATAGTTAAACCATGGTTTATTATGTAGTTACTATGGTTTTACTACAAAAAACATAGTAAAACCATGGTTTATTATGTAGTTATTATGGTTTTACTACAAAAACCATAGTTAACCCATGGTTTATTATGTAGTTACTGTGGTTTTACTACAAAAACCATAGTTTAACTATGGTTACTGTGGTAAAACCATGGTTCATTTTGTAGTTACTATGGTTTTACTGCAAAAACCATAGTTAAACCATGGTTACTACAACAAAAACCACGGTTACTACAAAAAAACCATGGTTAATTTTCGTAATGGGTTGCCACATCCCTTTGCACGGCCGGTGTGAAAAACGTGCTTTCTCCGCGTTAGAAAGCTGAAAAATCTGAGGTTTTACCTGCAGACATTGATGATAGGGCTAACGTAATGGAAACTGATAATTCCAACGCGATCTAAGTTGAATCATATAAACATTAAATATGTCTACATTCACTACGGAACTTGGATGAAAATTAAACAAACTCGTCAAGTCATCTTTATTTATATAGCGCTTTTAACAATACAGATTGTGTCAAAGCACTTAACAGTATCAAATTGGAGGATAGAGTGTCAATAATGTATAATGATAAGATTAAACACTCAATTTTCAGTTAAAGGAAATTCATTATTGAATTCAGAGATGCCATTGTCTAAGTCAGTTTAGTTTAAATAGTATCTGTGCAACCAAATCGATGATAATCGCTAGAAATGAAGTGTCCCCAACTGAGCAAGCCAGAGGCGACAGCGGCAAGGAACGAAAACTCCCTCTGTGACAGAATGGAGAAAAAAACCTTGGGAGAAACCAGGCTCAGTTCTCCTCTGGCCAGACGAAACCCGCAGTTCAATTCCAACCACAGCCATGTCAGATTGTGTAAAGGGCTTATCTGATTCCTGTGGTCTTGTCCCGATGGAGCATTTTAATTGGTAAACTGGTAAGCATTTAATTTAATTGGTATGGTAAACATCTAAAATAAAATGTGGCTTTATAATTAATCTCTGTAGATTTAATATATTATAGATACAGTGATTTGCATTAAACTGTAAGCCCTCACACCACATAGAAGGAAATCATATATGGCAGGGGTCTTCAACTAAAACAGCTCGAGGTCCAGTAATGAATCCTCCCCACCAGCCGAGGTCCGAACAATTATATATAAAAAACATATATTATACATGGTTTTTGCCAGGCCAGGGTATCTGCAGGATATTTAAGCTTAAATTCAAGAGTTTTAAAGACCTTTTTTAAGACCTGCACAAAAAAAAAAAAAAAAATTAAAAATTAAATGACTGTAAAAAGCATGATTTACAGTTCATATGCAGGTTTTCACAAAAACAATCAAGTATTATATTAATTAAATAACATATAAATATGTTTTACTTTTACTGCCTTAATGGTTTACATTTTATAACACGATCCACCAGTTCACATTTACAACTCTGCGTGTTTGTTGCTTAAAAACATGGGTTGATTTTCACACTGGCCTTTGACAACAGCAGACGTACGGGCTGATTGAAAATGGAAAATCATTCTCTTCCAGCAGGTGGCGCTTTGGGAATGGCAGTACACAAATCCCAACAGACAGACTACACAAAGCAGCAAAGCAGATGACTTTGAAACATGCAGGGCTCATATTTATTTATTATTCATAGCCTTTTTAAATTCTTATCTTTCAGTCCCCACATTTAAGACCTCCTGAAATCATAATTAAGACTTTCTTGTAACATTTAAGATTTTTAAGGACCCGTCAACCTTCCTAATTTTTGAAAATGCCATCTGTCTGTGCGCAGCGGGCCGCTCTCTGCTCTCATCACTGCTCGCACGACTGCACCCAAACGGCTTTTATTAGCGTTTAGAAATTAGCGTTTGGTATATTTCATTATGTCAAAAGCCTTCACGGATTCGGACCGGAGTCCACTACCGTAAAGACTACAAAAGCTGCGCCAGTTGAAATAGAAGCTAGATATGTAGGTCCGGGTCCATATTGGACGGCTTTTGGGTCCGGACCCGGACCGCGGTCCGCCTGTTATTGACCTATGATATATGGAAATGTTATTTGCGGCAGCTTGTTAATCCCCGGCCACTTTTTGTACGGATTAAGTTTCGTTCATTCATTTATTTGATCGCTCACATCGATGTTCGGCATCGCTAGTAGGGATCTTCAACTTGGTTCGGTCAAACCAATGTATTTATTTGCATAGCATCCACAATACACATCGTTTCAAAGCAGCTTCAAGTTCTGTTACCTCTATAATGGCTTAATTCTTAACACTGAGCAGTTTTACTGGGCAATATGACGATATAACAATGATCCACTGTTTGAGATCTAGCTATAGTGTATTCTCCCCTTACAAAATTAGCCATGGTTTTGCTACTCTAACCATAGTTTATCCATGGTATTTAATAAGATTGTGGTTATACGAATGGTAATACATACACCAAAAACACGGTCGCTACACTATAGTAAAACCATGGTTAATTTTCATGTGTTTTAGCAGTTAGCCTATATCAGTACCACTGTAGTAAAGGAGATGAATAGTAATGAATATTTGCAGCCTCAGACAAACAGAGCGATTTTTTTTTTTTTTTTTTATTTAAGAGATTTACATATTAGTCTGTTTTATTCTAAGCGTATGTAAGAACTTCTTCAAAAAACATTAATGTAAAACGGTCGGCTTTTTCTGTGGTGATTTGCATTTGTTTATGCTGTGTGCTTCTGAGCGTGACCTAAAACAATGCGGAAATTCATTCGGCGCGTGACTCTCACAGTGCATTATTATCTCTAACAGTTAACAGTTGGATCCAACTGTATATAAACAGTTGGATCCAAGATGGCGGCGCGATCAGACGCAGCGGCTGCTCCAGGTCCCAAAGACGGTGCTTTTTTGTCTTTTAATGTCGTCTGTTCGTCTCCAAATAGTGTAAATTTACCGCTAGTTCATAAGGAAATCACTCCTAAACTCAAATATGTTCGCCAAAGACTTTTGGATATCGGCAACGCATACAAAGACCAACTCTCGCCGGCGGCTACTGAGAAGCTACGAGGCCTCTGTTAACTGCTGAAGCCGGACCTCGAGACCGCGGCCTCGCCTACTGTCGCTACCCGCACAAGGCGGCGTCGCAAGCGGTGTGAGAGAGGACGGAAGCGCGGTAAGCGCGGAGGTATACGAGCTAGGCTGAGGGAAAACCCCACAAGACCGGCTCTTCCAACACTCATGCTCTCAAACGTTCGCTCTCTGGAAAACAAACTGGACTTAATTCAACTCAGTCGATCTACACAGCATGAGACAAGGGATTGTTGTGTGTTTGTTTTCACTGAAACATGGCTGAACGACAACATCCCGGACTCCGCCATTCAGCTGCACGGACTAACTTGCTACCGCGCGGACAGAGATTCATCACTGTCTGGTAAGACTCGCGGCGGTGGCTTGTGTGTGTACGTCAACAAAGAATGGTGTAACAATGCTGGGGTAGTGACAAAACACTGTTCATCGCTGGTGGAGTTTATGTTTGTGAAGTGTCGACCGTTCTATCTGCCGCGGAGTTCACGGCCATTGTTATTGTCGCGGTATACATCCCACCGCGCGCAAACGCAAAGGACGCGTCATGAGCTGTACAGCGCCATCAGCGAACAACAAACAAATAACCCCGACGGCTTTTTCATCATAGCCGGTGACTTCAACCACGCAAACCTAAAGACAGTTTTGCCAAAGTTCTACCAACATGTGAACTTTGCAACAAGGGGAAATAACACACTGGACTTTGTTTACACAACAGTTAAGAGCGCATACAAAGCTGAACCCCGCCCCCACCTCGGGTACTCAGACCACATCTCTGTTATGCTAATCCCAGCATACAGACCACTTCTGAAACTGGCCAAACCGGTTCACAAACAGATCAAGGTATGGCCAGACAATGCCACCTCAGCACTGCAGGACTGCATCCAGGACACAGACTGGAACATGTTTAAAGAGGCGGCCACCTACAACAACCACACAGACCTGCAGGAGTACACTGAAACTGTGACTGCTTACATCCAAAAGTGCACTGATGATGTGACAGTCACCAAGACCATCACCACACGCCAACCAGAAGCCATGGATGACAGCAGAGGTTCGTGGGCTGCTAAAGACCAGAGATGAAGCATTCAGATCAGGAGATAAAGCAGCCCTCAAAACAGCAAGAGCCAATCTGTCCCGCAGCATCAAAAATGCAAAACGGTCATATGCTCAAAAAATCAACAATCACTTCACAGACAGCAGTGACACACGGAGCCTGTGGCAAGCTATTCAGACCATCACAGACTACAAGCCCCCGCCACAGGCCTGTGATGACGACACATCCCTCCCAGATACACTCAACCACTTTTACTCACGGTTTGAAATGCAGAATGACACACCTGCACAAAAACTGCCCACACCTCCCAACGACCAGGCGCTCTGTCTGTCTCCAGCCGACGTAAGGAAGTCCCTATCTAGGATCAACCCACGCAAGGCTGCGGGTCCCGACAACATACCTGGCCGTGTACTGAAAGACTGTGCTGCACAGCTGACAGATGTCCTAACAGATATCTTCAACACCTCGCTGAGCCAGGCAGTCGTCCCCACATGTCTCAAATCCACAACAATCATACCGGTACCAAAGAAATCACCTGTGTCCTGTCTAAATGACTACCGTCCCATAGCACTGACTCCAATCATAATGAAGTGCTTTGAGAGGTTAGTCATGCACAACATCAAAACCAGCCTCCCCAACACACTCGATCCGCTCCAGTTTGCATACCGTCCGAACCGCTCTACGGACGATGCAATTTCCTCCACTCTCCACCTGGCTCTTACCCACCTAGAAAATAAAGACTCCTACGTTAGAATGCTGTTCATTGACTTCAGCTCAGCATTCAACACAATAATCCCACAACAGCTCATAAATAAACTCAACCTGCTGGGCCTTAACAATTCCCTCTGCAATTGGATCCTGGACTTTCTAACCGGAAGACCTCAGTCAGTCCGTGTCGGCCACAACACCTCGAGCACTACCACACTGAACACAGGTGCCCCACAAGGCTGTGTGCTCAGCCCGCTGCTCTTCACGCTGCTGACCCACGACTGCACTGCCAAGTCCAGCTCCAACCACATCATCAAGTTCGCTGATGACACAACAGTGGTAGGCCTCATCAGCAACAACGATGAAACGCACTACAGAGAGGAAGTGGCACAGCTGGCTGAATGGTGTGGCACTAACAACCTGTCCCTCAATGTGAGTAAGACAAAGGAGGTTGTGATGGACTTCAGGAGAAACTCCGTGATCACCCCCACTGACCATCGACAGCTCGCCTGTGGAGAGAGTCAGCAGCACTAAATTCCTGGGGGTGCACATCACAGAGGATCTCACCTGGTCCACCAATACCATGTCACTCTCCAAGAAGGCACAGCGCCTACACTTCCTCCGCCGGCTGAAAAGAGCAAGTCTCCCTCCACCCATCCTCACCACTTTCTACAGGGGCACCATTGAGAGTGTGCTGACCAGCTGCATCACTGTCTGGTACGGAACTGTACTGCAGCAGACCGCAAGACCCTCCAGCGGACAGTGAACACCGCTGCAAGGATCATCGGTGCCCCTCTCCCCTCCATCCTGGATATTTTCCTCACACGATGCTCCAGCAAAGCCAATAGTATCGTGAAGGACTCCACACACCCTCCCACAGTCTCTTCCAGCTCCTACCATCAGGAAGACGGTACCGGAGCATCAGAGCCCGCTCTGCCAGACTGCTCAACAGCTTTTTCCCCCAGGCTGTGAGAGCCCTGAACTCAAATCACCCCGCCCCTCTCTGAACCCCCATACAAACCCCTACCTCCTGTAACATGTAACGTGCAATTCAAGTGTGCTACACACAGGTGAGTGGGCCTGTACAAACCACCTGTAGTAGCACACTCTCCTCCTCTATGCGCACTAGTCACTTTTCACACACACTGCTGTGTGTACACAAATCCCACAAAAGAACTCCGTAATATATGTATGTTTACATGCTCATGCACTACAAATCATCCTGCACTGTTCCCCAGCCAGCTGCTTGAACTCAATGTTTCTCCTTGCACATGTACAGTACTTATCTGAAGCATTCGTATAGTTTGTATAGTTTGTATTTTTTAGTTTGTATAGGTACTTTTTTATAGATAGTATATTTATATTTATAGTCAAAATCTATCAGTAGGATAGTTGTGTATAGGTTTATATTGTCTTACTCCATTGTTGTATGCCTGTATTTATGTAGCACCGTGGTCCTGTGAGGCACGACATTTCGTTCCACTGTATGCCCCCGCATGTAGCGGAATGACAATAAAGCTCAACTTGACTTGACTTGACTTGATCTCTAGCCGTTGAGTGTACATCAGTTGTACACTCGTTTTTGTGGTGCATTGTGGGATTGAATGAGTGCACTCGAGAACATCCACTATGGTTTCGAACACCACTTAAAATGGCTGTCCCCTCAAATAGTGCACTATTACAGGTAGTATAGGGGGCGATTTCGGATACAGCCATAGGCTAGGATCTGTGACCTATCCACACCAGTGTACTGACAGACAGCCACACATGAAAACGTACTCGGTTACTGTCGTAACCTCGGTTCCCTGAGATACGGAACGAGTACTGCGTCTTGTCTAAAGACGCTACGGGGAAAAGCCTTTTTTCCTTCTGACTGAAGCCTTATTTAATCACGCAGTGAAACTGCACGGCCATTGGTTCGTGCAGTGTGTAAAAAACGAACCAATGGCTCGGCAGCGGAGCTGCACGAGCCTATGGCGACGGAGCCCGCCAGAATGGGCGGAGCCATCTGGCTATATAAGCGGCTGTTTCACCATAGGAACTCAGGTTTCTTCGACTGAAGCGGCGACCGAGTCGTGCAGCTATCCAGCACGGCAAGTACGCAGTACTCGTTCCGTATCTCAGGGAACCGAGTTTGCGACAGTAACCGAGTACGTTCCCTGTCGATACTCCACTCGGACTGCGTCTTGTCTAAAGATGCTATGGGAACACAATTCAATCACGCCGTGCTGATAGAGGAATGACTCAATTACACCACCTTAAGAATTCAATGCTTAAGGGAAGCATAAAAAAGACTCAAGGCTAAAATGGGCTAAACTCAAGGAGGTCACACCCAGCCTGGATAATCGTTCCAGAACCTCTTGTATTCCGACACCGTGGGCCAAATATACAAGTAACCAATCAGAGAGCTTGAGAGCCATGCGGTCAAAGGTTCTCCGTCAGAAAGTTCCCATGCATACTGTGCCTTTAAGCAGAGAGGATTCTGGCCTGTAAGGCCGGTACCTCCAGGTTATAAAACCTAGCAAATGTGGACGGTGAGGCCCAGCCGGCCGCCGCACAGATCTCTGTAATAGACACACCACTAGACCGCACCCACGACGAGACGATGCCTCTTGTGGAGTGGGCTCATACTCCGATGGGGCATTGTAGGCCCAAAGACGAGTACGCTAGCGTAACGGCATCCACTATCCATCTGGAGAGCCTCTGCTTCGTAACCGGAAGCATTCTGGCACGGTTACCGAAGCTAACAAAGAGCTGTTCCGACTTCCTGAAGGGGGCGGAATGCTCAAAGTAGACTCTCAAAGCTCTGTCAGGGCAGAGCAAGGATAACTCCCGGTCCTCATCAGAGGGAGGAAGCGCAGAGAGCGTGATGACCTGAGCTCTGAATGGAGTGGAAAGCACCTTGGGTACATAACCCTGCCTCGGTTTCAGGACGACTTTGGAGTCGTTAGGTCTGAATTCCAGGCAGGCAGGGCTAGTGGAGAGCACCTGCAGGTCTCGACTGCCGCTAGTGCTAAGAGCAGAGCAGTCTTTAGCGACAGTGAGCGCAGGGTCGTGGACTGTAGCGGCTCAAAGGGAGGGCCCTTCAGGGCTCTCAAAACCGTGGGCAAGTCCCATGTAGGGACTGTGAGGGGCTGAGGCGGATTCAGCCTCTTGGCACCCCTCAAGAAGCGGACAACCGAAGTGTCCCTGCCCAGTGATTGACCTGCTATGGGGCGTGTGAGGCCGCTATAGCTGCTACGTAAACCTTGAGTGTGGAGGGGGAACGTCCTTTATCAAGCAGTTCCTGCAGGAAGGACAGAAGCACCGATATGTCAGAGGTAGACGGGTTTTCACCACGGTTTAGGCACCACGTGGAGAACATGGACCATTTAAGGGCATAGAGGCATCGCGTAGACTGTGCTCTAGCCTCAGAAGTGGTTTTCAGCATGCTCTTTGATAAGCTTGCGGGCTCCCGTCGAGCGGCCAAAGGTGCAGGGCCCAGAGGTCGGGCCGAGGGTGCCAAATTGTCCCGTTCGCTTGAGACAGGAGGTCCCGAGCAGCTCAGTCAGCTCTGACAACCAAGGTTGATTTTTCCACAGGGAGGCCACCAAGAGGACCCTGTGTCCCTGCTCCTTGATTCGCCTGATAACCTGCGGGATCAGGGCGATCGGGGGGAAAGCATAAAGGAGGAGGTTGGGCCATTCGTGGGCCAGCGCATCTTTGACCTTCAAATAATAAGTCAGGCAGTGAGAGTTGCCTCCTTAGGCGAAGAGGTTTACCTTGGCCTCGCCCGAAGATCTCCCAAATTCTCTGAACCGTCTGCGGATGGAGCGTTCACTCCTCTGAGGGGACATTGCTCCGAGATAACTTGTCCGCTCCGTGGTTCAATCTGCCCGGTATGTGTGCTGCTCTCAGCGAGCGCAGATGGGGTAGAGACCACTCTAGAAGGCGTTCTGCTAATAGGCAAAGGCGCTTCGAGGAGAGGCCTCCTTGGGGATTTATGTAGGACACTACAGACATGCTGTCCGAGCGGATTAGCACATGGTGTCCTTTCAGGTCTGGCGGGAAGAACTGGCATGCTCAACATACTGCTAGCATTTCCAAGCAGTTGATGTGAAGCCGCTTCTCCGCTTTCGACCAATGGCTGAAGGCTGGTCTGCCCTCGCACAGTGCTCCCCAACCTGTGTTGGAGGCATCTGTCGTGACGACCTTTCTCCTGCAAACCATTCCCATAGCCACTCCTTTTTCCATCCAATGAAGGTTTCTCCAGGGAGCTAGGGCTGTCACACAGGCCTGGCTCACCCCGATACGCAGGCGTCCATGATGCCATGCATGTGATGGAATTTCAGGTTTCAATGACACTGCGGCCATGAGGCCTAGCATTCTTTGAAACGTCTTGAGAGGGCGAGTGGTACCGATCTCGAAGGAGGTCGCGAGTTCTCACATGGCCAGAGCACGGTCTGGTGCGACTACGGCTCTCATTTGAGTCGAATCAAGAACTGTTCCCTGGAACGATATACATTGGCTGGGAGACAGCTTGCTCTTGGCGAAATTGACCCTGAGTCCCAGGCGCTCTAGGAGGCTGAGGACGAGGGTTCTGTGCAATAAAAGTTTCACCTCTGACTGGGCCAGAACGAGCCAGTCGTCGAGGTAGTTGAGAATGCGGACTCCCATCTGTCTCAGAGGGGAGAGAGAGTGCGGGGGGCCAGAGACAGTCCAAAGGGAAGGATTGTGTACTGATAACCCACTCCCTCAAAGGCAAATCTCAAGAATAGTCTGTGGTGGGGGCAATTTAGACGTGAAAGAAACCAGTCCCCTGGCCAAATCTGCGAGAGGATCTGTCATCCTTTTTGGGGACGAGGAAATAACGGCTGTAGAAGCCTGACTCGCTCTGAGCTGGAGCAACTCTTTCTATTGCTCCTTTTTCCAGCAGAATCATCACCTCTGAGCGTAGAACGTGGGTGTTCTCGCTTCGTACTGAGGTGGAGAGCACGCCGCTGAAGCGCGGGGGTCTTCTAGCGAACTGAAGTTAGTAACCTCATTTTATTATCCCCATAACCCACTCTGACAGTCCGGGGATGGCCTGCCAGGCCTCGGCCCGCGTGGCGAAGGGTTGGATAAACTCGAGTGGCTGGCTGCATGGGAGCAGGGCACTCGTGAGACACGGAAGAGGAATTTTGCTCTCTTTTTGAGAATGTTTGTGTTTTATTTTTCCCACTATAACAGCGGGTGGTTGCTTGGGCGCTCAAACAGAGATGGCGACAAAGAGGCAAAACTTATGGACTGCAGCTTTAATTGTTTATTCATAATACATTAATGTATACAAACATATGTAGAGGGTAACATTGGTCAAGATTAGTAAGTACTGCATAAGTAATGATACCCAATGCATTAAATAATGTTAATGAACTGAAACTAGTAAATCTTCACAAAGAAATATAAAGACTGTTTTCATAATATAAATGTCTTCAAAAAGGCCTACTATAGACTATCTAAGAAAGGAGAAGCAAATGTGATTAAACCTTTTGTAGTTTGTCTAAAGAACCAAAATTAATGTTCATGTTTCAGGTCTGTGCACAATGATTGCAGTGTCTTGGTATGCTTTCAATATCACTCAGGAATTCTTTGACCCTCTTTATCCGGGAATAAAGTAAGTAGAATACAAAATTATCATCTTAGTATGTAGAACTATTAGAGAAAATATTAAGACCCCAAAAAATCATTTTCTTTATCTCATTTCATCCTATTTGTGAGAGTTTTCTTATTAAGAAATATTGAAAGAGTAGGAGCACGGTTTCAGACAAAATTGGCCAATCATAAAATATCAGCAGTCTTGGAATGCCGCTGCGGTGTAACTTTTGATGTGTTCTATGTCTTTAGGTATGAAATTGGAGAAGGGCTGTACATTGGTTGGAGTTCAGCCACAATGGCTTTATGTGGTGGCAGCTGCTTGCTGTGTTCCTGTGGATTGCGCAGCCCAGAGGACAAAAAGTGGGTTTAGTGTGCAACGCATGCCGTTAAAATGACACTTCATTCACTAACCATTTCAGTAACTCTATATTAGTACCCTGCATAAGACATGTGAGTGTGACAGCAGGTAACATCACTTGTTTGTTTTTACAAATGTCTGTTTACAATCTTTTTTCATTTTGTTTGTTCAGATCACATCTTGAGAACTTCAGATCATACTCCTACCAGCCTCAATCCAGCCATATGGTTCAGACTGTCTCTGGAACATCCAATAGCCATTCCAGCCAAGTTTGACTCAATGCATAAGTAAGAAACTTACCGAATACCTGGGATCAACAAAGTCAAGTTACAGACAAAACAGAGAACACAATGCAAGACCCTTTTTATGCAATATGGTCAGTAAAGCATAAATCTCACATTTCTAATGTAAATATTCTCTGAGGTTAACTGGACAATGGAGATATGTAAACAGGTTATTGGAATTTTTTCTAAGATTAAAAAGTATTTGCATGCAAATAGTTGTGTACAAGTGAGTTTGCTTGTTTTTTGAAAACACTAAAATGGGTGGGAGAAAAACAATTGATTTTCTGATGCATCTTTTTCAGTATTTTACTTTCCTAAATGCTCTACGAGGCCATCATTCATTTGGAATGCAGTACATATTGGATGCATGACACTTACTGACAACCAGCTGCTTTCAAATGCTCATGCTTTCATTCTGAAGCGGAACTGTAGCTGTGCATAACTCTGAGCAGTTAAATACACTTAAATACACTCAAAATACTTTTATGTGATTTATTAAGTATTTATTTATTAAGTACAAAGTCAGTTATGTCTTGACAGGATAATACATCATGTTAAAATAGAGCTGTGCATTATAATGTGTGAATGCAGCCTATTAGACCTGCCTCTGTCTATGATGTCATCAATAACCAAACAACAAAAATGTTTTTATGACTAATATAACAAATTTAATTAAAATACACATATAAATTTGATATTCATGGTCAGTAAACTCATATAAAACAAATAAAACATTTTCTTTGAATTTATTCTTTTTTATAAGGAGCATTTGCCTATTTAAATAATGTACTGTACTGGTACATAATAATGTATTAGCACCCTAAATCACTCAATTTCAGCACCACTAAAATATGCTGTTATATAGGCAATAATAATAATCATCATCATCATCTAATGCAATAAAGTAATAATAGTAACTAATAATACATTTAATGCAATAAAGTCTGTGATAACGTCTGAATAACCTCAGCTGGTGATATGAGGTTAAGAGGGAAAATTAGAGATGCAATGATTCTCAAATATGAGAAACATGAAAGATCTGTCTCTTACTGAAAAATAACAGTGTCAATATATACAAACAATGTGCTCACAAGCAAGCAAACACAAACAAAAAGGTACAGTCATGTTATTATTCTTGTTTCAACATAGAGGACTAACCCACTGTGTATGGAATGGGAGTTTCCTACAAATTAGGAAAACACCATTTGGGTCAATAACTCCAGCTTTAATGGATCTTAATTGCCATCTCTATATTTGCAGACAAAATGTGTGCGTGTGTGTAAACTACATGCTCTGTAGTCCATATGGTGATCCAGAAGTCTCTAAAGTTGTCAGAGTCCATGGGTGGTCGTCTGAAGGCTTTCAGATTCCACTTCTATAGAAACCACATGATGGCCAGGGATCATCGCCAGTCCTAACACTCTGGGCTCACCTTGTGAGAAAGAATCTGCGCAAATTTTGATAATAGGACAAATCAAGACCTGTAGACTCCCAACTTATTTGCAATTTTTGATGTTACTGTTGTTATATAATTATGAATGAATGAATGAATGATGCATTTATGTAGCGCTTTATTGTGTATTGCTGTACACCCAAAGCGCTTTATAATCATATGGGGGATGATGCATCCGCTTGGATGATGCAACGACAGCCACAGGACAACAGCGCCAGTGTGCTCACCACACACCAGCTACAGGCAATGCTACACTTTTCATGGCCAAAAATATTGGCACCCTTGGTAAATATGATCAAAGGCGGCTATGAAAATTAATCTGTGTTGTTAATCCTTTTGATCTTTTATTTAAAAATTTCACAAAATCTAAACTTTCATTGGATAATAAGAATTTAAAATGGGGGGGAAATCTCATTATGAAATAAATGTTTTTCTCAAATACACGTTGGACACAATTATTGGCACCCCTAGAAATTCTTATGAGTAAAATATCTCTCAAGTATATTCCCATTCATATTCACAATTTTCAGCACTCCAGGGTGATTATGAACATGAAATTATCCAGCCATGGCTTCCTGTTTCACAGAAATATAAGTAGGAGGGAAAACAAAGCACAAATTCCCTTAATCATCCATCACAATGAGAAAAAACAAAGAATATATTTCTGATGTGTAGCAAAAGATAACTGAGCTTCACAAATTAGTGAAGTGGCTTTAAGAAAAGAGCTAGAGCAGTGAAAGTTCCCATTTCCGACATCAGTGCAATAATTAAGAATTTCCAATCAACATAAAATGTTACGAAACTGCCTGGAAGAGGACGTGTGTCTATATCGTCCTAATGCACGGTGAGAAGGAGAGTTTGAGTGGCTAAAGACTTTCCAAGGACCACAGCTGGAGGACTGCAGAAAATAGTCTGCAGTCTCGGGGTCAGAAAACCTTTAAAAAAAAAATTGTCAAACAGCACCTACATCACCACATGTTGTTTGGGAGGGTTTCAAGAAAAATTCTCCTAGCTCATCCAAAAACAAACACCAGCATATTCAGTTATCAGACACGAATGGAACTTCAAATGGGACTGGCTTCTATGGTCAGATGAAACTAAAAAATGAGCTTTTTAGCAGCAAACACTCAAAATGGGTTTGGTGAACACAGGGATAAAAAGTACCACATGTGTACAATGAAATATACTGCTGTATTTTTGATGTTGTGGGCCTTTATTTCTGCTGGAGGTCCTGGACATCTCGTTTAGACACATGGATTCTATGAAATACCAACAGATAAAAAAAAATCAATAAGTGACTGAATCTGTTAGAAATCTCATAATGGGCCATGTTTGGATCTTCCAACCGTACAATAATCCAAACACAAACCTCAAAAACAACACAAAAATGGGTCACTGAGCACAAAACCAAGCTTCTGCTATGGCCATTCCAGTTCTCTGACCTAAACCTTATAGAAAATGATGGGGGTGAACTGAAGAGAAGCAGCACCAACATGGAGCTGGGAATCTAAAGGGTCTGGAGTGATTCTGGATGAAGGAATGGTCTCTGATCTCTTGTCAGGTGTTCTCTAACCTCATCAGGCATTATGGGAGAAAATGTAGAGCTGTTAAACTAGCAAATGGAAGTTTAAAAAAGTATTGAATAAAAGGGTGCCGTTAATTGTGGCCAATGTGTATTAGAGAAAAACATTTATTTCACAATGATATTCCCCCCATTTTAAATTCTTATTATCCAATGAAAGGTTAGATTTTTGTGAATTTTAAAAATAAAAGATCAAACGGATCAACAATGCAAATTAATTTTCACAGCCATGACTATTACTTAAAGGAAGTTCACACAAAAATGAATCTTTGCTGTAAATTTCAATTCAATGTGTGCTTTATTGGCATGACAATTGTTACAATGTATTGGCAAAACAGTGTTTACATTAAATATAGAACAAATACGTATTTAAAAAAAAAATACTACTACTAATAATAATAAATACATGCATGCATGCATGCATATATATATATATATATATATATATATATATATATATATATATATATATATATTAGTGGTGGGCATAGATTCATTTTTAATCTAGATTAATCTAGATTAATCTTGGAATTAATCTAGATTAATCTAGATTAAAATGGCTCATTTGAATTCTGCCAAGTAGATCAGAATAAGTTCACTACTAGTAGTAAACAACTAGCAGTCATCAAGAATTTAATATTGATAATAACATTGAAGACATTGTATGATTATTCCTTAAAGATAAGGTTTTAATAGTTTTAATAGTAGTAGCCTATTATGTTCTGCCCAATGTCTTTAAGTGAAACCGAACTTTTTTTTTGACGGGTTGCCGTGAATACCTTTACGTTTCTGTGTATATGATATGAGGATAGTTTTTCTCAAATGAAACGCCGAGTGCTCGTGAAGTGACTCTCAGAGCAGTTCTGGAGATGTTGTTCATGTATTTATGTCCTCATTTAGTGAGACGACAGACGTTAATATCACCGCAAGCGCCACGCGGGCTTCTGTATGAGTAAACAAACCCGCGTCTTGCGCCATACATTAACACAGAGACACGCAGAAGTCATATTTAAATAGACGTTTTGCGGCTTAATATTTACAAATAGGAGTGGGAGTGTGCTTACTTGTGTGTGTGCTTACGTGTGTGTGTGCGAACCGGGCGGAACTCCGCTGTGCGCGATACAGAGAGCGTGACCATGTAACGAGACAGAAATGACTTGCCGATCTTCATTGGCAAGCTTCTTAAAATACATTTTCCTGAAGCAAACCCGGCTGCTTCATAGCTGCATCCATTTTAGCACGCATACACACAGGTTCGAAGACTCGTTCTCGCCCCCTACAGTGCAATTCTGCTAGGTATACATCCGCGCTAAAATATCAGGTGAAAGTCATCATAGCTTGCGTAGTATAGACCCAGCTCCCAACCCAACTTTGAGAATAGATTAACGGCGATATTTTTTTTAATCGCCCGATAAGAGTCTCGCGTTAACGCAGCACGTTAACGCCGATAACGGCCCACCACTAATATATATATATACATACAGTGGGTACGGAAAGTATTCAGTCCCCCTTAAATTTTTCACTCTTTGTTATATTGCAGCCATTTGCTAAAATCATTTAAGTTCATTTTTTTTCCTCATTAATGTACAAACATCACCCCATATTGACAGAAAAACACAGAATTGTTGACATTTTTGCAGATTTATTAAAAAAGAAAAACTGAAATATCACATGGTCCTAAGTATTCAAACCCTTTGCTGTGACACTCATATATTTAACTCAGGTGCTGTCCATTTCTTCTGATCATCCTTGAGATGGTTCTACACCTTCATTTGAGTCCAGCTGTGTTTGATTATACTGATTGGACTTGATTAGGAAAGCCACACACCTGTCTATATAAGACCTTACAGCTCACAGTGCATGTCAGAGCAAATGACAATCATGAGGTCAAAGGAACTGCCTGAAGAGCTCAGAGACAGAATTGTGGCAAGGCACAGATCTGGCCAAGGTTACAAACAAATTCCTGCTGCACTCAAGGTTCCTAAGAGCACAGTGGCCTCCATAATCCTTAAATGGAAGACGTTTGGGACGACCAGAACCCTTCCTAGAGCTGGCCGTCCGGCCAAACTGAGCTATCGGGGGAAAAGAGCCTTGGTGAGAGAGGTAAAGAAGAACCCAAAGATCACTGTGGCTGAGCTCCAGAGATGCAGTCGGGAGATGGGAGAAAGTTGTAGAAAGTCAACCATCACTGCAGCCCTCCACCAGTCGGGGCTTTATGGCAGAGTGGCCCGACGGAAGCCTCTCCTCAGTGAAAGACACCTGAAAGCCCGCATGGAGTTTGCTAAAAAACACCTGAAGGACTCCCAAGATGGTGAGAAATAAGATTCTCTGGTCTGATGAGACCAAGATAGAACTTTTTGGCCTCAATTCTAAGCGGTATGTGTGGAGAAAACCAGGCACTGCTCATCACCTGTCCAATACAGTCCCAACAGTGAAGCATGGTGGTGGCAGCATCATGCTGTGGGGGTGTTTTTCAGCTGCAGGGACAGGACGACTGGTTGCAATCGAGGGAAAGATGAATGCGGCCAAGTACAGGGATATCCTGGACGAAAACCTTATCCAGAGTGCTCAGGACCTCAGACTGGGCCGAAGGTTTACCTTTCAACAAGACAATGACCCTAAGCACACAGCTAAAATGACGAAGGAGTGGCTTCACAACAACTCCGTGACTGTTCTTGAATGGCCCAGCCAGAGCCCTGACTTAAACCCAATTGAGCATCTCTGGAGAGACCTAAAAATGGCTGTCCACCACCGTTTACCATCCAACCTGACAGAACTGGAGAGGATCTGCAAGGAGGAATGGCAGAGGATCCCCAAATCCAGGTGTGAAAAACTTGTTGCATCTTTCCCAAAAAAGACTCATGGCTGTATTAAATCAAAATGAAAAATTTAAGGGGGTCTGAATACTTTCCTTACCCACTGTATATATATATAAAATAGAACAAATCAATTCTATGAACAATTAAATTTAGTGTGGTGTGTGTGTGTGTGTGTGCGCATTACTAATTTGTTGACTCCTCCCTCTTTTTTTGACATCCGTCAATGTATCTTGCTGCTAGTAAGATACAATCTTGTTTTTGCCCTAATAAATATTGAAGTTGTGTTTTCTTGTTTAACATTAAGTCCGGTAAAATATTTCAAATTTGGGATAAAATTTATTTCTAATTTCTTCATAGTTAGGGCAGCTGGTGAGGAAGTGTTGCTCTGTCTCCACTTCCCCATGGGTACAGTATGGGCAGATGCGGCTCTCTTTGGGCAGCCAGTGCTGTCGATATCGGCCCGTCTCTACAATCAGAGTATGGTTGCTCAGTCTGTATCTCGTCATTTGTCTTCTTAATTTACAGTCTTTCACTGTACTCAGATATTCTGCAGTTGTGTTATCTCTATTTAGGGCCAAATAACATTCAAGTTTACTTTGTTTTTCTGTTGTTTCTTTCCAATAGGTTAGATAGTTTTCTTTTTGTGTTTTTATAATTTGTTTGGGCCGAATTTTGTGGATGGATGTTTCAGTGTCCTGATGCTGGATGTTGTTAGTCATGTTAGTTTGTATTTGCAGGTTCAAGACCATCTGAATCAGGGGACTTTTTTCAGTGTTCACTTCATGGTTTTTAAGGGCTTTAAAATCGCAACTATGAATGAGTTGGGGTCGCTCATTTTTTCCAAAATCTGATGGCTCATTTCTCAATGCACATTAGTAGAGGATATTGGCCTAATTCTGCCCTGCATGCGTTGTTCGGTGTGTTCCTCCGTACTCTGAGGATACTTTTACAGAACTCAGCATGTAGGCTGCGATCGGATTTTTGTCCCATTTTTCAAATTCGTGATTTAGGAGAGGACCCCACACTTCACTGCCATATAATGCAATAGGTTCTATGACTGATTGGAATATTTTGAGCCAGATTCTAATTGGCATTTCAATTTGGATTGATTTTTTGATGGCGTAAAAGGCCCTTCTTGCTTTCTCTTTCAGTTCATTCACAGCCAAATTTAGCTTACCAGTTGCACTTATTTTCAGCCCGAGGTATGTGTAGTTTGTGGCATATTCAATTTTGGTTGTACCAAGGGTGAAATTGTGTCTATTTCCCTGAAGTCTAGGTCTTTTCTGGAATGTTATTACTTTAGTTTTGATAGTCAGGGCCCAGGTCTGACAGAACTTGTGTAAGATGTCTAGGTTCTGCTGTAGACCCTCTTCTGTTGGAGACAGCAGAACCAGATCATCTGCAAACAGCAAGAACTTTATGTTGGAGTCATGTAGTGAGGCCAGGTGCTGCTGATTGTTCCAGGAGTTTCGCCAATTCATTAATGTAAATATTGAAGAGGGTCGGTGATAGTGGACAGCACTGCCTCACACCCTGCCCTTGAGTGAAGAATTCTGTTAGTTTATTTCCAATTTTAATTGCGCATTGATTGTTTGAATATATTGTTTATATGTTTTCATGTTCTACCCCCAATACCTGATTCTAGAAGTTTTGAAAGCAGACCTTCGTGCCAAATTGAATCAAAGGCCTTTTGGAAATCTACAAAGCAAGCAAATATTTTGGTTTTGATTTGGTTATTGTATTTGTCGATCAGGGTGTGTAGGGTGAAGATGTGGTCTGTTGTTCTATAATTTGGCAAGAATCCAATTTGACTGTTGCCGAGGACATTGTGCTCTGTAAGGAAGTGTACAAGTCTTGTGTTGATGATATTGCAGAACAGCTTCCCCAGATAACAGCTTACACAGATACATTAAAAAAAATAAATAAATAAAAATAAAAAAGCAATATACAAATATGAAAAATTAATTAATAAATTATTTTTAGGGTTTTTTTTAAATTATTTTTTAAATAATAAATGATTAAGCCCTTTACGCAATCTGACATAACGGGTGAACTGCAGGTTTCGTCTGGCCAGAGGAGAACTGGCCCCCCGACTGAGCCTGGTTTCTCCCAAGGTTTTTCTTCTCCATTCTGTCACAGAGGGAGTTTTGGTTCCTTGCCGCTGTCGCCTCTGGCTTGCTCAGTTGGGGATACTTAATTTCTAGCGATTATCGTCGATGTGATTGCACAGATACTATTTAAACTAAACTGAGCTAGACAACGACATCTCTGAATTCAATAATGAAATGCCTTTAACTGAAAATTGAGTGTTTAATCTTATCATTATACATTACTGACACTCTATCCTCCAATTTGATACTGTTAAGTGCTTTGACACAATCTGTATTGTTAAAAGCACTATATAAATAAAAGTGACTTGATTTGACTTGACAGATGCCTCTGTAATATTTTGGGTTTGATTTGTCTCCATTCTTGAATATGGGTGTTATGAGTCCTCGGTTCCAGGTTTCAGGGAAATGACCAACACTCAGAACAAAGTTGAACCGTTTTAGTAGGGCCAATCTTAATTTGTGCTCTGTGTTCTTGAGCATTTCGTTGAGGATGCCATCTGGTCCACTTGCTTTTTGTTTTTTTAGGGCCTGGATTTTATCAATCTAATGGGTATTGATATTTACCAATTGTATGTTCCATATACGGCTGGGCGATATATCGAATATTAGCGATAATATCGCAATAATTTTGACGACGATGTAAAATTTGAAAATATTGTGAATATCAAATATTTCAAATTCAAGCATACTTTCCCAAAAGAACGCGCCAAACGTCCAAGTCCCCTTACATATTACCGCACAAGAGACGTGAGGTGGGGGAGGGTGTCTTTTTTTTTTTTTTACACATTAGCAAAATGGAGACTAGTGTTAATTTCATTAATAAAAAATATGACTAAAAATGTTTGTTGACTTTTTCCCATGACTAAGATGAAACGAAGACAAGATGACAATAAGGTCAATAAACGAAAACTATGACTATCAACATGTAATTTCGTTGAAAAAAGACGAGACTAAAAAATGTATTCAAAAAAATAAAAACTTTACCAAAAACCTCTCTGTATTTTCCTCAAAAAAAACAAAACAAAACAAAAAAGATAAAATGTTATTGCGGACCGCTCTACACGCCTCTGCTACGCTTGCTTTCATGAGTGCGGTTGCCAGATATCAAGAGTTCAAATCCCCGAATCAGAGCTTCGCTGTACATTTTCTACTCAGTGTCATCTGGCAAACATGCGCAAACGCTCACTCCTCATTGCGGAAATGCCACCACCGATGATCTGAAAACACTGACAAACAAGCTGGAGTTAAGCGATCAAAGTGAAAGTGTCAACAGTCTGTGTTCTGTTATGAGATCTCGACTGTATTGTTTGCGATTGTGATCGCTGAATAAATGCACTTACTCAACCGCTGTTGTTTGAATACAGAAACATAGGCTATTGCAATTTGGAATTACTATTAGGAATTTCACTGTTATGATATTTTTCCATTCCATTTTCCAGAGAGAGTGCATAAGTCTTTGGTATGTATGTATATATATTTATTTATATAAATAATATATACAGTCATGGCCAGAAATATCAGCACCCTTGGTAAATATGATCAAAGAAGGCTGTGAAAATAAATCTACATTGTTAATCCTTTTGATCTTTTATTTAAAAAAAATTCACAAAAATCTAACCTTTCATCGGATAATAAGAATTTAAAATGGGGGGGAAAATGTCATTATGAAATAAATGTTTTTCTCTAATACACATTGGCCACAATTAATGGCACCCTTTTATTCAATACTTCTTGAAACCTCCATTTGCCAGCTTAACAGCTCTAAATTTTCTCCTATAATGCCTGATGATGTTAGAGAACACCTGACAATTGATCAGAGACCATTTCTTCATCCAGAATCACTCCAGACCCTCCTTCTCCTCTTCAGTTCACCCCACTCACTTTCTATAGGGTTCAGGTCAGAGGACTGGAATGGCCATAGCAGAAGCTTGGTTCTGTGCTCAGTGACCCATTTTTGTGTTGTTTTTGAGGTTTGTGTTTGGATTATTGTACGGTTGGAAGATCCAAACATGGCCCATTTTAAGGTTTCTAACACAATCAGTCACTTATTGATTTTTTATCTGTTTGTATTTGATAGAATCCATGATGCCATGTGTCTAAACAAGATGTCGAGGACCTCCAGCAGAAATATAGGCCCACAAAATCAAAAATACAGCAGTATATTTCATTGTACACATGGGGTACTTTTTATCCCTGTGTTCACCAAATCCATCTTGAGTGTTTGCTGCTAAAAAGCTAATTTTTTTGTTTCATCTGACCATTGAAGCCAGTCCCATTTGAAGTTCCAGTCGTGTCTGATAACTGAATAAGCTGGAGTTTGTTTTTGGATGAGCTAGGAGAATTTTTCTTGAAACCCTCCCAAAACATGCGGTGATGTAGGTGCTGTTTGACAATTTTTTTTTTAAGGTTTTCTGACCCCGAGAATAAACCATTTTCTGCAATTCTCCAGCTGTGGTCCTTGGCGAGTCTTTAGCCACTCAAACTCTCCTTCTCACCGTGCATTAGGACAATATAGACACACGTCCTCTTCCAGGCAGTTTCCTAACATTTTATGTTGATTGGAAATTGTTAATTATTGCCCTGATGGTGGAAATGGGAATTTTCACTGCTCTAGCACTTTTCGTAAAGCCACTTCACTAATTTGTGAAGCTCAATTATCTTTTGCTGCACTTTAGAAATATATTCTTTGGTTTTTCTCATTGTGATGGATGATTAAGGGAATTTGGCCTTTGTTTTCCCTCCTATTTATATTTCTGTGAAACAGGAAGCCATGGCTGGATAATTTCATGTTCATAATCACCCTGGAGTGCTCAAAATTGTGAATATGAATGGGAATATACTTCAGAGATATTTTATTTTCTAAGGGTGCCAATAATTGTGTCCAACGTGTATTTGAGAAAACATTTATTTCATAATGAGATTTCCACCCATTTTAAATTCTTATTATCCAATGAAAGGTTAGATTTTTGTGAATTTTTAAAATAAAAGATCAAAAGGATTAACAATGCAGATACATTTTCACAGCCTTCTTTGATCATATATATATATATATATATACACATATACACACACACAGGTGCATCTCAATAAATTAGAATGTCGTGGAAAAGTTCATTTATTTCAGTAATTCGACTCAAATTGTGAAACACGTGTATTAAATAAATTCAGTGCACACAGACTGAAGTAGTTTCAGTCTTTGGTTCTTTTAATTGTGATGATTTTGGCTCACATTTAACAAAAACCCACCAATTCACTATCTCAACAAATTAGAATATGGTGACATGCCAATCAGCTAATCAACTCAAAACACCTGCAAAGGTTTCCTGAGCCTTCAAAATGGTCTCTCAGTTTGGTTCACTAGGCTACACAATCATGGAGAAAGACTGCTGATCTGACAGTTGTCCAGAAGACAATCATTGACACCCTTCACAAGGAGGGTAAGCCACAAACATTCATTGCCAAAGAAGCTGGCTGTTCACAGTGTGCTGTATCCAAGCATGTTAACAGAAAGTTGAGTGGAAGGAAAAAGTGTGAAAGGAAAAAGATGCACAGCCAACCGTGAGAACGTTGCCTTATGAGGATTGTCAAGCAAAATCGATTCAAGAATTTGGGAGAACTTTTTGGTGAAGGAATGGACTGAGGCTGGGGTCAAGGTATCAAGAGCCACCACACACAGATATGTCAAAGAATTTGGCTACAGTTGTCGTATTCCTCTTGTTAAGCCACTCTTGAACCACAGACAACGTCAGAGGCGTCTTACCTGGGCTAAGGAGAAGAAGACCTGGACTGTTGCCCAGTGGTCCAAAGTCCTCTTTTCAGATGAGAGCAAGTTTTGTATTTCATTTGGAAACCAAGGTCCTAGAGTCTGGAGGAAGGGTGGAGAAGCTCATAGCCCAAGTTGCTTGAAGTCCAGTGTTAAGTTTCCACAGTCTGTGATGATTTGGGGTGCAGTGTCATCTGCTGGTGTTGGTCCATTATGTTTTTTGAAAACCAAAGTCACTGCACCCGTTTACCAAGAAATTTTGGAGCACTTCATGCTTCCTTCTGCTGACCAGCTTTTTAAAGATGATTTCATTTTCCAGCAGGATTTGGCACCTGCCCACACTGCCAAAAGCACCAGAAGTTGGTTAAATGACCATGGTGTTGGTGTGCTTGACAGGCCAGCAAACTCACCAGACCTGAACCCCATAGAGAATCTATGGGGTATTGTCAAGAGGAAAATGAGAAACAAGAGACCAAAAAATGCAGATGAGCTGAAGGCCACTGCCAAAGAAACCTGGGCTTCCATACCACCTCAGCAGTGCCACAAACTGATCACCTCCATGCCACGCCGAATTGAGGCAGTAATTAAAGCAAAAGGAGCCCCTACCAAGTACTGAGCACATATACAGTAAAAGAACATACTTTCCCAGAAGGCCAACAATTCAATAAAAATGTTTTTTTTTATTGGTCTTATGATGTATTCTAATTTGTTGAGATAGTGAATAGGTGGGTTTTTGTTAAATATGAGCCAAAATCATCACAATTAAAAGAACCAAAGACTTAAACTACTTCAGTCTGTGTGCACTGAATTTATTTAATACACGAGTTTTGCAATTTGACTTGAATTACTGAAATAATAATAAATGACATTCTAATTCATTGAGATGCACCTGTATATATATATATATATATATATATATATATATATATATATATATATATATATATATATATATATATATATATATATATATATATATATATATATATATATATATATATATATATGTATGTATGTATGTATATATATATATATGATGTATGTATACACATATACACATATACACATATATATACATATTGTATATATATGTATATATGTATATATATGTGTATATGTGTATATATGTATACATACATATATATATACATATATATACACACAGGTGCATCTCAATGAATTAGAATGTCGTGGAAAAGTTATATATATGTATGTATATATATGTATATATATATATATATATATATATATATATATATATATATATATATATATATATTAAATCAGGGGTGAAAAAGTCAATTTGACAATTTTTTTCTGAAAACAAGACAATTTTTACTTGTCTAGAAAATGCTTTTTGATTCAGGAATTTTTAGATATTTGGACTAGAGACAAGACAAAAACATTCTCAAATCATTTTTTTGCAGTGCACCATTCAAGGATAAACACCTTTATATGATTAAAAGACGTTTGAGCGACAACTCAACAAGGACTGTTGTTAAGATACATGAACTTAGTCAGGGCAAATAAACCACTGTAAATCTTTATTTCAGCACTCGAATTATTGAAGCAGCTGACGGGCTAAACGCGAGGTGTTTCTCCGTCTTGAAATAGGCTGTTACAGTCATGTCAGATACATGTACGAGTTGAACGCACATGAACGCCACCACAAAGTCGTTATTACGAGTGGGAAACTCGAAATTTTCTTTAAGCCCCGAGTTTCTGATTGGGCGGTTTGAAAAAACGTGTCGGATGCAATGGACGCAGCCAAAGACTATATATGCAGTGTCGGTAAAGTTGTCGAAATGAATAAAATGAAAACTATATAAGTTACATAGCCTACACACAATATTATTATATAATTATAATAGAATATATAATTATTTAGTTTACATCACCTTCATAAATGAAATAAAACGGAAAAAAGAAAAAAACACACTGATGCACATTCTTCATTCGGTCATAAGTTGCTTGCCATTAGCTTGTTCCTACACGTTTTACGTAGCCTCTGGAAATATGGATAGCATGCCTGCAGCCATAGACATAATATGCCTGCAGCGTCTAAAAGTTAGGCTTCAGGAGTGAGATTGGTTGGTTGAGGGAAAGGACATTAAGGTAGGCCAATCAGAGGCAGAGTAGGGCGGGTCCATTCCTTTGCCAACAGGGGAAAAAACGCTACAGGTGACGTGACACAGATGACACGCAGATACGATTATCATTATTCTTTTGTTATTATTCAGCCATTTATATTTATACTGGCAATAAAACGTTTACCAAGTCACATCGCTTCAATCCCAGCATACATTTACCCAACTATTATCAAAAGTATTTCTAAATAAATACAACAAAACATTTCTTGCGACCTTACGTGAAGTATTATGACAAAATGCATGAAGAAGAAGAATTGGACGTGTTCTGCAGCTGCATTAGAGCTAACATTAGCATCATGCTACATAAGACAGTTTATGAGATTAATAATAAACTTTTACTCAGAACTCACTTCAAACCACCATCGAGTGTTTGTAATAACTTCCTTTTGCGATCACGTGTGGAATTTGGTCGTTTACTGTTGTTAAAATATGCTATTTATAGCCTTTTATATCGCTACACAAATTAGCATTTCAGATGTACACATTCCACTCAAAAAAATCACATACAGACCATATCTATCGTAATCGTGTGTTTATTATCTTATATAATCTATAGTGGCTGTTGTCATGTTTATTTCTGCTGTGTAAAAGCCTTAACATGTATGCTCTGGCTGAAACTCAAACATTGTTTGATGTTACAACCGCCTGTCCATTCTTAAGTTGCCAGGGATACATTCCAAGTATAATACATATTAGTAAAAGGATCTATTTTAATTTTTATTTGTCTATATACACTTTGGGCGATCGCGGTACATTATAAAAGTAGGCCAAAAAAAACGTTTTTGTTGTTTTTTAATGGGGCAAAAGAAAATCATGTTTTTATATTATTTAAAAGCAAATGCAAACATATCAAGATATATATCGAATATCGTAAAATGGACAATATCGAGATATCTTTTTTTTACACAAACATATATACATACATATATATATATATATATATATATATACAGTGAGGAAAATAAGTATTTGAACACCCTGCTATTTTGCAAGTTCTCCCACTTAGAAATCATGGAGGGTCTGAAATTGTCATCGTAGGTGCATGTCCACTGTGAGAGACATAATCTAAAAAAAAATCCAGAAATCACAATGTATGATTTTTAACTATTTATTTGTATGATACAGCTGCAAATAAGTATTTTAACACCTGTCTATCAGCTAGAATTCTGACCCTCAAAGACCTGTTAGTCTGCCTTTAAAATGTCCACCTCCACTCCATTTATTATCCTAAATTAGATGCACCTGTTTGAGGTCGTTAGCTGCATAAAGACACCTGTCCACCCCATACAATCAGTAAGAATCCAACTACTAACATGGCCAAGACCAAAGAGCTGTCCAAAGACACTAGAGACAAAATTGTACACCTCCACAAGGCTGGAAAGGGCTACGGGAAATTGCCAAGCAGCTTGGTGAAAAAGGTCCACTGTTGGAGCAATCATTAGAAAATGGAAGAAGCTAAACATGACTGTCAATCTCCCTCGGACTGGGGCTCCATGCAAGATCTCACCGTGGGGTCTCAATGATCCTAAGAAAGGTGAGAAATCAGCCCAGAACTACATGGGAGGAGCTGGTCAATGACCTGAAAAGAGCTGGGACCACCGCTTCCAAGGTTACTGTTGGTAATACACTAAGACGTCATGGTTTGAAATCATGCATGGCACGGAAGGTTCCCCTGCTTAAACCAGCACATGTCCAGGCCCGACTTAAGTTTGCCAATGACCATTTGGATGATCCAGAGGAGTCATGGGAGAAAGTCATGTGGTCAGATGAGACCAAAATAGAACTTTTGGTCATAATTCCACTAAACGTGTTTGGAGGAAGAAGAATGATGAGTACCATCCCAAGAACACCATCCCTACTGTGAAGCATGGGGTGGTAGCATCATGCTTTGGGGTGTTTTTCTGCACATGGGACAGGGCGACTGCCCTGTTTTAAGGAGAGGATGACCGGGGCCATGTATTGCGAGATTTTGGGGAACAACCTCCTTCCCTCAGTTAGAGCATTGAAGATGGGTCGAGGCTGGGTCTTCCAACATGACAATGACCAAGCACACAGCCAGGATAACCAAGGAGTGGCTCTGTAAGAAGCATATCAAGGTTCTGGCGTGGCCTAGCCAGTCTCCAGACCTAAACCCAATAGAGAATCTTTGGAGGAGCTCAAACTCCGTGTTTCTCAGCGACAGGCCAGAAACCTGACTGATCTAGAGAAGATCTGTGTGGAGGAGTGGGCCAAAATCCCTCCTGCAGTGTGTGCAAACCTGGTGAAAAACTACAGGAAACGTTTGACCTCTGTAATTGCAAACAAAGGCTACTTTACCAAATATTAACATTGATTTTCTCAGGTGTTCAAATACTTATTTGCAGCTGTATCATACAAATAAATAGTTAAAAAATCATACATTGTGATTTCTGGATTTTTTTTTTTTTAGATTATGTCTCTCACAGTGGACATGCACCTACGATGACAATTTCAGACCCCTCCATGATTTCTAAGTGGGAGAACTTGCAAAATAGCAGGGTGTTCAAATACTTATTTTCCTCACTGTATATATCGCCCAGCCCAATATGAATCATTTTTCATATTTTTGGGTTTGTTCTGGGTTCATTTTAATTTCACTATAAAGTTGTTCAAAGTGATTTTTCCAGGTGTCTCCATTTTATATGGCTGCTTGTTCATGAATTTTTTTTTTTATGCAGGTAATTCCATTTGTCCCAGAAATTGTTAGAATTTACGGATTCTTCAATAGTTTTTGGATGTACTGTTCTCTCTTTTTTCTGAGTGTACTTTTATACTGTTTAAGTTCTTCACAATATTGATGGCATAAATCTGCATTGTTTGGTTGTCTATGTTTTTGATTTGATGATTGTCTTAATTTTTTCCTTATGGTTTTACAGCCTAAATCAAACCATTTTTCATTTTTTTGTGTGGTTTTATTGATTTTTTTAGAGGATGTGAGGTTAGATAAATTGGCCAAATATTCAAATATATAATTTATGTTCTCTACAGCAACATTGACACCATCTCGATTGTGAGGATAAATTCTGCCAAGAAAGTTGTCTAAAAGCAAGCACACTTTTGGATGGTTAATTGCTGTCGCATATTCTGTGCTGTTTTGTGCCCATCTGTAATTCTCTCTAATATTGTACAGCTTACTGGGCTGTGAGTGTATGTTCGTATTTGTTGTCCTTTTTAGGTAAACAGTAATTTGGCTGTGGTCTGATAGGGGTGTTAGAGGTTTGACTGTGAATGCTCTGAAAGAGAATGGATCTAAATCTGTGATCATTAAATCAACTGTTGAGCAACCATGAAATGAACTATAGGTGTACCTTCCAAGAGAGTCTCCTTTCACCCTACCATTGACGAGGTACAGACTGAGGCTTCGACAGAGCTCGATCAGAAGCTTCCCATTTTTATTCACTTGGTCATCAGAGTTATTTCTTGGGAAGTTTACAATGTTTTGTGGGAAGCTCTGTCCAAAAATATAGTTATTCCCATTATCTGTGGTGTAGTCGGGAAGAGATATGTCCTGGCATTTAGATCTCCACAGATCAACACACTTCCCTGGGCCTGGAAGTGGTTAATTTCACTGTGTAGAAATTCAAAGATGTCCTCATTATAGTATGGAGATTCAGAGGGAGGAATATAGAGAGCACTAAAATTTAATAAATGTAAATTTACTCACACGCAGGCCCTTTGAGAGTCAAAAAAGCAGATACAGGCAACCCAAAATTAATATAGTGTAGAAGAAAGTCAGTCACCTACATCTTGAGTGTAAGTAAGTGAAAACCAAATTTTCATTTGTGGGTGAACTACTCTTTTAAATATGAAATATTATTAGTGACTGCACTTATTTGTGAAGTACTACACAGGGCTCTAGACTGCGACCATTTTTTGAGAATGTGCGAGTAAAAATTTAACGTGGTCTTGCAGCACATTGTAGCAGGAGTCAGATTTCACTGATTACATGAAGAGAGGCACTTTCAGCGCGAGCGCTTCGTGGGTAGAGCCTGGTTTATACTCGCTGCATCAGCACGAGCACGAAGGTGCACGCAGCGGACGGAGCGCAACGGATGATTTGGTTTTCAAGCTAAAGTAAAAGGCCGCTTCTTAAACCAGAGAAGGTGAACATGTTGGTATTCTTGTAGAAAAAAACATGCAAGTCCTGTCAGCAACAGCCAGTTTAGTTTTACTTTTCTTTTTGTTTTCGTTTTGAAAAGCTTGTCATCTTTGCTGTTTACCTCAAATTACGCTATGGCTTTCCTTAATTTTTTTAATATTACTTTATTTCTCAGTGTTTGCTAAACATTCTGTAATTTATTAGTCGGTATATAATACAGCATGTGATGTATCATATGCCATGCTTCGTCTTATTCGTTTTTGTTAAATGTTATGCAAGCTAGTTGGTTAGCCTACTGTTTTATTGTTGTTGTGCTTTTTAATTAAGAATAATGAATCCATCTTTGTTTTAGTTTTAAAAAGTGAAAGGTGTATAGATGTAAGCAAACCAGGCAATTATCTTGTAAAACGTGACACCAAGATCACGAATTTGAAAGTGCACGAAAAAAGGATTTCCTGTTCACAAAATTTAAATCACAAATATGAAAAAGAACGGGTTGAATGTTGAACACTTTCGTTACCATAGAACTATAAACTGTGATAAAAGTTCATCAGCATGCATTGATTAATCAAATGTTGTAGAAAAATAAATAAATAATTGAGACCAAATTATGTGCTTGTGCGACCAACTGAGAAAGTTAGTCGCAAAAGTGCCACCAATGGGAAGAATGAGTCTAGAGCCCTGCTACAGTATTTACAGCATCCTCCCACACTACCAAATCAGGTGATGTCAGCATCTGTAGAAGTCTGGTGCCTTGCCTCTCCTCAATAATCTGAATCATTTGACGTTTTGAAGTAGCCATTAGCAGAAAATAGTTTGTGGTAAGTCTTTAATAATTATGATTGTGGTTCGAATGCCTGACAGTATACAGCAATAGTAGACTTCCATAAACAAGCACGACTAATAACCTGTTTTTTACAGTCTATGCTAATAACAGACAATAACGTGACACTAAAGAGTAATAAGGAGTACCCAAATATTGATAAATCATAAGGTGTGTGTCTAGGGTGAGCTAGGTACCTGTGGATTTGAGAAACTCTTGTGCAGATCCCAGGATGACGTTGCAGTCTCTGTCTGTGCACAGGAAGAGCCCCACCAGCGTTCGGCCGTCAGTCATCCGGATCCTCATGCTCTTATTGAGGAGGTTCTCCAGTTTACACCGAGCTAGCGAATAAGCAGACGTCTCCACCTGAGACACAACATATGCTTTACATCGACTACAGAGATCAGTATATTTATCCACGTCAATGTATTCCTTTCAAACCTAATCGTATATCATAAAGGTTTGATAACATAGAAATATTCGATTAAAAAAATATATCCTAATGAAGCACTGACATAAATTCATAGTGCTTACTAGCATTAGCTTCAACGTTAATATTTCACTGGCCTCTTATGTGACAACGTATTCAGACCTCAGTTTGCATATCCGTGCCGTTCTCTTCGCTTTCTGTTGCCATTTGAGCCTTCGTTATGTTAAAGTCTTTGTATAAATGCGAGTCAAACGGAAAAGCGATGGCAACAGTTACTCAAAGAAGCATTCTTCTTCTTCTTTTTTTTTTATTGGCGGCTCGCAATCTTAAAAAGAGCATTACCGCCATCTACTGTGGGTTATGGAACTCTTTCTTCTCTCCCAAGATCTTGCTAGTTATTCAGCTCCTCCGTCCATCCATCTCTGTCTGTCTGTCTGTCTACCTACCTACCTACTTACAGTTGTTTTTTTTATTATTTTATTTCCATTTTTATTATTGATTTGAGTATTTGCTAATCTAAATTTGCTTTTGCTATAACTTGTTTTGCTTATTTATGCTTCCTCATTCCCTGACACTCCAGTATGCACAAGAACCCATACAAACTGAACTCCGAATCTTATTTGTTTGTTGCATTATATGTAATATCTGAAGTATTTTCATCAAAATATCACGCATACATTCAGACTATTGAGCATCCACAGGGCTGAGATTAAATCTGAATATCAGTGTTTGTTTAATCCCATATCTTTTATTTTATTATTTTATTTTTTTCATTGCTATCAGAATTGCTAGTAATTCTCTCGTAAACACTGAAACTTGATCTGATATCATTTTTTCCTCTCCTTCTTTCAGTCTTGGGATGATGTATGCAAACCCCTACTTGACCTTTCCCTGGATCTTTAGATGCATCTGTAAAAACCTGTGTGTAATGTTTATACTTAGTCCATACATACTCTTTTGTTAAAGGGATAGTTCACCCCAAAATGAAAATTCTGTCATTAATTTCTCGCCCTCATGTCGTTCCAAACCTGTAAGAGCTTCGTTCATCTTCGGAACACAAATTAAGATATTTTTAATGAATTCCGAGAGCTCTCTGACCCTCCCATAGACAACAAGGATCCTTACACGATTAAGGCTCAGATATGTAGCAAGGGCATCATTAAAATAATCCATGTGACATCAGTGGTTCAACCGTAATTTTACAAAGCTACGAGAATACGTTTTGTGTGCAAAGAAAACCAAAATAATGACTTTATTCAACAATTCGTCTCCTCTACGCGTCACCATATAGCGCCATTTTGGAGAGTATGTACACGTTGTTTACATTCAGATCAAGGCATAAACAACTTAAACAACGTATTCGCGTACGGTGCTGCAGACACAGAACAGCATACGTTGTTTACATATGTGATACTCTCCAAAATGGCACTGATTTTCGCCACTGACCAAAATTGCCAAAATGGGGACAATTTTCCTTCTAATCTTGAAATTTGCCAAATATGTCAATATCAGCTGCTTCCTTCCTTTAGTGGATTGGCATCTCCACTCATTTCCACTTGTAATGCTGGAACTGGAAAAGAAGGATAGGCACTACAACTTTCTTACACATTGTTTTATGAATGCTCTGTGCACAGTGAATCAGAAGGTTCAGTTCAATTACAATATGTCTACACTCTTAGAAGAGATTGAACCTTTAGAGTTCAAAAAAGAACTTTAAAGTGCAAATATGAACTTCTAGCTATCAAAAAGGTTCAAAGTTGAACTTAAAAGTTCTATAATGATCCACTGGTTATTTAGCAGTTATTTTTTGAACCTTTGTTGTGGTAAAAGGTTCATATTAGAACCTAGCATAGTTAAGGTTCTTTCATGAACCTTTTCTAAGATGTACTGTAAAGACTAGACTGAGTACAGTTAGAACACCATTTGCTTGTTACATTAGTAAATTAATCATTCACAAACTCAGTATTAATGAATTTACTCTTATTCAGTTACTAATTGTGATGTCAGATGCAGTTGTGGCCTCCATCAGTTTAACCAAAATGTTTAGGCCTTGAGTTGATACAATGTGTTTCGTCTGTGCCCCATGCACCTCACATATCTCTAAATTGCACAATAACCTTTAGGGCACCATGTTGTTGTCAATTTTTAGAACACAAATTAAAAATCACAAAAATCAAAGTTCAGTTTTATGTTCATAAATGAACAAGAAGCTATTCTGTGTTAAATTGAGAGGGTGAAATTCTTACCCCTAAAAATAAACTTTAGGTCACACTTTATATTAGGTGGCCTTAACTACTATGTACTTACATCAAAAAATAAGTACAGTGTACTTATTGTGTTTATATTGTATTGTAAAACACTTTTGCTGCTATTGAGGTGGGATACAGGTAAGGTTAGAGACAGGTTTGGTGGTATGGGTAGGTTTAAGGGTGGGTTAAAGTGTAAGGGATGGGTCAACAGTGTAATTATAAATGTACTTACATAAATTAATTACAGATGTAATTACATATAGGTATTTTTAAAAATATAAGTACAATGTAAAAACATGTATGTACACAATAAGTGCATTGTACCAAATGATTAATAAAAAGGCCACCTAATAAAATGGGACCACACTTTATATTCAATAGGCTATCTTCATATTTTACACCTGTGCATCCTTTAACATTTACCATTCAACCTTCAAATCTCAGAAAGCCTACTAATTCAGCTCAGAACAAAACAAGTGACAAAATTGAATTATTTTAAATGAATCTAGTTAGCAAACACCTTTTAGACATGATCAGGTTGGGCACGTGTTTATATGATTGAGGAACACCATTATGTCATTATGTAACACTCCTTCAAATGTGAAGCAAATCTATGTGTTGTGTAAGGTTTCATCAGAAAGATTTTTCTTTCTTTCTTTATTAGTAGTTTTATTATTGTTGTTGTTTTTATCATTATCATTATTATACTATTATTATTACTATTTTGATTATATTGTTTCGATTTTGAGAATAAAAACAAACAAAACAAAAACATTTTAACCAGGCCGAGGGTTTCTGGGCTTGATGTGTAACGCAACGCAAAGCACTGAAACTGTTTCACGCCAGGTCAGAGGTCGCGCGGAAAAACCGTTACAAACAAACATTCAAGCGCAAGCAGCGGCACTCAGTGGAGCAGCACGAATATCTGAGGTAAGACAACAAAACCTTTCAAATAAACTACGATCTTTTTGAAAAGCTATGAAAATAACACCTACGTAATGTCATAATTGTGTGTTTCATAATGAATAAATGACGACGGGCCTACTCAATAAATGAGTACAAACGATGTTATGTGGCCACAATATTAAGTCAGTTTACCTGTCCAGAGTTATTTATTCCACATATACCATGGTTACTACACCTGAAGACCTTTTCTCAGTTGTTTTATTTCAAGATATTCTTTAAGATTTTAGCCTGCTGGTTACCGGAGTACTCGTGTATTGATTATTTTCACCAACAGAGGGCGCTGCGAGCTACATTCAGTGCTTGGTCACGTGCCGCTACTTCATTCGTGAAGAACCTGGACGACAGACGATATTATAATCAATTCTCAAAAGAGACACCATTGTCCCTATCAAGGTAGTATGTTGAATTAAAATAATACTGTTTGTATGTACTTTATAACTGCCTTTATAACTATAATTTCATGACTCCTGTTGTTTTAACAGACTGAAATTGATGGAGATATTTTAATGAACCTAGCTGAGACTACGAAAGCTGAAATATTACCAAAAATGAAGGATTAAGTTAAAAAAAAGTTAAACCTAAAGACTGAGATGCCAGCAAGACCACAGACACCACGAGTAAGTTACTACTCTACGGGTTAAAAAATTTGGGGGCACATTTTGGCTACTAATTATTATTAACTATTATAACTGTTGCCATCTGGTCGACGCTACGGAGCTCTGAGAACCAGAACGACCAGACACAGGAACAGTTTCTTCCCTCAGGCTAATTATTTAATGGGATGTACGGAAGAACTTAGCGACTTTAACATTTTCTCACATTTATGCATTTGGTTAACATTGTTATTACAAAGCAACTTTCAGTGCATTCCCACTTTTAATGGGATGCTCAGTTAGGTGTAATGGTCAGGTGTCCGCATATGTTTAGCCGAACTATATTGTGATCTTTGCAAATCATTGAGCTGTTTTTACCATACTAACATGCACCTTTCTTCAAACTTTTTTTGTAGGACTTCTTATTGATATTTCACCTGGATCAGTCTCAAGACAACATATTGCTAGTTTGTAGCAACATATTGTAGCAATAAAAAAAAGACTTTAAAAGACTGAAAGGACAAAGCAAACAAGATCAAAAATAATTCAAGGTCTGTTTGATTAGATGTGCACATATACATGGTAATTTCCACAATGCAGTAAGTTTATAATTGTAGAGAATGATGAGGGTAAAAATGTTTTTCTCTATTTTCAGGTATGCAACAGGTGAACACAACAAGATGTCTTCAGCCCTGGTTACCAAATACCAGTTCTTGAGAGTAAAGACTGGCAGAGGATGTGCTTAAAAACAAATTCCAAAAGAGATCACCTTTGATTAATGTTGAAGAAATAAATGAAATTTGCTGCAGGTTCAGCAAAGAAAACAGATCATTTTACCAGGAGTCCATCAAAAATATGGCAGCCATTGTAGACGTAGGTTTGCTAAAATAAAGTGACACTTCGATACTTACATTTCTATTATCAAGTGAGAATGTTTCATGTATATGTTTATTTTTCTATTATTTATTTATTTTGTAGATGGATGATCTATCTGGCCAATATTTGTATCAAAAGAGGCCAAGGCCAGTAGGGGTAAGTGTCACAGACAGAGTCTGGTGGCACAGACAGTGATCAACGAGTGCCAAAGAAGAGCAGTTGGGGTAGATATTGTTACTGAGTTGAATGAAGAAAAACAAATCTGCGTTGGTTTGGCACACAAAGGTAATAAATCACTGATTTACATGAACAGTAATGCTAAGAATCACAATTATCAGAAACATAGTATGCCATATTCAATTTAACACATTTTATATTTAAGGTCTCAATGGTTGCTGCTGTTTTCACTTCTATTAAAGGAGAATCAGAGATCTCTTCATGTCATCAGTGAGGTGAGTGCATTTGGAACAGTGTATCCATAATATTTAAATCTATATTTTTTTCTTTTTCAACCCCTTCTCCTGGTTATCATTTCTTCTAAACATTTAGTTAGGGGTTATTCTGTGGAACGGTTTGTGTCTGTGCATGTTCCACAGTAAAATCAGCAAGAATGAATAAAGGGAATATTCAAACAAAAATTTAAATTCTGTCATAATTTACTCACCTTCATGTTGTTTCAAACTTGTATGACTTTCTTTCTTTCTTTATCCCTTTAATGGGTCATAAACTTTACAATTTGTTATATTTAGAATTAATTGTTTTCTCACTGATGTCAACTTATAATTATTAGTAAGGGATTCTTGCAACCAAAAAACTCATAATGTAGTTTTTCATGACTACTTGCCACCCTCTCTATTATGTTAATTATGTTGATAATACAATTTACACTGCCTCAACTTTCTTTTCAAAGCCTCTTTTACATTGACAGGTTCAAAAATAGTCAAAGATTTATTACTGAAGATTTATTTTTTAATCTTAATTAAAAAAAAATAATAATAATTCACTTTAACTACTAAATATTGTTATAGTATAACATTATTTTCTCCTTGTTTAGGAACCACATACACCCAACCCCGTGCTGTTTATAAAGGGACGTGCCTTGGATGCAGAGACTCTTTCAGAAATAATGATGGAAGGAGGAGGTCTGAGAAGTAGACGATGTGAACACCGTTCTACACTTCATCTTCAACACTGAATATGCTTCAAAGTTGAGAGACACCCTGACATTCATTGAAAACTGTTTAATGTATCATAATGCCAAAACCAATATGCCAGCCACAATGGACAGTTTAAAAAAAAAATTAAATTAATGTATATGTATATAAATGCATGCTGTTGATTGTTGTTTATTTATTACTGTGTTTGTTGGTTTGTTTGTAACACATATTTATGTTTGATTGTTGTTTATTTATTTATTTATGTGTTTGTTGGTTTGTTTGTAATATATTTATGTTTGATTGTTGTTTATTTATTTATGTGTTTGTTTGAAACATTTATGTTTGATTGTTATTTATTTATTTATGTGTTTGTTGGTAACACATATTTATGTTTGATTGTTGTTTATTTATGTGTTTGTTGGTTTGTTTGTAATACATATTTATGTATTAAACAGTTTGTGGACAATCACAGTGTTCTGTCTATATAGTGAAATTGGATTAGTAATGTATAATGTAATATAAATTGTATTGCTATCTAGAAAAAGGTTAAAAAAGGAACCCATGAGGGTCATTAATGCACCTTTAAGTAAAGGTTCCAATTTGAACCTTTAAGGTTCCTCCACAGTTGCAATCTCCAGGAACCTCAAAAGGTTCATTTTTGAACCTTTTCTTCTGAGAGTGTAGGGACAAGTGCAATTTGAATTTGAGGACAGAAACTTGAAATATTCCAACTACTAACTACAACAAAAACAGTATTTGCGAGATGTTTATTACAAAATGGTATTAAAACATGAAAAGAAAAACTATACAGTAAGTATTCCTACTGACATTAACTAAACTTGTCACATGTCTTAATGTTCTTTAAGGTGCTTCTCGTGCTAGATTATCCAGAGTTATTCCATGAAAACGGAGAAAATGCCAGCCCTCTTTAGCTGTGAGGTCCTCTGCACCTTTAGCCAAATAAAAGTCTAGAGAGGGCTTGTTCCAGTCCAGCACAGAGAGCTGTAAACGCACACAATGCTGCTCTTTGGCCACCTATAAAGTAACAAAACCTACATTTTACCTTTTTACATTAAAACCATACCGATCATTCATTGAGATAACTAGCCTTGTTTAACCACAAAAAAATACAGTAAAATTAATTTAATTAGCATAATGCATTTATACAGATCATACAAATACATATACAGATCATATAAAACTATATATTTAAAAGAAAAAAGAAAGAAAATGTAAAAACTTACTTTGGCAACAGTTGCCATTAAAGCCTTTCCAATGCCTTTACCTGTAGTGTAAGCAGAGATGACTGAATTCTGCATTTTGGCTAAAACTCTTCAACATATTGATTAAGTATACACACCTCTGTACTCTGGCATCACATACAGATCTTCCATATACACAGTCCTCCCTTTCCAAGTGCTATATGTATAAAAGAAGAGAGCGTAGCCAACCTTGGTATGTCCTGTGGGATGACAATTGCTGTAAGAATACTTGTGATAACATAAATATAAAGTCTTACAAACTCATAGTACACATTTACTGTGGCTGTTAATTACTAAGGAGTTAAAATGCAGCAAAACTATAACCAGAAAACTGTGCAGTCTCAAACCAGGATGGGGGGTGCTGCTCATGCATTCATCTCATGAAGGTGCGACTTTTGAGCTTTGTCATAGCAACTGAGATTAATTATTGCTGGGGGCTGATGAGCAGTGAACGTTTTCGTTCACAGTTCCTTGCTGGTGGAATGATATTCCCAACACTAGCTGAAATGGCAAATCCCTGACAATATACAAGAAACATATAAAAACTCACACTGCTGAAAAAAAAAGAAAAAAAAAAGTCTTTGTCTCTATGCTTTCACTATTCCTTAATCCATCCCTTTTCTGGCTGTATTATTTTTAACGATGCCTGAAGCTTGGTATTACTAACACTTGCTTATTGTTTATTGCCTCTTTATGATGAATCGCTTGTTGTATTCCTGTAAGTCACTTTGGATAAAAGTATCTATAAAAAAATGTAAATGAAGAGTTCAGATGCAAAAGCCTCTTAAGTGACGTCTGAAATTTTCTTCTAAAATTAGCATTTTTATCAGACTCCTATATTAATGTTCAGTTATTTCACTTTTATTGCATCGAAAATGACCTATACATTGCCATTAGAGTAAAATTACTGAACCTAAACATAGAAGCATGATAAAAATGCTCATATTAGATGAAAATTTCAGATGGCACTTACAGGTTTTTGCATCTGAACTCTTCAAATGTAAATGTAATGAGTAAAGATCTTTCTTGGTGGAACTAATAATTCAGACTTTATGGCACAAAAATCCTAAAATATCTTGTGATAAGTAAATAAAATAAATATAAACTACATGTAATAAGTTATTTTAGGTAAACCAAAGATTATAAGTTATTGTTTACCATATTCCTGCCCTGTTTTCACTTGACATTGTGTGGTTCTGGTCTTTTAGGAGTCATTATTACCATCTTTAGACTTGTGCTCCTCAGGTACCTCGGCTACAAGACATTGGTAAAAAGGATTGGGGCCAAATCCATCCCTCTCCAACTCTTAAGAGAAAACCAGTAGAGTCAAACTTAGTAACAAATATTTGACTTCATTTTAACTTTAATAACTTGAAATGGCTTATTTAAAAAATAACCTTTATGGGAAATCTTCACTTGGTCAGGCATCTTTTCATAAACGGCCAATTCCTATAATAAAACATCCAAAGATAATCTAAAATCATTCTGCACTCAATACACGCATAACAAGTTCTGAATGGCGTTACCTCACCATAATCATGCGCGCTATATCTCGACAGTCTTCAGGTTTGGCTGCACAAATAGTAAACCTCATTTTGCATATGCGAACAGCGTTTCCCGATTTCCTCCACTAACTTCGGTCAGTGAACAATATTGCACTAAAGACCTGACTGTACACAGCGTCGGAAAAACAAGCGAGTGAGACGTGTTTAAGAGCGTCATATATCACAAATTTTGCGCAGCCTCTCCAGCAACCCACGCTCAGATCATTGCTTGTCTATGGCAAGCCATTTTATCATTTAATCTACAGTGAGGAAAATAAGTATTTGAACACCCTGCTATTTTGCAAGTTCTCCCACTTAGAAATCATGGAGGGGTCTGAAATTGTCATCGTAGGTGCATGTCCACTGTCAGAGACATAATCTAAAAAAAAAAATCCAGAAATCACAATGTATGATTTTTTAACTATTTATTTGTATGATACAGCTGCAAATAAGTATTTGAACACCTGTCTATCAGCTAGAATTCTGACCCTCAAAGACCTGTTAGTCTGCCTTTAAAATGTCCACCTCCACTCCATTTATTATCCTAAATTAGATGCACCTGTTTGAGGTCGTTAGCTGCATAAAGACACCTGTCCACCCCATACAATCAGTAAGAATCCAACTACTAGCATAGCCAAGACCAAAGAGCTGTCCAAAGACACTAGAGACAAAATTGTACACCTCCACAAGGCTGGAAAGGGCTACGGGAAATTGCCAAGCAGCTTGGTGAAAAAGGTCCACTCTTGGAGCAATCATTAGAAAATGGAAGAAGCTAAACATGACTGTCAATCTCCCTCGGACTGGGGCTCCATGCAAGATCTCACCTCGTGGGGTCTCAATGATCCTAAGAAAGGTGAGAAATCAGCCCAGAACTACGGGAGGAGCTGGTCAATGACCTGAAAAGAGCTGGGACCACCATTTCCAAGGTTACTGTTGGTAATACACTAAGACGTCATGGTTTGAAATCATGCATGGCACGGAAGGTTCCCCTGCTTAAACCAGCACATGTCCAGGCCCGACTTAAGTTTGCCAATGACCATTTGGATGATCCAGAGGAGTCATGGGAGAAAGTCATGTGGTCAGATGAGACCAAAATAGAACTTTTGGTCATAATTCCACTAAACGTGTTTGGAGGAAGAAGAATGATGAGTACCATCCCAAGAACACCATCCCTACTGTGAAGCATGGGGTGGTAGCATCATGCTTTGGGGTGTTTTTCTGCACATGGGACAGGGCGACTGCACTGTATTAAGGAGAGGATGACCGGGGCCATGTATTGTGAGATTTTGGGGAACAACTTCCTTCCCTCAGTTAGAGCATTGAAGATGGGTCGAGGCTGGGTCTTCCAACATGACAATGACCAAGCACACAGCCAGGATAACCAAGGAGTGGCTCTGTAAGAAGCATATCAAGGTTCTGGCGTGGCCTAGCCAGTCTCCAGACCTAAACCCAATAGAGAATCTTTGGAGGAGCTCAAACTCCGTGTTTCTCAGCGACAGGCCAGAAACCTGACTGATCTAGAGAAGATCTGTGTGGAGGAGGCCAAAATCCCTCCTGCAGTGTGTGCAAACCTGGTGAAAAACTACAGGAAACGTTTGACCTCTGTAATTGCAAACAAAGGCTACTGTTCCAAATATTAACATTGATTTTCTCAGGTGTTCAAATACTTATTTGCAGCTGTATCGTACAAATAAATAGTTAAAAAATCATACATTGTGATTTCTGGATTTTTTTTTTTTAGATTATGTCTCTCACAGTTGACATGCACCTACGATGACAATTTCAGACCCCTCCATGATTTCTAAGTGGGAGCACTTGCAAAATAGCAGGGTGTTCAAATACTTAATTTTCCTCACTGTATAAACTGTACAAGTAGGCCTATCTATTTTCATGCTACTAGTTCTTATTTTTTTAGATTCTACTAGTATCTTTCTATTAAGTAGGCCTACGAGTACTTATTCGTATTTGTACGCATCTGCTCTCCACCGAAGTTAGGAAGGATTGGCGTATCATATGCAAGCAAAATTGGCATTTGGCATATGCATTATGGTCATTTGCGATCAGAGGCCGAAGTCGCTGCGACATATTCCCGATTAGCAAACGCTCCCTGAGCGACATCGTGCCGATGGAATTTTGTACATCGGGTCGACTTCGGCCCGATTCATGTGTGCTGTAGGGTAGATCCATCCAGCGCGCATTATCACCAGTCAGCGGTCTGATTGGCCATATAAGTTACAAACAAGTAAAATGATATTATATAACAACAACTTGGAAAACAGACAAAACAGAAAAGGTAAGAAGCATTATTTGAGAAAAGGGCACACTGATATAATAGGAGCAGACCTGTAACAGAACTAACTTTACCCTGCGCTGACATAATTTCCGATTCTTGTGAAAAAGGCTAATTGTTTGATTTATTGGCTACACATTGAAACTATTGATATGTATGAAACAAACAAATGAATTGTACAGACAATTTACAACTTAAATAAAAGGGTGTATAAAATGAATAAAAATAGTGCAGAAAAAAACACATACAGGCTATAAAACGTGCACAGAGTACCTTAACACGGAGAAAACTACACGTTCTTTACAGAACAAAAACCGGCAAACACTAAAATATTTATATATATATATATATATATATATATATATTAGGCATGGGACGATAACCGGTTTCAAGGTATACCGCGGTTTGGAAAATTCACGGTTTCAAAACCACTAAAATTTTCCGTTATACCGTTCCTGCGGTATGCGCAGTTTTTTTACGTGTCGTCAAAGACTGAAAGTGCCGGACTCCCTCAGTTGTGAGCAGTGAAGAGCTTAAAGCCTCGTTTATACTCGCGCCTGGCTCCGCTTCGCGAGCCTCCGCTGACTGCGCGCGCACCTCCCCAAACGGACGAGGCGTTTATACTTGACGCGTTCGCCTTGAGATATTCTTTGAAACGACAGGAGGCGCACAAACGAAATCGTCCTTTAAATCCGCAGGAAGTAGAAGAGAAGTAGGAATTTTACCGGAATTAAGTCAGGACAGGACACTGTCATCAGGAGAGAGTGCTACAGTAAAGAATAATGCGAAAGATGTTTGTGTTGACAAATACGAACTACAGTCCCACACTAATTTTACAGAGACTACACACTTGTTTATTGTCCTTTATATTTGCATTTTTATATGTTGCAGCTTTGATAGTTGCTGGACTATCGTTTGTTGATTTAATAAAATTTTACATCAAACTTTTTGTTCACTCTTTCATTTCTGTGCATAATGCAGACACATTTCTACATATTGCAGTATAGCTAACGGTATGTGGGTTATTCCACAGTGTTGGAATTACAGGATGTCTTATTTCTTATTCTAACATTTAAAATTAGACCACATTATTAGAGTACAAGTTAGACAAAAATATGGCCACGTTGAGGCTCAAGTAGGTGTAACTGTTCAAATACAAGATTAATGTTATAATGTATATCAATTGAAACCCTACAGTGTTTTGCAAATGTAACACTTCTATAAAGGTTAGGGACTGCAAAATGTACTTTGCCATAGATTAACCCATGTGCTGTCTTTATGTTATATAAAATGAGAAGATATAAGAACAGCTCAAAAGAGCAATGTTGATAAATATTGTTTTATTCTGAATACAATATAATACAGACACATTGTTTTGTGGTGCATAGAATACTTTGATATAGTTACAGTGCTACAGGCATATATGTGAATAATTATTTTAAAACTATTATAAAAATTACAAAGAAAATATAAGTCCACAAAAATAAGAAGAATGGGTCAACTTAAAGAGCAAACAATTAAATTATATGACAATTTGGAAAAATGCTAATGGCACTTTTTAAACGTGAGGTATAGTCTGTTACAACTATACAAACAATATTACACATTGATGTTGTTGTAACAAGCTTTTATAATTATTTAGATTCATGAATTAACATTGTTAAACGTGTCACTTCAAGCAGTCTTGGTTTGCTGCTTGTCCTGCTTGTTCAGCCAAAATCTCTTCAAAGCTGTTCATGTTGACTGCGGCGCCGCGCGAACTGTTCGCTCGAGTCACAAAAAATGTCGTGCATACCGCCACGCGAAATGAGGTCGCGCTCACCCAAAGCGAACTTCCGCTAACACCGAACTTGCGGACGCGTCGAGTATAAACCAGGCTTAAGGAGTCACACGACTCCTCCTCCTCCGGACAGCGGTCAGTGAGAGTCACCTGTGTGTAGGATGATGGCCGAATGAGGTGAATCCCTGGAACTTTTTTCCCCGTCGAAAAAGGCGAAGTCTGCCGTATGGGAATTTCTCGGGTAACGTAGACCAATCATGTTCCATGATGTTCCGTACAGATGACGTTTTGGCACCGAAACGCTAAATAAATACTTCCAGGTTGTACACAAACGATATATCTGTGTCGTCTTCATTTCTCCCTCTTTCACCCTGAATCAAGACAGAGACCCATTCGCCGGTTGTTTCAGTGTTGAAATGAATACTATTTTGCTTGCTACCAAGGCAGATAACATACCTAATTAACTAGTTAACGTCAACTAGTTTCCTCCCTCACATTAACTTACTTCACAGAGCGGGAAATAGCAGACTAAAGTACTACTTTTCGGCGATTTGGTACAATAAATTTAGCTGGTATCACGTCTATAATTTTAAGCCTCCTGCCATTGTTTACATCTGTTCAAATCACGTCATTTAAAAAAGAAACAAACTGCTGGCTCAGGTGTCTTTGCCACTGTTTGAGTGTTATACGGAGAGAGACCGTATGTGTGTGTGTGTGTGTGAGAGACACAATCGCGCACTCTCCTTATGTGTATGTGCACACATCTTTGTACCTCACCGCTCATAACTTGGACTGAAAAAGTCAGAAAAGTCATCATAGAAGTTATTTGAGCATTTGGCATGAGCATCAAGTAATTTACAGCGGTGGCCAAAATGAGTAGAACACTAGTATTTTCACCAGCTAAAAAATGGTTTTAAGTCAGTTATTTCTATCTTTTGCTGTAGTGTGTCAATAGGAAATATTAGTTTACATTTCCAAACATTCATTTTGCCATTAATTGTAATAATCCAGTGAGCTTTTTGTCTGACAACAGCCAGTGCTCCACACAGAGATCTGATCTGATCATCATCCAGTCTGTCTGGAATGACACAAAATCACGTTATTTAAAAAAGAAACAAACTGCTGGCTCAGGTGTCTTTGCACCTCACCGCTCATAACTTGGACTGAAAGATGAATGTGTAGAAAGTGAGCATATCTCCAAAAACCTTGTTGAGCTGCAGGTTTAATGACTGCATTTTTTTTTTTTTTTTTACAGAAATTGTTTTGATTTATGTTTTTGATTATTGAGCTGTAGGTTTAGGTTAAGTGACTGCATTTTCAATTTTTTTTTCATTTAGAAGGATTTTTATTTTTTATTTTTTTGCAGAAAATAATTTATTTATGTTCTGATTATTGTTGAGCTTCAGGTTTAGGCTCACTTAAGTGACTGCACGTAATTTAATTAACAAGAATTCAATTATTTATATTAATTATTTAGCCTGACATGTTTACCATTCCAAAATGTTCTATATGGTTCTTAAAAATAAAATGTATTGTTTTCAGTGGAAAAAACGTTGTTGTTTTTTACCCAGACATTTAAAAATAACATATTTTAGAGCTATAATCGCAATACCGTGAAACCGTGATATTTTTTTTATCTAAGGTTATCATACCGTCAGAATCTCATACCGGCCCATGCCTAATTTTTATATATATATATATATATATATATATATATTTTTTAAACATTATTAATTCGGTAACACTTTACAATAAGGTTCATTAGTTAACAGTTAACAACATTAGTTAACATGAACTAAGAATTAACAATACTTCTCCAGCATTTATTAATCTTAGTTCATGTTAATTTCAGCATTTACTAAGGCATTATTAAAATCTCAAATTGTATTTGTTAACATTAGTTAATGCACTACGAACTAACATGAACTAACAATGAACGACTGTATTTTGATTAATTAACGTTAACAAAGATGAATAGTGTAATAAATGCATTGTTCATTGTTTGTTCATGTTAGTTAATACATTAACTAATGTCAACAAATGACACCTTATTGTAAAGTGTTACCATTAATTCTTTAGTATAGCAAACAATATGACCTCCTTACCTGCAGTTCTAGCACAGAATTCAAAAGACTTTAGGTGTGTTATTGACTTGAAGCTGCATCAATGTACCCCAAGAACGATTCAAAATCATGTGTTTGTCTGCATTCACCTAATGGTTACTGTGGAGGCTATCCTATAAGCCTCGGCATGGATGGCATGGTGTTCTCAACTCATAGCAGAAAAAACTTAAATCCAGGCATTTGCTTTCTTTGGGTTGTGTTCCCGTTTATTATAAAAGTAGAAAATATATTACTTCACCCAGTGCTAATAAAGTGCTGTTGTGCTGTCTGAGAAAGTGGGTGCTCACGGCTACGGTAAGAACCATGTGTTCCCCACCATCCACACCTTTCCCTAACTAATTACCACACCTGTAAATATACCTAACTCCCAGTGACGTGCCACCCCCAGTGCAATACTCCCCCAAGTGGCTAAAATAAGTAATAACTAAATTAACCTATCTAAAAGGTGAATATAAATGGCTCCTACAGTTACTAATGATCACAGAGCTGGCTGGCCATACAATGCTTTATTTATTTATTAAATGCATAAAATACAACAATGCCATTGTGCACAAAAACAACATTAGATACAATTCAGTTGCCTTCTTAAGCTTGATGTGAGTAATTCATTGCCACAGATTCTGATAATTTGTGGCGAAACCTGATAGCCCTTTTTCCTCTTTTTTTGCTGTATATCTGCTGTAGTCATGCTCTGAACCAAAACTACTTTTTCTGGGGCGTCCGCCTAGAACCAGTCTTAGATGTTCCTAGGGCCACTGCTGTTGGCTGACAGCTAATAATAAGACCTGGTCGTCTAGCAGCTCGTCTTAACGCTGCTGCACGTTTTGACACAGACATCCCTTTACCAAAACAGTAAAATGCAGAGATCAGTTGGGTCGGGTTGTGCTGAATCTTTTCAAGCTGCTTGGCCATTGTAATCATGGCATCACTGTAGTCTGAGTTTTCAGCCATTTCACTGAGCGGTCCCAGCATCCATCTCACAGGAGACAGGAGGTATAGATGCTGTTTAAAGAGACAACAATAAAAACAATTAAACAACAACAAACACTTGGACCAGGAAACAAAAACTGAGGGTTGTCTATTGAAACTAAATTACGTGACAGAAATGTCTATCCACATAAACAACTGAATACAGCTGTGGTGATGATGGGCCCAAGCACTGCACTGCATGCATTTTACTGTCTGGTAGTCTTTGGTTGTTATTTTTAGGTTAGTTAAATTTTATTTTACATCTGTTTACTAATGACCTTAAAATATAGGCATACTTGTATTCTTAGGGGTCTAAAATAAAATCCACAGGAAACTAATAAAAAATGGAATTCTGAGGGGTTCATTCTACAAATCAGTCACAACATTAAAAAGTACAAAATTTAAAAACAGGCCTGTACAATCATCTAGTGGTTATACTACAGTATTGCACTTGTTTGCGTGTATTTCTTTCTACTACTCTGCCTCCATTCATTGGATTTTAAATTCCTTTGTTTTAAATGTATAAAATGTATTTTCTAAGTTATATTTTTTACAGAAATAAATGGTGTATAATTTAAGACAGAATATTGTTTAGTAGCAGAAGATCCTCAAAATATAAAATATTAAAGAAAAAGCCATTATTATAACTATATTATATTTACTTAAGAACAAAAAATTCAAGCAAGAATACCTAATAGCAGACTGTTCCAACGTGAGAGTAAAGTAAAAAAAACAAAAAACGTGTCATCATTTACTCACCTTAATGTTGTTCCAAACTTACATACTATGAAAAAAATAATAATATGCAAGTCAGTGGCTATACCAGCAACTGTTTGGTTACCAACCAATAACCATTTTGGGGTTATCCCTTTAAGGACCCCAAAATACCCCAAAACCTTGGGGGGAAAACCTTAGAAAAAAAGGTGCTTGGGCCCAAATAAACAATTAGACTGAATTTTTAAAGTAACTCTAAGCTTCATGGACTCACCTCCCTCTGAGTTACCCTGCACACAGGTTTGGTTGGAGTATGAGCCCTGTTTGGGCACCTGTGAGGTGATGTTTGGTGCAATTGTGCAGAGCTGGTGAAATACAGGTCTAGCTGATGCAACTCTACTGTTCATAATATACACACAGACAAAATGAAATGTTGCAAGAGTGTTTCTGTTCATTATGCCACCATTAGAAACAAAAAAAGAATACATTAAAAACAAAAACAGCACTATCCATCCCTTTATACTGACCATCATCTTGAGCACTGAGATGTTACTGATGATGAGTAGTGCAGGTTTCTTGCCTCGGAGGTATGTCTATAACAATTGAATACTTATGTCACACTGCTGTACTAATTGTTTTGTTAAGAATTAAGCATGTATAATGAAGGTTCTATGTCCCACTTGAACTTTCTTACCTGGAGCTAATGTGCTTGGCGTTAGCATATTTTGCCGTAAAGGATTTAGAAAGCCCAGAGAAACTGAGGCTGTGAAGATGATGAACAGGACATAGAATTAATATGATTAATTAATAGTTAAAAAGTCTAAAGAAGGTAGTATTTAAAAACAGCATCAGTCAGTGTGTGACAACCTATGCTGCAAAGAAATAATAACCTTTTGTTATTTTCAGCAGCTCAGCCCTCATTTCAGGTGTTGTGGGGAGAAAGTTGATGGAGGTGATGTTGTAATTTTGAACTACTGCTGCTTGGTGAAGCATATAATATTAAAATAAACTATTTTTAAATACATTGAATTATTGAACACTTACACATTTTTGAATGATTACAATTTTTATTTATTTATTTATTTTTTTTAATAGCTAGTAAACTAGTAATACTACACACATTCTCAACAATTTAAGCAGTGTATTAGTAGTTAGTATACTACACTCTAAGAGAAGTCTGTAAAAATAGGGCACAATCTACTATGTTAATATGAAATAATTTTCTGTATTGGTTTTTTACCTGCATTTTAAATTACACATTGTGTTTTTGGGTTACAGGGTGATAATGGATAATGTCCTGGAAAATTACTAGTATCTTTTCCATATTTCTTACAGTGTAGGCTACTAAATGACCAACAATCGCAGGCACAAGCTACTAACAAAGTGTATCATAAGTTAACAATTATTCAATAATAATAATAATAATAATAATAATAATTATTATTAAATTGAACAATTGCAAATACTCAATTTGCGTGATGTGTGTAGGCTACTATGCATTTTGTGTAATTTGGATGGGAAATGTCTGCCAATTATTGTCTGAGCCACTCATTAAATGTTGCCAAATTAATTTTAAAAATTTCTAAATTTGTTGTTAGGTGCTTTTAGAATAAAAAGTTGCTAGGGTAGTATGAAAAGTTGCTAAATTTGGCAACAAAATTGCTAAGTTGGCAACGGACAACATAGTAGAACGTCACAGCTTGAAATAATAAACAGACAGGACCGATCTCTTTTTTATATTATTTTTTATTATCTTTAAACACATCGTTCTGTTACATGTTCGTACAACATTTCAGCCGAATTTTAATTATAAATGTTTAATCATTACCTGTCTAGCGATGTGTGTTTATGTTGAAATATATATAAAAACGGTTTGTTGTTTTAAATCTTCTATCGCGTGTCATTATATTTATCGAGTTGACTAGTGTGGTTAATGTTTAACGCTTCAGAAATGTGACGTTATTTCCGGTAAGGGAGCATTGTGGGCGCGGATGCTACCTAGAATTTGCGGTGCATTGTGGGATTTTTCAAGGAGCGAACGTTCCAGTGCACTGGAAGGATTCCGCGATTGAGACAGCCCTTAAAATGGCCGACTCCTTGCAGTGCCCTGACTACTGAACAAGGGAGCTGATTGAGATGCACCTAAAGTTTTTATTGAGTTTTGCCCAGCATTGATGATGCCACACATTCAAGCCGACTTGGCAAAGCCACAGCAATAAAACACAACACTTACTGGAACTTTACCCCCACCTCAAATTTCATTCCTGAAAAGAGATATACATTTCCTGGGTGACTATTCTCACCTATTAAATTGTTTACTACATCAGCTTTCTTCCTCTCCAGCAACTTTTCACAACTTGTGCAAAAAGCAAATTAGAATACTATAATCAGAACAAACTTTTAACCCATAATATTAACTTGAGTGTGTAACTCACCCAGCACCTCTTTTACTGCCAAATGAATATATTATTTCCATATACTCCCCCACTACAAATAAAAATGAAAGCACAATGAAGTTTACATTAATAAAATGTAGTTTTATTTGCAGCATGTTTAAAGTTGGCAAAAAGCACTTTTGAAATAGGTTTAAATAAAACATAAACAAATACAATCAGATAATTAGAACAGTGCAACACAGATCACAGTGAGGAAAACTCTTTTTTGTGTGTGTGTGGGGGGGGGTTGGTCCTTAGTGAAACAATCAAAACACTTTGTATTCAAATGTTTTTGACCCAAAACATTTTATATCAGTCAGATTCCTACTTAGAAATAGCAGGCTTTGAACTAAAAGGTTTTGTCTACTAGAAGCATCTGGTTCTAACATCAGAAAGAAAAGCTATTCCAAATTGCCTTAGAATCTGTTCAAATAAATCACAAATGTACAACTTTTTTGTGTTTTGACTTAAATATACTAAGGGAGTTCCTGTAATATTTAAGGAGGTGAACACAAATACAAGACAAAAATGCTCATGCTAATGGAGTGGTAAGTTTAAAAATTTTTATAGTTAATGAAAAATTAAACAATCAATTTTCCATTACAGCTGCTGATGCATACCTATATTTTTGCATGCTCAGTGAGGTACAGGACATTTGTACAAATACAAAGAATAAATAAGATAAAACAATTACAAATTCAAAGAATAATTAAGTTAAAACAATTAAATGCTATATGTTTTAAGATCTCTATCATTAAATCCCTTCTTTTTTTTTTACACTTTGTGACACAAAAAGAGATATTGTGGGAGTTCCTTCTTTTTTTCATAAGAGCAATGTGAACAGGTGTGGCTCTGTTTTGCTTTGAGTGAGATTTTTCTGACTTTTAAAAAGCACTGTCTTTACCTGGAGGAAAAGTTAGTAAGGCATCAGCGAGTTAATGGGTTCTCTGTCAGTGCCATGATGACTCCAAACCCAGAAGAGGGCTTAATACTTTTCTCATATGCAAGGCATTATGATTTTGCTCGGCTCATCCTCTTATGCAGATTTCTTAGCCACAGCTAAACCAATCAGACCAGCCAATCCAGCCAAACCCAGGCCAATGCCACCAACAATTGCCATTCCAACCAGCCCATCTAGAAAACAAAACAATGAGAAGCATGTTAAATGCAAATTCCCTGTTTAATCATGATACATGTGAAGATTATTCATAAACAGGATTTATATGACCTATACCAGGGGTTTTTAAACCTTGTCCAGGAGGCCCCCCAGCACTGCACATTTTCTGTCCCTCATCTAACCCATGATTCAACTTATCAGCTGAATTGGGCGTGTCCAATGAGGGAGACTTGTAAAATGTGCAGTGCTGTGGGCCTCCAGAACAGGTTGAAAAACCCTGACCTAGCTAATGCTTTTACTGCACGCGGATATCTCGCCCGACTATTATGCTTTTCATTTTTGGTCCTTGGAGATGCAAGTCAAATTAGTGTATTTTTCAAGCCTATAATGTGACATTAAACCTATGAAAATGACTTTAAAAAAAAAAAAAAAAAAAGGCACATGGCTCTAAGTGTCACAAATGACTCTCTTTTGTCAGAGTCTTACCTCTCTATCAAAGTTTAATGATTGGGGGTTAACTACATTGAAAACAGATGGACGCTCATATCCTACATACAGCTCCTGTTCATTGTGAAGTTCATTTTATTTTTAGCAGTATTCAAAAGTTTTTGTTTAATTAAGTATTACTACTCATTTATAAATCACTCAATGGCCTAGGACCTCAATACATTGCAGATCTTCTCACTAAATATAAACCAAGCAGACCACTCAGATTATTAGGATCAAGTCAGTTAGAAATACCAAGGGTTCACTTGGAACCAGCTTCCAGAAGAGATCAGATGTGCTAAATCAGTAGCCATATTTAAATCCAGACTCAAAAGACATCTGTTTAGCTGTGCATTTACTGAAAGAGCACTGTGCTATGTCCGAAACTGTATTTTATGCATCATCACATTTTATTCTTAACTCTTTAATTCATTTTAAATACATTTTTAAATCATTTTAAAATGTTAATTCCTTGATTTTGTTGTGATTATTTTTATGATTATTTTGAAGCTGCAGTCAAGTTTTGCCTCTTTGTCGCCATCTCTGTTTGAAACCTACAATTGCAGTTATTTGTGGAATTTTCTTTATGTGGGTTGTGCATCAGCACAGCTCCTTAGCGTAGGGCTGGATGATATGGCCAAAACTGATATCACAATATATTTCTTAATTTCGGTCGATACGATATAATTCCGATATCGATATGAACACTATTAAAAAAAGCCTCATAAAAACTGCCAAGAATGCCCACAACAGATGTACAGTGGGTACGGATCAAAAGGCTGCTTCTACTAAATACTGAGCAAAGGGTCTGAATACTTAGGACCATGTGATATTTCAGTTTTCTTTTTAATAAATCTGCAAAGATGTCAACAATTCTGTTTTTCTGTCAATATGGGGTGCTGTGTGTACATTAATGAGGGAAAAAAATGAACTTAAATGATTTTAGCAAATGGCTGCAATATTACAAAGAGTGAACAATTTAAGGGGGTCTGAATACTTTCCGTACCCACTGTATGTACCAACAAACTTATGAAAAGGGGGGAGGGGGACACACAAATAAATTAATGTTCACCTTTTATTTGTATTTAGCCTTCATACAAACAAGAAATGTGAAATCACTGTCAAATAAACATCTCAGACTCACCTTATTAATATCTTTAACTTCAAACTATAGGCTAACATACACTATCAGTCAAAGGTTTTTGAACAGTAAGATTTTAGTTTTTTAAAGAATTCTCTTCTTCTCACGAAGCCTGCATTTATTTGATCAAAAATACAGCAAAAACAGTAACATTTTGAAATATTTACCATTTAAAATAACTGTTTTCTATTTGAAAATATTCTAAAATGCAAGTTATTCCTGTGATTTCAAAGCTGAATTTTTAGCATAATTTCTCCAGTCACATGATCCTTCAGAAATCATTCTAATATTCTGATTTGCTGCTCAAAAAACATTATGTTGAAAACAGCAGAGTAGAATCTGATTCTCTGCTGGTAGGAGGCGCGTTGAGAGCGGTAGAACTAGTGGTTTCCCCAGTGATGGCTGTAATCTAAGCAGCTCCGCTCATGAACGCTACTTTATCAGATAAAATGAAAATGCCATCAATACTATTCTGAAGACAGTATGTCCCCTTCAGAGATACATTCATATGAATCACCCGCTTTTTGAAACGTGCAGTGCTCATGTTTATTCAACGAAGTCAAACGGCACAAATAAATCAATGTATGGGAAACACTGGTAATGTATATCGAAATATCGGAAATGTGTTTAAAAATCATATCACCGTTATTGAAAAAAATGATATCGCGATACATATTGATATTGAATTATTGTCCAGCCCTACCTAAGCGTGGATGGATTTAATGTTTTGATGTGTGGCTGTCAGTCACCGCACTGGTGTGGATATTTACTGTACTTCAGAATCACAGATTATAGCCTACGTCTTGGAAGTATGACCCAAATAACAATTTTCACCGTATAATGTCATTTGAACAAGTAATGTGCCTGCCACTTTTGTTCTGACCAACAGAGGAAAAAAAGCATTACAATAATTCACGCTACCAATGGTGATTAAATCTAACAATCGCTTAGCCCATATCACATCAAACTGTGAAAATTATCATTGTTATAATTTGTTTTTTAAATTGTTAATGTTAACAACATCAGCATTACGTGAGTATGTGTATGTAGTATTAGCATTGCATGTAGATTTCAATTTCTGTACAGTCTAATCTCTAATTGCCATACCAATCGAATTTCATATAAAGAAACTCTTTTAACCAAAAAATTAAAATATTCTTCCTTAGAACTGGTTCTCTTTAAAGGGGACATCAGGTGCCCATTTTCCACAAGTTGATATGATTCTTTAGGGTCTTAATGAAAAGTCTATAACATACTTTGGTTAAAACAAAAAACGTGTCATCATTTACTCACCTTAATGTTGTTCCAAACTTACATACTATGAAAAAAATAATAATATGCAAGTCAGTGGCTATACCAGCAACTGTTTGGTTACCAACCAATAACCATTTTGGGGTTATCCCTTTAAGGACCCCAAAATACCCCAAAACCTTGGGGAAAACCTTAGAAAAAGGTGCTTGGGCCCAAATAAACAATTAGACTGAATTTTTAAAGTAACTCTAAGCTTCATGGACTCACCTCCCTCTGAGTTACCCTGCACACAGGGTTGGTTGGAGTATGAGCTCTCTGGAGTAGGTGATGTTTGGTGCAATTGTGCAGAGCTGGTGAAATACAGGTCTAGCTGATGCAACTCTAATGTTCATAATATACACACAGACAAAACGAAATGTTGCAAGAGTGTTTCTGTTCAATATGCCACCATTAGAAACAAACAAACAAAAAAAAAAACAGCACTATCCATCCATTTATACTGAACATCATCTGGAGCACTGAGATGGTACTGATGATCAGTAGTGCAGGTTTCTTGCCTCGGAGGCATGTCTATAACAATTAAATACTTATGTCACACTGCTGTACTAATTGTTTTGTTAAGAATTAAGCATGTATAATGAAGGTTCTATGTCCCACTTGAACTTTCTTACCTGGAGCTAATGTGCTTGGCGTTAGCATATTTTGCCGTAAAGGATTTAGAAAGCCCAGAGAAACTGAGGCTGTGAAGATGATGAACAGGACATAGAATTAATATGATTAATTAATAGTTAAAAGTCTAAAGAAGGTAGTATTTAAAAACAGCATCAGTCAGTGTGACAACCTATGCTGCAAAGAAATAATAACCTTTTGTTATTTTCAGCAGCTCAGCCCTCATTTCAGGTGTTGTGGGGAGAAAGTTGATGGAGGTGATGTTGTAATTTTGAACTACTGCTGCTTGGTGAAGCATATAATATTAAAATAAACTATTTTTAAATACATTGAATTATTGAACACTTACACATTTTTGAATGATTACAATTTTTATTTATTTATTTATTTTTTAATAGCTAGTAAACTAGTAATACTACACACATTCTCAACAATTTAAGCAGTGTATTAGTAGTTAGTATACTACACTCTAAGAGAAGTCTGTAAAAATAGGGCACAATCTACTATGTTAATATGAAATAATTTTCTGTATTGGTTTTTTACCTGCATTTTAAATTACACATTGTGTTTTTGGGTTACAGGGTGATAATGGATAATGTCCTGGAAAATTACTAGTATCTTTTCCATATTTCTTACAGTGTAGGCTACTAAATGACCAACAATCGCAGGCACAAGCTACTAACAAAGTGTATCATAAGTTAACAATTATTCAATAATAATAATAATAATAATAATAATTATTATTAAATTGAACAATTGCAAATACTCAATTTGCGTGATGTGTGTAGGCTACTATGCATTTTTGTGTAATTTGGATGGGAAATGTCTGCCAATTATTGTCTGAGCCACTCATTAAATGTTGCCAAATTAATTTTAAAAATTTCTAAATTTGTTGTTAGGTGCTTTTAGAATAAAAAGTTGCTAGGGTAGTATGAAAAGTTGCTAAATTTGGCAACAAAATTGCTAAGTTGGCAACGGACAACATAGTAGAACGTCACAGCTTGAAATAATAAACAGACAGGACCGATCTCTTTTTTATATTATTTTTTATTATCTTTAAACACATCGTTCTGTTACATGTTCGTACAACATTTCAGCCGAATTTTAATTATAAATGTTTAATCATTACCTGTCTAGCGATGTGTGTTTATGTTGAAATATATATAAAAACGGTTTGTTGTTTTAAATCTTCTATCGCGTGTCATTATATTTATCGAGTTGACTAGTGTGGTTAATGTTTAACGCTTCAGAAATGTGACGTTATTTCCGGTAAGGGAGCATTGTGGGCGCGGATGCTACCTAGAATTTGCGGTGCATTGTGGGATTTTTCAAGGAGCGAACGTTCCAGTGCACTGGAAGGATTCCGCGATTGAGACAGCCCTTAAAATGGCCGACTCCTTGCAGTGCCCTGACTACTGAACAAGGGAGCTGATTGAGATGCACCTAAAGTTTTTATTGAGTTTTGCCCAGCATTGATGATGCCACACATTCAAGCCGACTTGGCAAAGCCACAGCAATAAAACACAACACTTACTGGAACTTTACCCCACCTCAAATTTCATTCCTGAAAAGAGATATACATTTCCTGGGTGACTATTCTCACCTATTAAATTGTTTACTACATCAGCTTTCTTCCTCTCCAGCAACTTTTCACAACTTGTGCAAAAAGCAAATTAGAATACTATAATCAGAACAAACTTTTAACCCATAATATTAACTTGAGTGTGTAACTCACCCAGCACCTCTTTACTGCCAAATGAATATATTATTTCCATATACTCCCCACTACAAATAAAAATGAAAGCACAATGAAGTTTACATTAATAAAATGTAGTTTTATTTGCAGCATGTTTAAAGTTGGCAAAAGCACTTTTGAAATAGGTTTAAATAAAACATAAACAAATACAATCAGATAATTAGAACAGTGCAACACAGATCACAGTGAGGAAAACTCTTTTTGTGTGTGTGTGGGGGTTGGTCCTTAGTGAAACAATCAAAACACTTTGTATTCAAATGTTTTTGACCCAAAACATTTTATATCAGTCAGATTCCTACTTAGAAATAGCAGGCTTTGAACTAAAAGGTTTTGTCTACTAGAAGCATCTGGTTCTAACATCAGAAAGAAAAGCTATTCCAAATTGCCTTAGAATCTGTTCAAATAAATCACAAATGTACAACTTTTTGTGTTTTGACTTAAATATACTAAGGAGTTCCTGTAATATTTAAGGAGGTGAACACAAATACAAGACAAAAATGCTCATGCTAATGGAGTGGTAAGTTTAAAAATTTTTATAGTTAATGAAAAATTAAACAATCAATTTTCCATTACAGCTGCTGATGCATACCTATATTTTTGCATGCTCAGTGAGGTACAGGACATTTGTACAAATACAAAGAATAAATAAGATAAAACAATTACAAATTCAAAGAATAATTAAGTTAAAACAATTAAATGCTATATGTTTTAAGATCTCTATCATTAAATCCCTTCTTTTTTTTTTACACTTTGTGACACAAAAAGAGATATTGTGGGAGTTCCTTCTTTTTTTCATAAGAGCAATGTGAACAGGTGTGGCTCTGTTTTGCTTTGAGTGAGATTTTTCTGACTTTTAAAAGCACTGTCTTTACCTGGAGGAAAAGTTAGTAAGGCATCAGCGAGTTAATGGGTTCTCTGTCAGTGCCATGATGACTCCAAACCCAGAAGAGGGCTTAATACTTTTCTCATATGCAAGGCATTATGATTTTGCTCGGCTCATCCTCTTATGCAGATTTCTTAGCCACAGCTAAACCAATCAGACCAGCCAATCCAGCCAAACCCAGGCCAATGCCACCAACAATTGCCATTCCAACCAGCCCATCTAGAAAACAAAACAATGAGAAGCATGTTAAATGCAAATTCCCTGTTTAATCATGATACATGTGAAGATTATTCATAAACAGGATTTATATGACCTATACCAGGGGTTTTTAAACCTTGTCCAGGAGGCCCCCCAGCACTGCACATTTTCTGTCCCTCATCTAACCCATGATTCAACTTATCAGCTGAATTGGGCGTGTCCAATGAGGGAGACTTGTAAAATGTGCAGTGCTGTGGGCCTCCAGAACAGGTTGAAAAAACCCTGACCTAGCCACGTTTTTACTGCACGCGGATATCTCGCCCGACTATTATGCTTTTCATTTTTGGTCCTTGGAGATGCAAGTCAAATTAGTGTATTTTTCAAGCCTATAATGTGACATTAAACCTATGAAAATGACTTTAAAAAAAAAAAAAAAAAAAGGCACATGGCTCTAAGTGTCACAAATGACTCTCTTTTGTCAGAGTCTTACCTCTCTATCAAAGTTTAATGATTGGGGGTTAACTACATTGAAAACAGATGGACGCTCATATCCTACATACAGCTCCTGTTCATTGTGAAGTTCATTTTTATTTTTAGCAGTATTCAAAAAGTTTTTGTTTAATTAAGTATTACTACTCATTTATAAATCACTCAATGGCCTAGGACCTCAATACATTGCAGATCTTCTCACTAAATATAAACCAAGCAGACCACTCAGATTATTAGGATCAAGTCAGTTAGAAATACCAAGGGTTCACTTGGAACCAGCTTCCAGAAGAGATCAGATGTGCTAAATCAGTAGCCATATTTAAATCCAGACTCAAAAGACATCTGTTTAGCTGTGCATTTACTGAAAGAGCACTGTGCTATGTCCGAAACTGTATTTTATGCATCATCACATTTTATTCTTAACTCTTTTAATTCATTTTAAATACATTTTTAAATCATTTTAAAATGTTAATTCCTTGATTTTGTTGTGATTATTTTTATGATTATTTTGAAGCTGCAGTCAAGTTTTGCCTCTTTGTCGCCATCTCTGTTTGAAACCTACAATTGCAGTTATTTGTGGAATTTTCTTTATGTGGGTTGTGCATCAGCACAGCTCCTTAGCGTAGGGCTGGATGATATGGCCAAAACTGATATCACAATATATTTCTTAATTTCGGTCGATACGATATAATTCCGATATCGATATGAACACTATTAAAAAAAGCCTCATAAAAACTGCCAAGAATGCCCACAACAGATGTACAGTGGGTACGGATCAAAAGGCTGCTTCTACTAAATACTGAGCAAAGGGTCTGAATACTTAGGACCATGTGATATTTCAGTTTTTCTTTTTTAATAAATCTGCAAAGATGTCAACAATTCTGTTTTTCTGTCAATATGGGGTGCTGTGTGTACATTAATGAGGGAAAAAAATGAACTTAAATGATTTTAGCAAATGGCTGCAATATTACAAAGAGTGAACAATTTAAGGGGGTCTGAATACTTTCCGTACCCACTGTATGTACCAACAAACTTATGAAAAGGGGGGAGGGGGACACACAAATAAATTAATGTTCACCTTTTATTTGTATTTAGCCTTCATACAAACAAGAAATGTGAAATCACTGTCAAATAAACATCTCAGACTCACCTTATTAATATCTTTAACTTCAAACTATAGGCTAACATACACTATCAGTCAAAGGTTTTTGAACAGTAAGATTTTAGTTTTTTAAAGAATTCTCTTCTTCTCACGAAGCCTGCATTTATTTGATCAAAAATACAGCAAAAACAGTAACATTTTGAAATATTTACCATTTAAAATAACTGTTTTCTATTTGAAAATATTCTAAAATGCAAGTTATTCCTGTGATTTCAAAGCTGAATTTTTAGCATAATTTCTCCAGTCACATGATCCTTCAGAAATCATTCTAATATTCTGATTTGCTGCTCAAAAAACATTATGTTGAAAACAGCAGAGTAGAATCTGATTCTCTGCTGGTAGGAGGCGCGTTGAGAGCGGTAGAACTAGTGGTTTCCCCAGTGATGGCTGTAATCTAAGCAGCTCCGCTCATGAACGCTACTTTATCAGATAAAATGAAAATGCCATCAATACTATTCTGAAGACAGTATGTCCCCTTCAGAGATACATTCATATGAATCACCCGCTTTTGAAACGTGCAGTGCTCATGTTTATTCAACGAAGTCAAACGGCACAAATAAATCAATGTATGGGAAACACTGGTAATGTATATAGAAATATCGGAAATGTGTTTAAAAATCATATCACCGTTATTGAAAAAAATGATATCGCGATACATATTGATATTGAATTATTGTCCAGCCCTACCTAAGCGTGGATGGATTTAATGTTTTGATGTGTGGCTGTCAGTCACCGCACTGGTGTGGATATTTACTGTACTTCAGAATCACAGATTATAGCCTACGTCTTGGAAGTATGACCCAAATAACAATTTTCACCGTATAATGTCATTTGAACAAGTAATGTGCCTGCCACTTTTGTTCTGACCAACAGAGGAAAAAAAGCATTACAATAATTCACGCTACCAATGGTGATTAAATCTAACAATCGCTTAGCCCATATCACATCAAACTGTGAAAATTATCATTGTTATAATTTGTTTTTTAAATTGTTAATGTTAACAACATCAGCATTACGTGAGTATGTGTATGTAGTATTAGCATTGCATGTAGATTTCAATTTCTGTACAGTCTAATCTCTAATTGCCATACCAATCGAATTTCATATAAAGAAACTCTTTTAACCAAAAAATTAAAATATTCTTCCTTAGAACTGGTTCTCTTTAAAGGGGACATCAGGTGCCCATTTTCCACAAGTTGATATGATTCTTTAGGGTCTTAATGAAAAGTCTATAACATACTTTGGTTAAAATTTCTCAATGGTAGTGTAAAACAACACCCTTACCTTGTCAAAAACAGTTCTGTTCACAGCGACCTGTTTTGGTGCATGTCCCTATAAATGCTAATGAGCTACTGTTTACCAGCCCCCCTCTTCCGTGGGGTGACGAGCTGTTCTCTGAGGCTGTAAACTTTAGCTGCGGAACTTGCTAACTAGCGCATTATTAGGAAAGGTGATTTTCAGGGTTTCAGCAGGATTTTTAAGCTCAAATTTAAGACTTTAAGACCTTTTTTAAGACCTGCACAAATAAAATTAATGTCATATGAGCGGGGTAGGGCAATGTCTATAGTACCATATTAAACTGTAAAATGACTGTAAAAAGCATAATTTACAATTCAGATACAAGTTTTCACAAAAACTTTTATAAAATGATCAATTTTACATTTCAAACTTTAAACCATTTTTAAAGTCAAAAGTATTAATTATATTGATTTAAACAATTATTATCAATAAAATTATTATCTAAATTAAATAACATGAATTAGGGGTGTGCGATATTGACAAAAAATGACATTTTATCGATAATGATAATTATCTTAAAGATTACTGTGGACAGCTGACTCCTGAATTTTTTTTATTTTTATATTCTTCATATTCTGTGTGGTCAGTTCACAGCACTGATAGAAATAAATCTTTTCCAATAAGTTTTATGGGTATTTTTTACCTTGGAGCCATTTTTTCTAAAAGTGTGCATCATCTTTTGAGTCAAATTCTTGCATTTGGGCTGTTACCAACCAAATGAAATCAGCATCAACAACATTTATCTTTGCAATGCATCTGAAGTGGCATTTAGATGTATTTACACACTGTTTAATGCAGCTCTGAGGGACATAGAATGCTAATCTGCAGTTTAGGCATGGGACGATAACCGGTTTCAAGGTATACCGCGGTTTGGAAAATTCACGGTTTCAAAACCACTAAAATTTCCGTTATACCGTTCCTGCGGTATGCGCAGTTTTTTTACGTGTTGTCAAAGACTGAAAGTGCCGGACTCCCTCAGTTGTGAGCAGTGAAGAGCGTAACGAGTCACACAACGACTCCTCCTCCGGATAGCGGTCAGTGAGAGTAACCTGTGTGTAGGATGATGGCCGCATGAGGTGAATCCCTGGAACTTTTTTCCCCGTCGAAAAAGGCGAAGTCTGCTGTATGGGAATTTCTCGGGTAACGTAGACCAATCATGTTCCGTACACAATGATGTTCCGTACAGATGACGTTTTGGCACCGAAACGCTAAATAAATACTTCCAGGTTGTACACAAACGATATATCTGTGTCGTCTTCATTTCTCCCTCTTTCACCCTCAATCAAGACAGAGACCCATTCGCCGGTTGTTTCAGTGTTGAAATAAATACTATTTTGCTTGCTACCGAGGCAGATAACATACCTAATTAACTAGCTAACGTCAACTAGTTTCCTCCCTCACATTACTTCACAGAGCGGGAAATAGCAGACTAAAGTACTAAGTTTCGGCGATTTGGTACAATAAATTTAGCTGGTATCACGTCTATAATTTTAAGCCTCCGGCCAAAAACAGGGCAAAAGGGACTGCTACAAGGGGGGAAGAAAGGGAATAGGGAGGGGGAAAGAAATTTTTTAAATATCCATCACACTTCATGAACCCTTTTAAGCAAAGGGTTTGATTGATTTTTGACTTTAAAATTTATAATAAAAAGTAAAAAAAAAAAAAAAAACTGATCTGACAAACACAGCACACACTCTTGCCAGGACTTGCACCTGGAATCTTCCACCAAAGCATGGATGTGTTACTATTACACCACAAGAGTTGTCTTTCTTTTTTACAAACACTGCAAACAGTAATTAAAAACAAAATGTTCACAGCACAGCAAACACACTAAAAAACTGAAAAATAAAAAAAAATATATATAAAAACCTAATTACCATAACTACTATAAAATCAAATACCTCCGTGTACATTCTCCCTCCACTGTGCAACAGAGAGGCCTGAGGCTGGACAATACCACCGGCCCTTCAGCTGAGTGTGGCCAGTAGTCTTGCTTTTTGTCAGCCCACACTGCTTGCAGATGTAGTGATATACGTCCTTTGCTAGACGTTTCCGAGGTGGTTCCCCCCTAGCCACTCGCTCCTCATCCTCTTGGGCAGCTTTCTGCCTTCTCCATGTGCGCTGCCTGGGCTGAGTAGAGGGACAAGTTTGTGGTGGCAGGTTATCAGGCAGCTGGAATTGGGGAGGAGGCTGGAACTGGGGAGGGGGCATAAACTGGGTAGACTGAGGCACTGGTAGACCTGGTGGGTAGCTGGGAAAGGGTGGGTAGGACCCAGGGGGGAATGCAAAGTGTGGTGCTGGTGGGTATATGGGAAATGCCGAGTAAGATCCAAGAGGAGGGGTGGGCAGTGGGCACCTGTTGGAGATACGCTTATGAATAAAGGCCTCTCCCTCCTGATTTGCTGGCTCCTCAAATACCATGGCCTCATGCCCATGCTGTGCAGGAGCAGCTGGACGTGTGCGCACTTCAGGAAGTGACTCCTTGGCCAAATATAATTGTTTGGGCAGTGCAGTACCCTGCAGCAGCATGTCTCTGTCCACACGTTTCTGTCTTCTTAGTAGCCTGCAAGAGAAACATTCTTCATCTTAAATTAGCCATTTTAAAGGATTAAAGCCCATTGTCTATAATTTTAAAAGAAGCATGTACAGGAAGGTTTTATAAGTACAACCTTGATATACTACTGTGATTGTATAAAAGTATTGCATAAGAGAAGACTCACCACGAGGAGACAGTAGTGGTGTTTATCGGGACCAGAGCCAGGCTAGTCTGTCCTAGAACCGCTCTGCTGTCCTCCAGCAGCTGTTTCAAGTGGCTGTATATCACCACAATAGATTGTGGAATTGGCAGAGTATTTCCTTGTGTGTCCTTGGGCCTGTTCCTTGCTTGCTGAAACTCTTTCAAAAGCCGTATGCAAACACATTCACAGACCCTGTGGACTTCAGGGTCCTGAGCCGCCTGCCCATGAGTCATGAACAGTCTATGGAAAAGAAGGATGATATAATCTGGACTGTATACTGTGTTAAAACTAGTGAAGCTCCAAATAGTCAAATTACCTCTCTGCTGCCTGCTGTCCTGGAGCAGAGCCACTCCGCTTCCTGGATGCTCTCCAAGGTCCTGGCAAAGTCTTCTTCTTAACTCTCTGGCTATATTTTGATGGTACCTTGTCCATGGCATGCAGAGGCATGTACAGCTGGACTATGTCGGCCTCCTCTTGTGATGACAAGGCAGTGATCGTTCTGTTTAGGCCAACCAGGTAGGCTGCCAGGGCATCAACTGCCTCCCAACCCAAGACACCTCTGGAATCACACTGTGCACTCTGAAAATTGAGAAAAAAAGACAACCACAGTTCAATAAATATATACGGTGTTGTAGTAATTATTTTGCATTGTACATGCATATATTTTAACTTTACAAATGGTTGACAATAAGTTCTTTGCACTGCACAAGATATATTTATTTAAAAAGTAAAAGATGGTACAGGATAACAACATTACCTGGCCTGATGTGCTAGGACTTGCAATGTCATCCTCCTCTTCCTCAGTGACCTCCTCATCAGGGGATTTGGGTCCAGTGTCACCCACCTGACCGGTCACCTGGGCCTCTGCGACAGCTACTGGAGGGTCAGAGTCCTCAGCCCTAAGGTCAGCTGCATGGCACACAGTTGTGTCAATTTCACTGTCATCTTCGGGCTCCTCTGGGGGGCATGTCGTTGTGGTTTGCAGTCAACTGGTCGCCTCTATTGGACTGGGCCAATAAGTACTCCACTGCAATGCGCTCCCCTGCAATGATTTTTAACATATTGTTAATGGGGAGAGGACACACACACACACACACACACAGACAAATACAGGAGAGAGAGGAATACTCCAATGCTCAGCATTGCCCTGAGAGATATCTTACCAGTGGGTTTTCCTGGAGGGGTGAATTCTGGCATCAAAGCCCAACCAAGGACCCGTTGGCTCATGTTGTTTAAATGAGACATTAAGCAGACATCAAATGTCCTGAGGGTTGAGGCCCCCACCATAGATACAGCTTCTTTTGTCCGGCTCATGTTCCACCTCGAGGCCCCCTCTAACATGTACATTTGTGTGTGCATGGCATTACATCTCCATCCTAAGAATGAAAATGCACAGATTCAGTCAGCAATTATTTTAAACTGAGGACATACAAATTTAATGACACAGTTATAGAACAGTAACATAGAATAAGGAGACAAGTAGCTGGTAGTAAATTGCATGAAAACAAGCCAAATCCAGGTAGTACCCAGGGTTCTACTTCTATAAAATAATATATATTTAAATGTTGACACAATTGCAATCTTTTCAACTTAGAAATCTACAGAACATACTGCAGTTTAACATTCAGAATTTACCAGGAATGAAGGCACACTGGTGTGAAATTTCGGAAAATTGTATTGGAAGTGTAATTTATTTTTTTATTTTGACTGAAGTCCCATTCGTTTACATGGAGAGGGCGGGGTTTATGACCTGAACTGCAGCCAGCCACCAGGGGGCGATCAAAGAGCCCGCAGCTTCACTTGTAAAGACGAGTGAGACACACCCGGTATAGATAGGCCTGTGTGCATTTGTGAGTTTAAGCTGCGGAATGACAGTCTCAAAAGAATCCACAAATACAAAACCGCATATTCACGGACATTCTTAAGGCAGAACACTACTGCAAAGGACTTGCTATTTGTTGTGTATACTGTGAGCAAAGAAGCAATGCACATATTTCCTTTGTCTGGATTGCCCTGTGTGGATCTTGCTTACATTTGTGGATTCATGTGCGCGCGCGTGTGTGTGTGTGGATGGATGTCGCGCATGTGTGGATCGCTGTGTGTATGGATCTCTCGAGCGTATGTGTGGATCGCTGTGTGTATGGATCTCTCGAGCGCATGTGTGGATCGCTGTGTGTATGTATGGCAAGCCAAAGTATTCATAAACGCCTGCTCGGGCGTCTGATTGCACACTGACACGGGCGTTTATCATAACAGAAATGGGCGTCGAATACTCGCGTTTTGAGTCGGACAAAACGCACGTTATGAACGTGTAAACAGGTAAACCAAACTGGCGGTGCAAAGGCCTGTCTGAAGTATCCAGACAGGCGAAAAGAACGTGCTCCCTTCTAGTATTCTCAAAATGGCACGTCCAAAGCATGTGCTCACTTCATAGGGCTTGAGTCTGTCATGCTTTGTCCGCTAGGATTTGGGGTATTACGGCAAGGCATTGCTGCCACATCGGTATTATTTTTTCCCCCACAAAACACATTAAACATAAACATTTTTAATTGTATGTGGTTAAGGTTCATTAAAGAAATGGGTCTGATAAACTCTCTATTCTAGATCAGTGGTGTGGTACAATTTATGTGATGTCTAAGGGATGTAAGTTGTTGTTCATTTTAGCAGCTGTGTAACATTACCTCTATAGCACCATGTAGCACCTAGATGACCACCATGGCTCATAGAATTCTGGTACAGTGCAGGATCACTTTTATCGTCATATTTTGTCAACATTAAACCCGGACCTCGATATTGTGGAAGACACAATTGTAAGGTAGGTTAATCATTGTTTTTCATTCACCGGGTAACACTTTATAATAACTTTTATTAATAGATCATTAACAAACATTATATAGGCCTAATGGTTAACAGATCATTAGTTAACATAAATTCACATATAAAGAAACGTGAAATAATGTGCTTGTTAATGTTTACTAATAACTGTACACTGTGTGCAGAATTATTAGGCAAGTTAATATCCTGGTCGTATTTTTTTTCCCAAGAACATTTTACCAATTCCAAACCACATCAATCTTAATAACTACTATTGATTTTGTATTTAATAATTTCTAAGTTATATATAATTGTCTATGAAGGCTGAAAGTCAAAAACTCCTTATTTCAGGTGTGCTGAATTATTAGGCAGGCTTTCTTTTACAGATAAAATGAGCCAAGTAAAAAAAATAAATAAATAATAATGAAATGCCCATGAGAAGGATGCAATACTAATTCAATAATAGAATTAGCAAAGTTAAGGCATGACCATTGGGCAGCAAAATGCTCATTGGGTCAGCAGGGTCAGAAAAAAACAGGTGGAGAAGAAAAGACACGTTAACTGCACAAGAATTAAGGTGAAGAATTAGGTGTGAAACCATCAGGAATCATTTAGTCTCAAGCGCCAGCATTTTCCAGAACTGCAACCTTCCTGGAGTCTCCAGAAGTGCAATGTGTCAGGTTCTCAGAGACCTTGCTTGGGTAAAAAATGCTAAAAAAATAACCCTCACTTAATAAGAATAACATGCTGAAGTGTTGTGAAATACATGAAGACTGATTTTGTATAGGCTTTATGGACAGATAAGTTGAGAGTGACTCTTGAAGGACCAGCATCACATCCTCTTGCACTGTTTGAAAAATGTATCTTCCAGAATCTGGCAGTAAGTTTTAGGAGCTCAGTTTTATTCCATCTCCTATCCTAAAAAGTCTGTCTTGCAGAGATTGACTAAAATGAGTTATTCATATGATTATGGACACATCTCGAAAATCTACAAAGGATTTTAACATGTTATTCAATCATTAAAAGCTTTTCTTAATGTACAACACTTTTGCTGCTGTTGAGGTATACGGGTAGGGTTAGGGACAGGTTTGGTGGTTTAAGGTTGGGTAAGGGGTCAGCAGTGTACAGGGGTCAATTTGATAAGGGAACGTGATTCAATCCGTTTATATTTCATTGCTTTGGTAAATGATACATATATTTTCCTGAAAATTTGTTTCCCCCCTCCTGTTGATGTATGATTCAAAGAATATTCTGTTTAATGATACACACCAGTATACTAATATAAGTGTAATAAAAACATGTTTTGCACCAAAATTACAATGTGTTTATGTCTTTACCAAGCATTTAGCTAAACTTAACTAACCACCCTTTACACAAACATAGTTACAGTAGCTAAAAGTCCAGTGACAATAAAGATACTAAAAAATGTTTAAATATTTATAAACATTTACAAATGATGAATAGTCTCAACTTTAGATTGGGTACTGCAAAAACATGAACAAATGATTAATAAATTATTTGTAAAGATGTGAAAATAGGGTTAATTCTGGTCATTTGGGAAACTTTTTGCCATCAAAATGACTGCTCATGAAGGTACTAATGATTAGTAAATGTTTATAAACCTTTACAATTGATGAATAGTTTCCACTTTAGATTGGGTATGCAAAAACATTAACAAATAATTAAGTGATTTAAGATGTGCAAATAATAGGAGTCTACACAGCAAACAAAGACCAAATATATGACTTTTACAGACTGTGATTGATATAATGAATATATTAACATAAATAGTTTGTGCTTATAATTACTAATTCAGCTATATTTTCACAACATTTGTAAATGTAAAAAGGAGAATTAGCTAATATGTGAACTGAAGTTTAATGACATTTGTTTAATGTGTTTTGTGGGGGAAAATAATACCTATGTGGCAGCAATGCCTTACCGTAATACCCCAAATCCTAGCGGACAAAGCATGACAGACTCAAGCCCTATGAAGTGAGCACATGCTTTGGACGTGCCATTTTGAGAACACTAGAAGGGAGCACGTTCTTTTCGCCTGTCTGGGTACTTCAGACATGCCTTTGCACCGCCAGTTTGGTTTACCTGTTTACACGTTCATAACGTGCGTTTTGTCCGACTCAAAACGCGAGTATTCGACGCCCATTTCTGTTATGATAAACGCCCGTCAAAAACGCGCGTTTTTGGTGACTCCAAAGCGCGCGTCAACAACGAGCGTTTTTACAGCAAATCACACGTCGTGGACGCGCGTTTTGATTAAAAGAAACACGCGTTTCCGTCGCGCGTGTTCCAAGAACCCAAAGCGCACGTCAACAACGCGCGTTTTTATGGCAAATCACACGTCGAGGACTCGCCTGTTGCTGATAAAACGCACGCTTTTGACGTGTCAGTGTGCAATCAGACGCCCGAGCAGGCGTTTATGAATACTTTGGCTTATGGCAAGCCAAAAGGGTCAGATTTACGCTATAAATAAATACGCCGTTGTGATTACAAACGCTGTAAAAACCGCGCGAAAATACGTCAATGGCGCCGTATCTGCCTGCGTTTAAGTGCACATGAAAAGCGCCGCTTTTTACAACGTTCATATTACCATATGACGCCGTAAAAAACGCCGTTTTAATTGCACAGAGCGCTCGTCGCTTATGCCGTTAAGCTTATAGTATAATATGCCACGCCCATTGATTTCCACAGCCAGTGATATTGAACAGTTCTCACCCAATCAATGATGCGCAGAACCAGACCAGAACAATTCACCACAGATCATTTGTGGCAATCCAATTCGCAACTGTGTGCATAGTTAGTAAGGAGGGCGTAGGTTTGCTTTCGAGAACCCCCCCTTTGTTTTGTTTTGTTTTATAGTATAGCACTTTAATTTAATATTAATCAAATTGGACCCAGGATGATTCTGAAAGAATACTCTGCTGCTGCTGTAGTAAGGAAATAGTGCGCATCTGATTGACACATAAACTGCACGCTCTTATACCAGTGGTGTTTTTTATTTCTTGGATATTTCAGCTAACAGCTTGATTTGTACGTTCAGTTGAACAACATTAATTTAAAGTTAAAGACTGTCCGCAGCGACTCAGGATGCTGTTCCAAATCCTGCTGCACCACAGAGTGCCATTTACATAGTTTCCCAAAAAAAACAAAAAAAACAATCACATATTTGTCCCAAATTATTGTTGATGTTCATGACTTTATCCTAGGCTGAAAGATTGTGTATCTTTCCGCACAAAGTTTGTCTTTCTGTCCATATGCTTTATATAGGGAGCTAATAATAGCCATAGATCGCGCTTTCTCTTTCCGTTTGCTCCGTTTTGTCAAACAAACACCGTACTTCAAACTCATCGATGCAACTTTGTTCATTCCTGAAGTGGGATTTTATATTAGCTGTTTTGGACTGCTGTCTTGAATTGGGTGCAATGATTACTGCTAAGAGTGTCATTCTGAGGCTGTGGAAATCGGACACTGTTCCTCAGTTTAAGACCTGGTTGAACTATGTTACTGGAATATTGCATATGGAAAGAGTCCGGTATGGAGTTATTGGTAATCTTAATAAGTTTTACAGTATATGGCAAGCATTTCTAGATCATTTGGACCTATGTAATGCTGACTCTGACCAGCAACGTAATGCTTAGTATCTTGTCTGCCCCCTATTGAGTGCCTAGTCATTTTTCCATTGAAACTGTTTGTATGCCCTGATTGTTGTTCTCAAAGTCTGTTTTTTTTTATTTTTTTTTTATTGATTTATTTTTTAATCATTATTATTTCATGTATTTTGTTCTTTTATTGTTGTTGTTTATTGTGCAATATAAAACTAATAAAAATACTTATAAAAAAAAAGGGTTTATGGTCCTGTTTTATCTTTGTAACATCACAAGATTGTAATCACTAGTAATCACTAGTAAACGGAAGAATTTATGTTAATTTATGTTAATAAACTTTTATTATAATGATGTATTCTACTGACAGTGCATGCAATTCATTTTCATTAAAACAGCCATATTATATTTATAAAAAAAATAAATGACAACTTGCATCTGGTCTGTTGATGAAGCCATGTCTCAGGTCACATGTGAATTATGGATCGCCTTTTCACAGGCGTCCAATCACAGCTGACTTCCAGAAAAGGGGAAGTAACCAATGGCATTAGAGATAACAATTAAAACAGCAAGTCCCGCAATAATCATTCTGTAAATGATTGTACTTTGTACAGACACATTATGATCTAACAGAGAAATAGAATAACCAAATAATGCAATTTCTGGATCAGGTGTAAAAACACAACCATACATATCCGAGAACCATTTAAATATGTCACACCAGAAATCGTATAGTTTTGGACATGTCCAAAAGAGATGGGTCAGAGAGCCTTCTGCAGATTTACACCTGTCACAAATAGGAGAGATAGTAGGAAAAATTCTGTGCAATTTAGATTTTGAATAGTGCAGTCTATGCATCACCTTACATTGAATTAACTGATGCCTAGAACTAATAGCATTAACCCTGCATAAACCCTTTTTATAGATTTTAATGACACGTTTCCACGGTTTTTAGCATGGTAAATCTACCAAAAAGGTTATATTTGAAATTTTCATAGAACATAAAGCTTGGGCTATATTAACTTTGCAAAATGAAAATAAAATAATATAAAGCTAATAGTCAACTTGTTGCTATATGCTGAATTAGTTGTAGTTCACCACTATATGCTTACCCAACCATATTTACAGTGAGGAAAATAAGTATTTGAACACCCTGCTATTTTGCAAGTTCTCACACTTAGAAATCATGGAGGGGTCTGAAATTGTCATCGTAGGTGCATGTCCACTGTGAGAGACATAATCTAAAAAAAAAAATCCAGAAATCACAATGTATGATTTTTTAACTATTTATTTGTATGATACAGCTGCAAATAGGTATTTGAACACCTGTCTATCAGCTAGAATTCTGACCCTCAAAGACCTGTTAGTCTGCCTTTAAAATGTCCACCTCCACTCCATTTATTATCCTAAATTAGATGCACCTGTTTGAGGTCGTTAGCTGCATAAAGACACCTGTCCACCCCATACAATCAGTAAGAATCCAACTACTAACATGGCCAAGACCAAAGAGCTGTCCAAAGACACTAGAGACAAAATTGTACACCTCCACAAGGCTGGAAAGGGCTACGGGGAAATTGCCAAGCAGCTTGGTGAAAAAAGCTAAACATGACTGTCAATCTCCCTCGGACTGGGGCTTCATGCAAGATCTCACCTCGTGGGGTCTCAATGATCCTAAGAAAGGTGAGAAATCAGCCCAGAACTACACGGGAGGAGCTGGTCAATGACCTGAAAAGAGCCGGGACCACCAAGGTTACTGTTGGTAATATACTAAGACATCATGGTTTGAAATCATGCATGGCACGGAAGGTTCCCCTGCTTAAACCAGCACATGTCCAGGCCCGACTTAAGTTTGCCAATGACCATTTGGATGATCCAGAGGAGTCATGGGAGAAAGTCATGTGGTCAGATGAGACCAAAATAGAACTTTTTGGTCATAATTCCACTAAACGTGTTTGGAGGAAGAAGAATGATGAGTACCATCCCAAGAACACCATCCCTACTGTGAAGCATGGGGGTGGTAGAATCATCTTTGGGGTGTTTTTCTGCACATGGGACAGGGCGACTGCACTGTATTAACGAGAGGATGACCGGGGCCATGTATTGCGAGATTTTGGGAACAACCTCCTTCCCTCAGTTAGAGCATTGAAGATGGGTCGAGGCTGGGTCTTCCAACATGACAATGACCCGAAGCACACAGCCAGGATAACCAAGGAGTGGCTCTGTAAGAAGCATATCAAGGTTCTGGCGTCTCCAGACCTAAACCCAATAGAGAATCTTTGGAGGGAGCTCAAACTCTGTGTTTCTCAGCGACAGGCCAGAAACCTGACTGATCTAGAGAAGATCTGTGTCGAGGAGTGGGCCAAAATCCCTCCTGCAGTGTGTGCAAACCTGGTGAAAAACTACAGGAAACGTTTGACCTCTGTAATTGCAAACAAAGGCTACTGTACCAAATATTAACATTGATTTTCTCAGGTGTTCAAATACTTATTTGCAGCTGTATCATACAAATAAATAGGTAAAAAAATCATACATTATGATTTCTGGATTATTTTTTTTTTTAGATTATGTCTCTCACAGTGGACATGCACCTACGATGACAATTTCAGACCCCTCCATGATTTCTAAGTGGGAGAACTTGCAAAATAGCAGGGTTTTCAAATACTTATTTTCCTCACTGTATATACAACCTCAAAAATGTGAGAAGTGTCCATTAAATAATTGTAAAAAATAATAAGTGTTCCTGTGGCTCAGTGGTAGAGCATTGTGTTAGTAGTGCAAAAGGCCATGGGTTCAATTCCCAGGGAACACACATACTGATAAAAAAATAACAGTAATGTATAACCTGAATGCACTGTAAGTTGCTTTTAAAGCGTCTGCTAAATGCATAAATGTAAATTGTAAATGTACATGACTGTAAATCCCAAATTGGTTTAAAGGACCTTTGGATGAATAAATTATTTGTTCATATAAATAAGCAAGAGTTGCTGTATAAACTTTTTAATATATTTTGTATTACTATGTCAAATTTTAGGGGTTGATGGTAATATATTCTTTCATTGTAAGAGAGTTCTGCACTTTACCCTACTTATATTTATAAAAATAAAATAAAAAAATAAATGACAACTTGCATCTGGTCTGTTGATAGACAGATAGACCTTTTCACAGGTGTCCAATCACAGCTGACTTCCGGAAAAGGGGAAGTAACCAATGGCGTTAGAGATAACAATTAAAACAGCAAGCCCCGCCCCACGACTGACAAAAATAGAAGTGTTCGCGCGAGCGGGTGAGAGAAGATCGAGCGCGCGAGGGCTTGTATTGCGCGCAGAGGACAAGTGACGCGCGCGCGAGTGTTTGAAATTAGCTTGCGTGCTCCCGTTTCCTCGCCTGTAGATCTGTTTTCCTCTCGCGGAAGTGATTTACCGCGCGCGCCAGCATAAGTGGTGCGCTCGGTTATTAATGGCATAGATTTGACGCCATACATTTGGATATGGTCAGATGAAACCAAAATAGAACTTTTTGGTAAAAACTCAACTTGTTGTGTTTGGAGGAGAAAGAATGCTGAGTTGCATCCAAAGAACACCATACCTACTGTGAAGCATGGGGGTGGAAACATCATGCTTTGGGGCTGTTTTTCTGCAAAGGGACCAGGACGACTGATCCGTGTAAACGAAAGAATGAATGGGGCCATGTATCGTGAGATTTTGAGAGAAAACCTCCTTCCATCAGCAAGGGCATTGAAGATGAAACGTGGCTGGGTCTTTCAGCATGACAATGATCCCAAACACACCGCCCGGGCAACGAAGGAGTGGCTTCGTAAGAAGCATTTCAAGGTCCAGCGGAATCGGGCTGAATGCGGCTGAGTGTCGGCACACTCGGCTGTGTGCTGGCAGCGGCTTGCCAGAAGTGAGCCAGGTCCGGCCCAGTAATGGTTGCCAGATTTGGCTAGGTTTTGGATCTGTGGATCTGGCCCGATTCTGGTTGAGAAACGGCACATTGAGCCACATTCAGCCCGACTGTGGACCACAAGTGTCAGTCCTAAACTGTAACACTTGTGTGTGTGTGTATATATATATATATATATATATATATATATATATACACACACACACACACACACACACACACACAAATATATGTATGTGTGTGTGTGTAATTTATTTTATTTATTTATTTTGCCAGGGTAAATTTAACATGAGGTAATGACTTAAATGTACATCTCAGATGATTAAAAAAAATTAAAAATAAAATAGATATAAATGTAACTTTGACTATTTGACACCTCACGTGCAAAGCCCGCGAAAGAACCAGAGGTTATATAAGCTGCGGTCGTCACATCACGCGCACAGCCGGACTCTGAGTGGACATCGCCTGACGGGAGAGCTTTCACGAGGTAAAGTATTTTTTGTGTACATAAGTATAAAATCGACGGATCTGTCATTTAAATGTACCATAAGCCTACTGTTCACATAAACGAGGCTTTCAGTCTTTATTTTGTACGGCCCGCTCTTCAGCACCGTTAATTACCGTTAATGCCGTTATATCTGTGTGACGTCATTTGCGCAGATCTGCTAGAATTGAGAAAACCTCCTTTCGTTTCACATTCATGTCTGTCAAGGTAACGTTATTTAAAAAACAATATAGCCTATATATTAATTTTACAATTATTATTAATATTATTTTCACATTTAAGCAGTGTTGTGTGAGAGCAGTGAGAGCGCGCGACACTGACGCACACTGAACGCGCGCTCTCTCTCTCTCTCTCTCTCTCTCAGCGTGTGTGGTAGAGCGAGCGAGAGACAGAAGACTCACACAAGCCAATGTAGCCTATCCTTATGAGATAATAATAGTAAAAATAATAATAATTCTGCTTTTTAATAACAAATAATTAAAATAAAAGTAAAACATGTATGCATGTGTATACACCAGGGAAGAAATAAAAGTCATATTCAAATATTTATTCTTTTTTTCTTTCTTTTTTCAGATTGTCATCCGATTGATGGAAGTGATCAGTCTAGCAGTCATCCTGCATCTTGGATTTATTCAGTTTGTACAGACATATGCATTATCTTATATTGAGTGATGCTTTTTCTTTTTCTCCCTTTTGTTTCTGTGTCAGTAGCTGCTGCACCCTAAAGCCTCCACAGCACTTGTCACAAGTCTTTGGCTTTGTAAGTATATATATTTTTTAAGCTGACTGTCAAACATTTTCTACATTTTTTAAATGTAGGTTCATTAAATATATGTGACCCTGGACTACAAAACCAGTCATAAGGGTCAATCTTTCTAAATTGAGATTTATACATCATCTGAAAGCTTTCCATTGATGTATGGTTTGTTAGGATTGGGCAATATTTGGCTGAGATACAAATTTGAAAATCTGGAATCTGAGGGCGCAAAAAAAATCAAAATATTGAGAAAATCACTACCTAAATGAAGCTCTTAGCAATGCATATTACTAATCAAAAATTAAGTTTTAATATATTTATGGTAGGAAATTTACAAAATATCTTCATGGAACATGATCTTTACTTAATATCCTAATGATTTTTGGCATAAAAGAAAAATAGATCATTTTGACCCATACAATGTATTTTTGGCTATTGCTACAAATATACCCCAGCGACTTAAGACTGGTTTTGTGCTCCAGGGTCACATATGTCATGCAGCAGTTATTTATTCATTTATTTATTTAACAGTCTAGCATAATCTGATCTGTTTTAAAAGTTATGTATTTTGTAGTTTGTTAGTGAATTTACATGATTTAATTACACAACATATTATGTGAATAGTGTAATAATGTTCCTGCTACACTTCTAATATTTTTGTGATTGCTTTTTTATATTTTTTTGTCAGATTTGTCAAGATCATCTGAAAAGAGTTCACCTATGCCATGTAAGTAATTGAATGTTATCTTGGAAAGACAAAAAAAAGTCCAGGGTGCTCCGGAAGTTCAGATGTCTGAGGGTGCACTTTGGGGTAGGGAATTCAAGTAAATGTAAAAAATTATTTTAAAAGCCTTTATTTTGGCTATTTCATAATAGAAAATATAAAAGACACGGGAAGAAGACATGGTTGCTTCTTCCCTTGTCCTTTATATTTTCTATTATGTAATAGCCAGTAAAATAAAGGCTTCTTAAATAATTTTGAAGAAGAGTGCCTTGGATTTCCCTTTTTTTACATTTAATTGAATGTTATATTTTGCTATAGAGTAGATGTGTAAATATATGGTTTCTTTTAGGATATTGTAATCAGATGGGCTAGGACATAATATCTTAAGATTAATTTTGTTGTACTGTTTGAGTCAGGGTGTAATTTTGAGTAAGTAGTCAAGTAGTAGTGACCATGCAGGGTGCCCAAATTTTTATAGACCTTTTTCTTTTTTTTGTCATTTTTAAACTGTAAAACTGTATTATTTTTAAATTAAATCTACAACATAATGTCTGCAAAAAGTGAAAAAGTAGTCTGAATTTCTGAAATGACTTTTTGACCACATAACATGCAGTATATATTTTTTTCTTGATCTTCTTCCTACCTGGTCTTTATGCTAAGCTTCATGTTTAAATAGGCAAACTTGTGCCACATATACCAGACTGACACTGACACACACACACACACACACACACACACACACACACACACACACACACACATATATATATATATATATATATATATATATTATTTTTCTGCAAATACTGCAGTGAGCTGGATGGAAAAACTGAGAAGTTTATAAACAGAAGGCATGGAAGAAGAGAGCAGGTCCTACAACAAAGAAATTCTTCTTAAGGTATGCTCCAAATTTACCATTTACCATTGAGTTCACTGAGATCTTACTAACTATGTTTCAATATGTGTCCCCTCTTTATCTCTTTCCTTTTTTCTGTCCATCTTTTAGGATAAACCTGAGGTCCTGGGAGATCTTAGAGGTTCTAATATGTTTTTTATGCAGTTGTTGATGTCAATTTTTCAATAATAAATTCTCATATTTTTTACATTTATGGTGTCATTCTTATTGGGGGGTATTGAGGGGGGAACTGCACGTGTGTGTGTGTGTGTGTAATATTTGTGGAAACAACTGTAAATAAAAACTGGAGGAAATCTTTAATAATACATTTTTTTTTATTTTTTAGAGAATCAATGAATTACACGAACAGTTCTTATCCATGTAGGCTATATAGCAAATAAGCTAATATTGTTTTGGTAAATTTTGTTGTTATTAATTAAATGAATATTGGTTTGTATTTCATATACATTACCATTTGGTATCCAGACTCGTGCCAGTACCGGCTAATTGTATAATCTATGCTGGCGTGATTGCGGCCCGATGCCGGCAGTGTCGGCTCAGTGTCGGACTCGGGCCAGCGTATTCTGGCGCGTCATTCACTCCCGTAATTCACAAGAGTCCGGCAACCGCATCCGGGCCGAGTTATTTCTTCCGGTTTGCCGGATTTGGGCCGTTATCGGGCCGGATCATTTTGGCTACCTGGGCAGTCTCCAGATCTCAACCCCATCGAAAATCTTTGGAGTCCGTGTTGCCCAGCGACGTCCCCAAAACATTACTGCTCTAGAGGAGATCTGCATGGAGGAATGAGCCAAAATACCAGCAACAGTGTGTGAAAACCTTGTGAAGACTTACAGAAAACGTTTGACCTCTGTTATTGCCAACAAAGGGTATATAACAAAGTATTCAGATGAAATTTTGTTATTGACCAAATACTTATTTTCCACCATAATTTGCAAATAAATTACAAAACTACAATGTGATTTTCTGGATTTTTTTTTCTCATTTTGTCTCTCATAGTTGAGGTATACCTATGATGAAAAATACAGGCCTCTCTCACCTTTTTAAGTGGGAGAACTTGCACAATTGGTGGCTGACTAAATACTTTTTTGCCCCACTGTATATATATATATACAGTGTTGGGGAGTAACTAGTTACATGTAACGGAATTACATAATTTAATTACAAAATAAATTTAATTGTAATTAGTTACAGTTACTGAGAAAAAACGTGTAATTAAATTACAGTTACTTCTGAAAATGTTAATGATTACAAAGGGGGTTACATCTGAATTTTTTTTCACACACCCACACCCATATTGACCTATTTAATTGACCTATTTCATAAATTGCATTGAATGCTCTAAAACATGAGACAGCAATGTTTCAGGAGTTTAGGACACAGAACAAGACACATGCTTATTAGATAACGGTTTTATTTCCTATTTGGGTTTATGCATATGCTTTATTTTTTTAAGATTAAAGGTTTTTTCCAAGGCATTCTTATATGCCAGTGTTTCCTGACATAACCATGCAAACATTTGATTTCAAAACCAGTATCATAGCTAATAAACAATTTATTGTTAGGATTTTAAATCTGTATTTAACTTCAGAATGATCTCAAAGTAAATAAGAGATGTTAAGTCTGATTTTGTGGTGGCTGTGGTTTAAATTAAATTATTACACGGCTCTGTGAAAATGCTTGATTCTGATTGGTCAGTCGTGACATTCTAAGGTATGTTATTCCCCAGTAACAACTGGTAAAAGCTAATAACACACTCTTCCGGGTAACTTAAGTCGGTGCTATATGCTTGCAAGGAACAGTTTTTCTTGGTGGAAGCTTTGCGTTTGGTTAGCTAATAAATTATGAAAACTCAATTCAATAGTATGTGTACAATTTCTTAATTCTGTTTACCTGATATCGTGGACTCACTCTCTCATTTCATACAAACAGCTGCTGCCATTTTGTTTCGTACACTGTAATGGATTATAAGATAACTAACAAACTAGTACTTAATTATTTATGTGGTGAAATGTTGTGTAATAAAAGTGGTATGACTGCACCGTATCTCTTAAATGTCCATCTAGTTTAAACTTGCTGCTTGCTAGCAACTGCTTTCTTCATGGAAGCTTTGCGTTCAAATATTTCTACTCAGATCAGTGTTTCATGTCAGAGAGTTCAAAGTAGCCACAAAGTAACATGTGTTCCCTCTATCCAAACTGAACTACTTCTTCAGGCAACTGCTCACCTGATATACTATCCAGGTGAGTCTAACAGGCGCCCTCTAGTGCCTCGTAGATATTACCACATATTGAATTCTTAATTGCAAGAACAAAACTGTGACAGATATTTCACTCTGTTACAATATCATTTTGATGGCGGATTGTAATCCAGAAAGGATTATGTGTTTATGAACCACATGTAAGTAACTGAAATTAGATTATTTTCCAGTTTTAATTGTGCGTAATAAGATTAGATTAGATTAGATTAGATTCAACTTTATTGTCATTACACAAGTACAGGTACAGGGCAACGAAATGCAGTTTAGGTCTAACCAGAAGTGCAATAGCAGCAAGTGCAGTATATACAATGGTTGAATAAGTGCAGGACAAGGATATGTACTGAATATATGTATAAATATATATAGAAAGATGGTTATTAATATAAACAGAATTTACAGGTGAATATGTATAGTGAATAAATATACAGAAATTTACAGGTGAATATGTATAGTGAATAAATATACAGAATTTACAGGTGAATATGTATAGTGAATAAATATACAGAATTTACAGGTGAATATGTATAGTGAATAAATATACAGATGGCTATTACTATAAGCAGAATTTACAGGTGATATGTACTATCAATATAATATATATACAGATGACTATTACTATAAACAAGGTGTAAAGTGCAGTGGAATTGATTGCGTATTACAATTAGACATACGGTGCAAAATGTTAATGTAAGCATTGATAATGTAACAACAGTCGGCAGTGCAAATGAGCATAGTCCAATTTAGGTATGGTAGTGCAAGATACAAAAGTAAACAGTTGTTACTGTAATAAAAATTTACATTCAGTAGTGCAAATAAGGCAGATGTGAGGTAGGAGAGAAGAGTTAATAATATATGAGGTAGTGGATCAACGGGGGTTAGAGTTCAGTAAAGAGACAGCTCTGGGGAAGAAACTGTTCTTTAGTCTGCTGGTCCTGGTCCGGAGGCACCTGAAACGCCTGCCGGAGGGCAGGAGAGAAAACAGTCTGTGGGCTGGGTGAGAGGAGTCCTTAAGGATGCTGCGAGCTCGATGCAGACAGCGTTTCCACTGGATGTGTTCAATGGCAGGTAGTGGAGTCCCTGTGATGCGCTGGGCAGTTTTCACCACCCGCTGCAGTGCCTTGCGCTCCGCAACAGAGCAGCTCCCATACCATACTGTGACACAGTTGGTCAGGATGCTTTCTATTGCGCAGCGATAGAAGTTCACCAGGATAGCCGAGGAGAGCTGATTCTTCCTCAGTGTCCTCAGAAAGAAGAGGCGCTGGTGAGCCTTCTTGACCAGGCTGGAGGTGTTGGTTTTCCACAACATGTCCGCCGAGATGTGGATCCCCAGGAACTTGAAACTGGAGACACGCTCAACAGCCATTCCATTGATGTGGATGGTGTCGTGTGCCTCTTGACTCCTTCCTGAAGTCCACGATGAGCTCCTTTGTTTTGGTGGTGTTGAGGAGCAGGTTATTTTCAGTGCACCATGTGGCCAGGTGCTGGATCTCCTCCCTATAGGCAGTCTCATCGTTGTTGCTGATGAGGCCAATCACCGTGGTGTCGTCTGCAAACTTGACGATGGAATTAGATCCATACACAGGCTTGCAGTCGGAGGTGAAGAGGAGTAGAGAAACGGGCTTAGCACACAGCCCTGTGGTACACCAGTGTTAAGTGTGATGGATGTGGAGCAGGTGAATCCTGATCGAACATTCTGGGGTCTGTTGGTCAGGAAGTCCAAAATCCAGTTACACATTGAGGTATTGATGCCCAGGTCTCCAAGTTTGGCTATTAACTTGGTTGGGATGACAGTGTTGAATGCTGAGCTGAAGTCAACAAACAGCATACGTGCATAAGTGTTCTTATTGTCCAGGTGAGTGAGCACAGAGTGCAGTGCCATGGAAACTGCGTCCTCTGTGCTCCTATTGCTACGGTAGGCAAACTGGTGTGAGTCCAATGTGGATGGTAGAGAGTCTTTTAGGTGTTCCAGGACCAGCCGCTCAAAGCACTTCATGACGATGGGTGTGAGTGCTACAGGGCGGTAGTCATTAGGGCACCTCGGACTAGAGTGTTTTGGCACTGGCACAATGGAAGTGCATTTAAAGCATGTTGGTACGGCTGCTTGGGCAAGAGACAGGTTGAAAATGTCTGTAAAACCCCAGCGAGCTGCTCCGCACATGCCCTGAGAACACGACCAGGGATGTTGTCTGGTCCAGCAGCCTTGTGCGCGCTGATCCGGCTCAGTGCCTTGCAGACATCTGTGGAGGAGAGTATGATTGGTGGGTGGTCAGCTGAGGGATTGAGCTTGGTGGCAGTTTCTCTGTTGTCTCTTTCAAAGCGAGCATAAAAGTAATTTAGCTCGTTCAGGAAGTTGACATCAGTGGCTGCGGGGGTGGAGTGGGTGGGTTTGTAGTCACTGATGGCCTGAATGCCCTGCCACATGCGTCGAGGGTCAGAGTTGGAAAAGTGTCCCTCTATCTTTAGCTTGTAGCAGTGCTTGGCCTTTTTGATGCCCCTCTTCAGGTTTGCTCTGGATGTGCTGTAGGCTTGTGCATCTCCTGATCTGAAGGCAGTGTTGCGTGACTTCAACAGGAGTCGCACTTCCTTGTTCATCCAAGGCTTCTGATTTGGATATGTGGTGATCTGTTTCTGGGTTGTAACACTGTCAATGGTGATATTGATATGATCCAATACAGAGGAGTCAATGTCTGTGTGAGCGCCACTGGTGGCTTGAGAAGCAAACATACTCCAGTCTGTGTGTAGAAACCTTTCCTGGAGTGTGGAATCTGCCCCCGCAGGCCACACCTTGATGGTCTTCACTGATGGCTTCACACGGTTGATGAGGGGTGCATATTTGGGGTGAGGAACAAAGAAAGGTGATCTGACTGTCCCAGGTGGGGAGGGGTGTCGCAACGTAGCTCCAGCCATGTTTGTGTAAACATGGTCTAAGGTTTTGTTTCCTCTGGTGTGACAGGAAACATGCTGGTGAAACTTGGGTAGCACTGACTTTAAGTTTGAGTGATTAAAGTCACCTGCAACAATAAAAGCCGCCCGGTGATCAGTCTGTTGTTTACTGATGGCTGCGTGAAGTTCTTTCATAGCAAGCTTGGCATCAGCATCTGGGGAATATAGGCTGCAGTTATAATGGTGGAAGTGAACTCCCGCGGTAGATAAAACGGTCTACATTTAACCATGAGAAACTCAAGAAACTCAAGAATAATAATTAAAGAAGTTTGCTGCTGTAACATGGCCGCAGCAGGCGCAGTGATATGCCACGGCAAGCACCACTCACATTTTCTTCAGGAAATGTACATATCTATCGCCACATGCGCTGTGTGATATCACTGCGCCTGCTGCGGCCATGTTACGGCAGCAAAGTTCCTTGATTATTACGCCGGAATGGGAGTATAGTTCCTAATCATATCGGCCTAGAAAATCGCAACTTTTCATTTTCTGTCGGTTTTAGCACACGATAGAACTACAGAAGAGTAAAAATATCGAAACTCTTTGGTCATTTTTGAACGCGATGCTACTGGTCTAATCGGATTCAATGACCTATGCTAAGCTATGCTAAAAGTGCTATTGCCAGACCCGGAGATCGGCTGAATAGATTCCAAAACTGTAAAGCTCAACTTATTAACTCTGGGCGAGTTGGAGAATGAGCCTATTTCCAAAAAAAGTGGAGTGTTCCTTTAAATGATTTGTTTCAATCGCAATGACTCTCTTATTAACAGTGAATTACTGCCACCTACTGGTGGTTTTAATTTCACATTTAAAGTATCTTCATTTTTCAAAATAATTTCAAACATCAGTTTTCAACGTTTTAAGTTTCAAATATCAAAACATTATTTATGCATTTGTAACTGCAGTAGGCATGGGCCGGTATGAGATTCTGACGATATGATAACCTTAGATAAAAATATCACGGTTTCACGGTATCACGTTATTGCGATTATAGCTCTAAAATATGTTATTTTTAAATGTCTGGGTAAAAAAACAACAACGTTCTTTCCACTGAACACAATACATTTTATTTTTAAGAAACATATAGAACATTTTGGAATGGTAAACATGTCAGGCTAAATAATTAATATAAATAATTGAATTCTTGTTAATTAAATTACGTGCAATCACTTAAGTGAGCCTAAACCTGCAGCTCAACAATAATCAGAACATAAATAAATTATTTTCTGCAAAAAAATAAAAAAATAAAAATCCTTCTAAATGGAAAAAAAAAATTGAAAATGCAGTCACTTAACCTAAACCTACAGCTCAATAATCAAAAACATAAATCAAAACAATTTTTGTAAAAAAAATGCAGTCATTAAACCTGCAGCTCAACAAGATTTTTGGAGATATGCTCACTTTCTACACATTCATCTTTCAGTCCAAGTTATGAGCGGTGAGGTGCAAAGATGTGCACATACACATAAGGAGAGTGTGCGATTGTGTCTTTTCACACACACACACACATACGGTCTCTCTCCGTATAACACTCAAACAGTGGCAAAGACACCTGAGCCAGCAGTTTGTTTCTTTTTTAAATAACGTGATTTTGTGTCATTCCAGACAGACTGGATGATGATCAGATCAGATCTCTGTGTGGAGCACTGGCTGTTGTCAGACAAAAAGCTCACTGGATTATTACAATTAATGGCAAAATGAATGTTTGGAAATGTAAACTAATATTTCCTATTGACACACTACAGCAAAAGATAGAAATAACTGACTTAAAACCATTTTTTAGCTGGTGAAAATACTAGTGTTCTACTAATTTTGGCCACCGCTGTAAATTACTTGATGCTCATGCCAAATGCTCAAATAACTTCTATGATGACTTTTCTGACTTTTTCAGTCCAAGTTATGAGCGGTGAGGTACAAAGATGTGTGCACATACACATAAGGAGAGTGTGCGATTGTGTCTCTCACACACACACACACACGGTCTCTCTCCAGATAACACTCAAACAGTGGCAAAGACACCTGAGCCAGCAGTTTGTTTCTTTTTAAATAACGTGATTTTGTGTCATTCCAGACAGACTGGATGATGATCAGATCAGATCTCTGTGTGGAGCACTGGCTGTTGTCAGACAAAAAGCTCACTGGATTATTACAATTAATGGCAAAATGAATGTTTGGAAATGTAAACTAATATTTCCTATTGACACACTACAGCAAAAGATAGAAATAACTGACTTAAAACCATTTTTTAGCTGGTGAAAATACTAGTGTTCTACTAATTTTGGCCACCGCTGTAAATTACTTGATGCTCATGCCAAATGCTCAAATAACTTCTATGATGACTTTTCTGACTTTTTCAGTCCAAGTTATGAGCGGTGAGGTACAAAGATGTGTGCACATACACATAAGGAGAGTGCGCGATTGTGTCTCTCACACACACACACACACGGTCTCTCTCCGTATAACACTCAAACAGTGGCAAAGACACCTGAGCCAGCAGTTTGTTTCTTTTTTAAATGACGTGATTTGAACAGATGTAAACAATGGCAGGAGGCTTAAAATTATAGACGTGATACCAGCTAAATTTATTGTACCAAATCGCCGAAAAGTAGTACTTTAGTCTGCTATTTCCCGCTCTGTGAAGTAATGTGAGGGAGGAAACTAGTTGACGTTAGCTAGTTAATTAGGTATGTTATCTGCCTCGGTAGCAAGCAAAATAGTATTCATTTCAACACTGAAACAACCGGCGAATGGGTCTCTGTCTTAATTCAGGGTGAAAGAGGGAGAAATGAAGACGACACAGATATATCGTTTGTGTACAACCTGGAAGTATTTATTTAGCGTTTCGGTGCCAAAACGTCATCTGTACGGAACATCATTGTGTATGGAACATGATTGGTCTACGTTACTACGAGAGGTGTGACAGCTGTGGGGCCAGGGTCCAGGGTGCTGTTGGACTCCTCCAACATATAGAGTCCAGCCATTATGGGGCCCTATTGGCTCCACGTGTCAGCCCTTCAAAAACTCTCACACCATCTCCGTGCCCCTCACCATCTCCACGGCTGGCACCACCTCTGCAGCACTTGTCGTCTCCACTGCCAGCACCAGTGTCTCCATCTCCGCGGCCCACTCCATCTCCGCGGCCCACTCCATCCCCGCGGCCCACTCCATCCCCGCAGCCCACTCAATCTCCGCGGCCCACTCCATCTCCGCAGCCCACTCTATCCCCGGGGCCCACTCCTTCTCCACACCACTCTCCAGCTCTACAGCCCTCACCACCATCTCCACGGCACTCTACATCTCCACAGCCCACTCCATACTCACGTCCAGCTCCCTCACTGCAGCGTTTTTGGCCGAATGGTTAGAGAGTCAGACTTGTAACCTGAAGGTCATGGGTTCGAGTCTCAATACTGGCAGGAAATGTAGATGAGTGAATGAACAGCGCTCTTTTAAAAAACGCACTAGTGTAAACGGGGCCTGAGGTGCCCTTGAGCAAGGCACGTTACCCACACGGGCCGCACAATAAAAATGGCTGAATACTGCTCTGGGTGTGTGTTCTTTACTCACTGCTGTGTGTGTACTCTACTTTGAGATGCTAGTTATAAAGAAATTAGTATTCACAACAATGAACAACTTTTCTCAGATGTATCATAAAGTAAATAAATGTTGTACCCAGAAAAATGCCAATTAGTACACCAAAAAATAAAAAGAATTAATATTTGTATCAATTACTACTATGCTAATACCTGTATTTTTATAACAAATATAATTATTAATCGGTTTACACTGTTTTTCTATCACAAGGGGGTGAAATGTCTAACAAATGTACTTGAGGAGATCATTAAATTACTCAAGATATCATACTTATCCACCTTATTCCTAAACACGGAAGTAAGCCTATGGGCGAGACTTCCAGTTCATTAGCCGCTATAGGGAAACAACGACAAGAATAACAACATGCAGTAAATGGTAAAACTGTTTGCATTACAAACCAGTGTGTTCATAATTAAGCTAATACACTAAAATAACATGGTAAGACACACCAATTTGCAATATCAAGCAGCAAAACGAGCGGTTCTGTACAGCTAAAAATATTTGGAAGTAAAAGAGACGGGAAGCAAGACCCATAAAATCTACAAATGGCCCATTTTATGTGAAGAATATAGGATATGTCATCATTTAACCACCCATGTCTTTTCCAATCTGCATAACTGACTTTTTTCTGTGGAACACAAAAGAAGATCAAAAAAGACATGAGGGTGAGAAAATGATGAGGGAGTTTTCATGTTGAGTGAGCTAAACTCAAGAATGAACTTTGAATCAGATTGGTGCCTTGGTGCAGAGTTTACCTGCTTTGCTGTGTTCACATTTCAGCACATATAATAGCACATGATCATTTAAAGAATTAATGTTAGCATGACATGTATACTCACTTTTACGGATCATGTGGCAGAAGATTTTCAATCCCAAAACCTCTGGACCATGAGAGGGAAAACACACACACACACACACACACACACACACAAATGAATATTAACAGGTTTAATAGAACAATATTGTTGACTTACTGACAGAGACATGGGCTTACAGAAATTTAGCCTACTCACCAGCTTTATTACAAAAACTTAACAGTAGATCCAAAAGCATATGGTTTGCATAGTATTCTTCAGAGTCCAAGAATGGTGGTTTCATGTCCTCTCTGTTGAACAAGTGTATATGCCAGTTTTTCATGTTCCACAGTGAGACATTTTATTTTACAATAAAATAACAATATAACGTTAGTTATTTTTACTATTTCATGCTGTTATTAAAAATAAGATCAGCAAACGGCGGCCTTCTGTATTAACATCATACATGTCCCGCTATTTATTCTGTCATTCATGCATGTTTCTCTATTAAAACGTCAGTAACTCGTAGCACTATGTTACGTGGATATATTTACATTCCGCGATATAAACAAATATTTAAAAACACAAAGTAGTCACTTTAAATCATGGCCACAACATCCTCATTACACACAGCATTTATTAAAACATAATATCAAAACAGTAACAGATTATGTCATCGCGATTAGCATATCACTTTAACAGTAACAGTAGAAAAATTATAAATGGTATTTACCTTCTGCCGTTTGCAATATGTGTCCATTAGCCATTGTGTCTGTGTTCATATTCGCGCTTTTTCGTTCTCAATCTGCACCGCATAACTCAAAATCGGTCAAAATAAGAATTCATCTGTCAGATATGTGATAATCCATGTAAAAGCCATTACTACTGCACTGAACGGAGCAGGACTGCAGATAAACAGAGCAGCAACGGACTGGTGTGTAAATTCAAATTTGAGCGGTAGGAGGCGTGCCCAGTTGTCATTGGCCAGATTCCTGGATGACGTTTAGATTAACCAATCACGACCAAAGCAACAAAGAGAGACATCAAATAACATTGCAACTGTAGAAAAAACTAGTTTTAAACAAAAGATAGAAAATATGTATGTATATTGATTTTTATTTTTTAGGCTGTTACATGTAATTAATTGGTAAAATGGTGTTTTCACTTATGCTTACAAGTGTATGTGTGCTATTCACTATTCACCTATAATTTCCTATGAATTTAGAGTTAAAATAGGGTTAGGTTTAGGAGTACAGACAGTGTGTACATGTCTGTCTATACTCGTAAATTACAGTTACATTCATATGACCAATAATGACCCTTTTGAACTTTAGCAAATCCCTTGTCTCAACTGTATAACCACTCTTATGCCTAAATGCAGCTGTACATACAACTGTGGCATTTTCTGTATCTGACCCTTTGCTGTATTGCAGACAGTGTTACACCACCTGTTGGTTTAGGTTTATTCCTTTGTCCACAGTAACACTTACTGCAAATACTGTCATAATTGCAACATTTGTCTACAGATTACACTGTTGACTGCAGTGGTAATGCCTTTACAGCATTCATGGTATGGGAAGATGTAAACTATGGTAAATTATGGTCTTTCCATAATGCAGACATGCACATTTGACAAATTGAGGATTCAAAATTTTATGGTATGCATTCCAGTCCTTTCAGACCCTTTTCTCCATGCTCTGTTTTTTTCTAATTTCAAATTTCTCCATAGGTATAGGTTTTCTCTCACACAAATAACAAATGCACATTCTGATCAGATAACATACCAATAATTTACAATGGCTGTATGCCATGTTTGTGAAAGTCAATGGATTTTTTTTTTTGGAGAGTTTGAGCTTTTAAAGATTATGTGTACTTTTCTCTGTTCACAATTTCCTTTGCAAAGTAATTTTGATCAACTGGTGTGTGGGCAGAGGCCTGAAAGTTAGAACCTGGAGAGTAGTGCAGCTTTACTCTTTAAAAACAGACTATGCATTATTTGATGTAAGTCAGCTATATTTGTGTTCAGAATTGTTAAATGTAAAAACACCTAAATATAAAACTAATATGATGTACTTTAAAATTACAAAGAAAAATGCTAAACAGCTAGTATGGGCATAAACCTTTTAATATAATGAGCTACATATTACAGATTATTTGTGTAATTTTACATTTAAATTATATGCAATTTAAGAATACAGAAAAAATACAGTATAAATAATACAGCCATTTTCCTATGTTAAAAAAAGAGAACTACTATAATTTGTCATTAAAGATATAATAGCTTACTTAAAATACCAGTCAAGTTTTTAATTTATAGATGTTGTTTTACAGAATTTTACTTATAATTTAAAATAACGGAAAAATACTGTAAATATGTACAGTTATATTCCGTAAAATAGATTTTTTTTTTTTACAGTGTACCTCATGACTAAATGTCAGAATTTGACATCAGTATGATGTTGGCTTAAGACGTTGCCTCAACGTTGGAATTTGTTTAGTTAATGCCACAACATGAAACTGACTAAAGATCAACGTCGAATGATGTTAGAGTTGGACGTTGTGTGAACGTTACCAATATGACGTCTACGAGACGTTGGGTTTTGGTCGCCATAATTGACGACTAAATGTCAGTATTTGACATCAATATGACGTTGGCTTAAGACGTTGGCTTGACGTTGGATTTTGGTTAGTTAATGCCACAACCTAAAACTAACAAAAGATCAATGTCTAATGATGTTAGAGTTGGACATTGTGTGGACGTTACCAATATGACATCTAGGAGACGTTGGATTTTGGTTGCCATACCAGACCACAAAATGTCAGTGTTTGACATCAATGTGATGTTGGCTTAAGACGTTGGCTTGACGTTGGATTTTGGTTAGTTAATGCCACAACCTAAAACTATATTATGTCTAGGAGACGTTGGGTTTTGGTTGCCATACCTGACGACTAAATGTCAGGTTTTGGTCGCCATACCTGACGACTAAATGTCAGTATTTGACATCAATATGATGTTGGCTTAAGACATTGGCTTGACGTTGGATTTTGGTTAGTTAATGCCACAACCTAAAACTAACAAAAGATCAGCGTCTAATGATGTTAGAGTTGGACGTTGTGTGGACGTTACCAATATGACGTCTACGAGATGTTGGGTTTTGATCGCCATACCTGACGACTAAATGTCAATACTTGACATCAATATGACGTTGGCTTAAGACGTTGGCTTGACGTTGGATTTTGGTTAGTTAATGCCCCAACCTAAACCTAACTAAATATCAACGTCTAATGATGTTAGAATTTGACGTTGTGTGGATGTTACCATTATGACGTCTAGGAGATGTCGGGTTTTGGTTGCCATACCAGACCACAAAATGTCAGTATTTGACGTCAATGTGACGTTGGCTTAAGACGTTGGATTTTGATTGGTTAATGCCCCAACCTAAATCTAACTAAATATCAACGTCTAATGATGTTAGAATTTGATGTTGTGTGGACGTTACCATTATGACGTCTAGGAGACGTTGGGTTTTGGTTGTCATACCTGATGACTAAATATCAGTATTTGACGTCAATGTGACGTTGGCTTGAGACGTTGGCTCGACGTTGAATTTAGGTTAGTTAATGCCCCAACCTAAAAATATCTAAAGATCAACGTCTAATGATGTTAGAGTTTGACGTTGAGTGGACGTTACCAGTATGACGTCTAGTAGACATTGGGTTTTGGTTGCCGTACCAGACCACAAAATGTCAGTATTTGACGTCAATGTGACGTTGGCTTAAGACGTTGGCTTGACGTTGAATTTTGGTTGGTTAATGCCCCAACCTAAATCTAAATAAAGATCAACGTCTAATGATGTTAGAGTTTGACGTTGAGTGGACGCTAGCATTATGACGTCTAGTAGACGTTGGATTTTGGTTGCCATTCCAGACCACAAAATGTCAGTGTTTGACGTCAATGTGACATTGCCTTGACGTTGGCTTGACGTTGGATTTTGGTTAGTTAATGCCACAACCTAAAACTAACAAAAGATCAATGTCTAATGATGTTAGAGTTTGACGTTGTGTGGACGTTACCATTATGACGTCTACGAGACGTTGGGTTTTGGTCGCCATACTTGACGACTAAATGTCAGTATTTGACATCAATATGACGTTGGCTTAAGACGTTGGCTTGACGTTGGATTTTGGTTAGTTAATGCCACAACCTAAAACTAACAAAAGATCAATGTCTAATGATGTTAGAGTTGGACGTTGTGTGGACGTTACCAATATGACATCTACAAGACGTTGGGTTTTGGTCGCCATACCTGACGAATAAATGTCAGTATTTGACATCAATATGACGTTGGCTTAAGACGTTGGCTTGACGTTGGATTTTGGTTATTTAATGCCACAACCTAAAACTAACAAAAGATCAACGTCTAATGATGTTAGAGTTGGACGTTGTGTGGACGTTACCAATATGACATCTAGGAGACGTTGGATGTTGGTTGCCATACCAGACCACAAAATGTCAGTGTTTGACGTCAATGTGATGTTGGCTTAAGACGTTGGATTTTGGTTGCCATACCTGATGACTAAATATCAGTATTTGACGTCAATGTGATGTTGGCTTAAGACGTTGGATTTTGGTTGCCATACCTGATGACTAAATGTCAGGTTTTGGTCGCCATACTTGACGACTAAATGTCAGGTTTTGGTCGCCATACCTGACGACTAAATATCAGTATTTGACGTCAATGTGACATTGCCTTGATGTTGGCTTGACGTTGGCTTGACGTTGGCTTGACGTTGGATTTTGGTTGCCATACCTGATGACTAAATGTCAGGTTTTGGTCGCCATACTTGACGACTAAATGTCAATACTTGACATCAATATGACGTTGGCTTAAGACGTTGGCTTGACGTTGGATTTTGGTTGCCATACCAGACCACAAAATGTCAGTATTTGACATCAATATGACGTTGGCTTAAGACGTTGGATTTTGGTTGCCATACCTGACGAATAAATGTCAGTATTTGACATCAATGTGACGTTGGCTTGAGACGTTGGCTCGACGTTGAATTTAGGTTAGTTAATGCCCCAACCTAAATCTAACTAAATATCAACGTCTAATGATGTTAGAGTTAGACATTGTGTGGACGTTACTATTATGACGCCTAGGAGACGTTGGATTTTGGTTAATGCCACAACCTAAAACTAACAAAAGATCAATGTCTAATGATGTTAGAGTTAGACATTGTGTGGATGTTACCAATATTATGTCTAGGAGACGTTGGGTTTTGCCATACCTGACAACTAAATATCAGTATTTGACGTCAATGTGATGTTGGCTTAAGACATTGGCTTGACGTTGGATTTTGGTTGCCATACCTGACAACTAAATATCAGTATTTTACATCAATGTGACGTTGGCTTAAGACGTTGGATTTTGGTTAGTTAATGCCCCAACCTAAACCTAACTAAATATCAACATCTAATGATGTTAGAGTTAGACATTGTGTGGACGTTACAAATATGACATCTACAAGGCGTTGGGTTTTGGTCGCCATACTTGACGACTAAATGTCAGGTTTTGGTCGCCATACCTGACAACTAAATATCAGTATTTGACGTCAATGTGACATTGGCTTGACGTTGATTTTGGTTAGTTAATGCCCCAACCTAAAACTAACAAAAGATCAATGTCTAATGATGTTAGAATTTGACGTTGTGTGGATGTTACCAATATTATGTCTAGGAGACGTTGGGTTTTGCCATACCTGACGAATAAATGTCAGTATT